>NW_011495031.1:841104-857234 GCF_000754665.1 Bison bison bison
CTAGAATGTCGACATTCACTCTTGCCATTTCTTGTTTGACCACTTCCAATTTGCCTTGATTCATGGACCTGACATTCCAGGTTCCTATACAATATTGCTCTTTACAGCATCGGACCTTGCTTTTATCACCAGTCACATCCACAGCTGGGTATTGTTTTTGCTTTGGCTCCATCCCTTCATTCTTTCTGGAGTTATTTCTCCACTGATCTTCAGTAGCATATTGGACACCTACTGACCTGGGGAGTTCCTCTTTCAGTATCCTATCATTTTGCCTTTTCATACTGTTCATGGGGTTCTCAAGGCAAGAATACTGAAGTGATTTGCCATTCCCTTCTCCAGTAGACTACCTTCTGTCAGACCTCTCCACCATGACCCGCCTGTCTTGGGTTGCCCCATAGGCATGTCTTAGTTTCATTGAGTTAGACAAGGCTGTGGTCCTAGTGTGATTAGATTGACTAGTTTTCTGTGAGTATGGTTTCAGTGTGTCTGCCCTCTTATGCCCTCTTGCAACACCTACCGTCTTACTTGGGTTTCTCTTACCTTGGGCGTGGGGTATCTCTTCACGGCTGCTCCAGCAAAGCGCAGCCATTGCTCCTTACCTTGGACGAGGGGTATCTCCTCACCGCCGCCCTTCCTGACCTTCAACGTGGGATAGCTCCTCTAGGCCCTCCTGCGCCTGCACAGCCACTGCTCCTTGGACGTGGGGTTGGTCCTCCCGGCCGCCGCCCCTGGCCTCCGGCGTGGGGGCGTGGGGTAGCTCCTCCCGGCCGTCACCCCTGACCCTGGACTTGGGTAGCTCTTCTAGGCGGTTCCTGCGCCATAGCAGCCTGTTCTCTGGGCTGCTGCCCCTGACCTCGGACGGAGGGTAGCTCCTCTTGGCCGCGCTTAGTGGAGTTATAGCTCTTCTATATTTTTCAGTTGAATGATTTGCCAAATCAGATTTTAAGTTATTTGTAAAAATATTCTAAGAATATAGTGTACCCATATGTACAGATGTGTCTGATAATTTGTTATGTAGGGGGGTATTATGAAAATGAGACCTTTTTTATTTGATCTGTTTTTCTCAAATAAGAAAAACTAGTAATATTTTACATCAAGCTTATAAAGTTTGAATTATTCTTTGTGAATGCAACTAATTTTTATAAATAAATGCCAAGTTTTATGAGCTTCCCTAGTAGCTCAGTATTAGACAATCCACCTGAAATGCAGAAGACACGGAAACTCAGGTTTGATTCCTCAGTCAGAAAGTTCCCCTGGGGAAGGAAATGGCAATCCACTCTAGTAATCTTGCCTGGAAAATTCCATGGACATGGTGGGCTACAGTCCGTGGTGTCATAAAGAGTCGGACACGACTGAGTGACTAAACAACAATAAAAGTCATAGCTCTTTCTTCAAGCTCCTGGTTTGTAGACCCAAACTAAGACTCCCCTCTCATACTTAATTGCCATAAAAATATGTATATATATATATAGGAATTTAGATTTTTATGTCCTGTGACCATACAACTTTTAAGTAAAAATAGTTTAAGTTTTCATTATGATTATTATGAATATAAAACTGATAAAGTACATACATTTTGATACTGAATGGTAAATACAAAAATAAACTTTTATTGGTAATGTATCTCTTAATGAGATGGAAATTTTGCTAGCTCTACTAATTAGTTTGTGTATCCATAGATGATTATCCATGCTAAGTGTATTTCCTGAAACAATATACTAAATAGATTCAGGATGGATGAGAATTATGTTTTCCCTTATAAAGAGGAAAATGGCTATCATGAAAGGGGCTATGGGCAAGAAAAAACTTGCCTTTTTATGAAAGGCACTTTCTCAAGTAAAGTCTTGGGACATTGTGGAGTCCTTTTATAACCAATTATTTAAAAAATATCTATGAAGATTACAGTGATGCTGCTATGAGCCAAGGAGTGACAGCAGACATCAGCATAGGTAATGCATACAGAGCTATAAGCTTAGCTCAAGCCTCAGGCTTTCTGCTAGACTGAGCTTGTTGCCTGCAGAATGCTAACTTGAAGGTATCTGGACACAACCAAGAGACCTGGAGAGTATTTCAGAGAACCTAGATTTTCTTCAAGGTATACCAGAGGCTTTGAAATTGTGAATGAACTAAATTAATTTAGAGGCTATGCCATAGATTGAGTGACATTAATTCATTTTTGTAATCTTTAAACTGATTTTCTACAGGTAATACCCTAATTGAGAAATTTGGCTCCAAAGTAAAATTTTCTAAATGCTCTAACCCTCTGACAGTTTTATCAGTATCTTTTTTTAGTTTTAAAAATTCAGAGAAGGAAGAAATGAATAATTACTCTTAACCTATGACCCAGAACTAATAGCTGTTAACATTCTGGCTTTTAGGGATGTATTTTTGGTCTTTTCCCTTTGTGTATTCTTTAGTTTTAGTTTTCCATGGCTGCTGTAACAAATCAGCAGAAACTGGGTGACTTAAAACAACAGAAATTTATTCTATCTTAGTTCTCAAGAACCTATGTCTGAAATGTGTTCCACCAGGCCAAAAACACAAGATAGTTTCAGGTCTGTGCTCCCTTTGGATGTTCTTGGAGACAATCCATTCCTTGTCTCTTCTATTTTCTGGTGGCAGCTGCTATTGCTTGGCTTGTGGCTATGTCTCTCCAGTCTTCAAAGTCAGCATCTTCAAATCTCTGTTCTATCTTCTTATTGCCTTCATCTCTGTGTCAAATCTCTTCTACCTCTCTGTCATAAACATGCTTTTCTTTTTTAAAATAAAATGGTCTAGCCACTTAAAACTTAATTAATTAATTTTACTTATGGTTGTGCTGGGTCATTGCTGCCTGCTGGCTTTCTCTGCTTGCGGAGAGTGAGGGCTTCTCTCCAGCTGTGGTGTGTGGGCTTCTAACTGCGATGGCTTCTTCTGCTGAGGAGCATGTGCTCTAGGCACAAGGCTTCAGTAGTTGCAGCATGCGGGCTCAGTAGTTGTGGCACATGGGCTTAGTTGTTCTGTGGCTGTGGAATCTTCCCAGACTAGGGATTGAACCTGTGTCCCCTGAATTGGCAGGTGGATTCCTATCTACTGTACTGTCAGGAAAGTTCCTATAAACGCACTTATGATTGCACTTAGAACTCTTCGAGATAATCCAAAATAATCTCTTCATCCCAAAATTTTTAGTTAATTCACACTTTCATAATCTTTTCATATAAGAGAATATTTATAGGTTTTGGGATTAAAATCTGATATCTTTGATTGGGGGGCATGTTCAGCCTATGACCCATATGAGTATATAGACCATTTAAGTTAAAATTTAGGATGTTGCTGATAAAGTTAAAATCCCATGTGGTGTTTGCTCCCAATTCTAACCCTTTCTACATTCCCTTAGAAGTCAACCATGTTTAGCTTGTTATCCTTTTAAGAACCTTTTACCTTTCCATACATATACATCCATAGGAAATGTAGGACTTTTTTGTGTGTAAGTCCCAAAATGTTAAAAAGCTATTCTGGTCATTTTTGCAACTTGGCTTATTTTTACTCAAAATTTGGGGGGATGAAGGTATACCTGTGTTCCCCATCCTGAACCCTCCTCCCTCCTCCCTCCCCATACCATCCCTCTGGGTCGTCCCAGTGCACCAGCCCCAAGCATCCAGTATCGTGCATCGAACCTGGACTGGCGACTCGTTTCATACATGATATTATACATGTTTCAATGCCATTCTCCCAAATCTCCCCACCCTTTCCCTCTCCCACAGAGTCCATAAGACTGATCTATTTTCTTAAACTCTGTCATCATATCCAAATCTCATAGATGTTCTTCTTTATAATCCACCAGGTCAGCTTTTCTCTCTCCCTGAGACATCTGCAAATTTATTGTATATTTTCAAGATTTGAAGAGAGATATTTCTTATCTATTGGGAGAGAATCACTATTTTTGGTAAATCATTAGTTTTTTAATGCACTCAAGTAATTAACCTAAAATTTCACAGTAGAAGAACACAACTATTTCCCACAATAAGTATGACAGTATTCATAGCTTGAAGAGCAGAAATAAGCATGGAAGAGATCCTTTGGCTTCAGGTAAAAGCATGTTCCACCTGAAGAAATAAGAAGATAAAGAAAAACCACAATAATTTTTAACATTGGACTTGTTGGATATAAGATATAAAAGTAAGTTTTATATTATCTAAACACAATCTGATTTTTATAAAAAGGCTATAAGAAACTTCTTTACACACACATTTTTCATTAATCTAGCCTTATAGTTTTTATCCTTTTACAATAGTTGAAATGATCTCTCATAGTCAAAGCAAAGTTGTCAGTATGTTTTTGGAAAGATAATGGGTCACAGATGATGACATGAATCCGCATGAACTTTTTTTCTTATAAAAAGAGTTCATGACCCTTCAAGATAAGCGATTTTACCATGGAAATAAGGGATAGTGAAGGAGATCCTATTTCAAAAGTAAATTTTCATCTACTTTAACATTTGAATGGAATTATGTTTTTCTATAATAGATTTTTTTTTAAGCCAGAACCTAACATGATTACAGATGTTTAAATTAATGTGAAGAACGTGTTCCAAACAGGAAAGATGTTTGAAGGGGACACAGTTATCCTTATCTCTTTTAGCAATATAAAAAATGGTTACAAGAAATATGTTTCTTAGTTGTTTTTTTTTTTTTTTTAGGATTGTGCGCCCTTGAGCTAACCAGTCATTGTATTTTTTTTATTGCCTAAGAAATTATTTAGATTAATAATCAATGAGAAGAAACGATTGCTAGAGACTTTAAAATAAAATAGGTAATTATACTTTGCTAGTAAGTGTTGCTATATTGGTCAACTTATGCCTGTATGCCTTTCATAATAGCTACATGTCAAGTTAACCATGGGCCAGTACTATGACTACTAAGAGATTTGATCACTAACTATTCATGATTTTACCTTTCCACATTATGACTTTCCAACATTTTATTTAGTGTTAGCCTCTTCTTTCCTAATAGCTTTCCTGGAATTAGTGCATCTGCTCTATTTCTTCCATGCTTCCCACAGTTACACCAGAGGTTGCAGGTATATTATTACTAAACTTTAATTTCTTTGCTGCCTGCCTGGCATATGGACAATGTATTTCTGCTCTTGGACTGTCTGGAAATTCAACCATTTCTCTTCACATAAGCTAAACCCAGTTTCAATGATGACAGCTTGGCCACATGCCAAGATTTTGCTTTTAGTTATTCTTCCCTGGTTATTTATTATAAACCATGCATCACATGTAGTCATTAGGAAAATGTTATCAGTTGTAAAGAGTGAAAACTTTAATAAATTTTAAAATGTGGCAGTGAAGAATCTTATTGCTTACTGGTTAAAACTAGAAAAAATATCCTCATGTCCCATAAGTCAGACACAGATAATGGCACCAGTGGGGTTTCTGACATTTAAATTACAAAAGAAAATTTAAAATTAAAATTTAAAAAGAAAATTACAAAAGAGTATTTAAATTACAAAAGAAAAGTTTTTATTTTTATAATACTTGTTAGATTTACATAAAACCAACCTGATCCACACAATTCTATGATTAGATAATTTTTAAATTCCATTTATAGTTGATGAGCTTAAGTTTTAAGAATAAGGACTGTTCTAGGAAATATATTTTGTGAGTTACAGAGAGGGTTTCAAATTCTAGTATTTAGCTTCTCTACAACAGCATGCCTACCTTAACAGAAAAGATGTAAGTTATAAGAGGAGAAAAGAGGAAGAGAAGATATTCATGTTCAGTGTAAGTCCCTGATCTTTTCCTTTTTTTTTTGGCCAGAAAGTATCTTTTACTATTCCAAATTATTACTAAAATGTGTTTATTTGAGGAGGATAGAAGGCGATTTCAGGCTTTTCTATCCATTTCCATTAGAATGGATTAATTTATTACAGTTATTACTTCAATTTAGCCATTTTGGAAGAATTCAGTTTGTTGGTGGTCAAAACCTGCGAAAGTCTTTTTTAATAGGAAACAGGGATTTGCCTTGAAGGGAGTTGTGGTGTGCTGACTAGTAAGATGGGGAGACAGAAGAATGTGGGAGTTGAAAGGGTATGAAAAGAAACCCTAGACACATAGCCCCTTCTCTTCTGTGCTCAGGGCCTGGGATGGAAGGCAAGGCTAGGGTTAGCAAAATGATACTCTGATTCAATTTTCTTTCCTGCCTCATTCATCTTATCCTGGTTCTGCTTGATTTCCAGAAAGCCATTGTCAAAAGATAAGGTTTCACAGTGGAGCCCTCCTGTTCATGTCAGTTAAGAGAGCAGTGTGTTGTGGTGAAGATTGACAGGGGTGAACTGAACTGTGGGCAGGGAGGCGGAGGTCGGAGCTGCCTCTTGTGCTTTGCTCTATCACTAATGGGAAGCAGATAGTCCACAAACCTCTTGTAAAGGCTCAAATCTACCTTAGGCAGGCATTGTAAGCACTGTTATGGCCTCCTTTATTCTATCTTTATCTTATGAGAAGTGGACCTTTCAAAAGGCAACAGCATTTTTAAAACATGCTTTATTCTACTAAGACTTATCTGAATTGGAATTACTGAGTTCCTTCCTAGGATCTGGTTATGTGCCACTGCATGTATTTGCCCTTCACAGTCCCATTCTTTTTTGTTTGTTTTTTCCTTTCTTTGCTTTAAATCAATTTATTTTAATTGAAGGCTAATTACTTTACAATACTGTGGTAGTTTTTTGCCATACATTGACATGAATCAGCCACAGGTGCACATGTGTCCCCCATTCCAAATCCCCCTCCCACCTTCCTCCCCATCCCATCCCTCTGGGTTGTCCCAGTGCACCGGCTTTGAGTACCCTGTTTCATGCATCGAACTTGGACTCATATCCAATCTTTTACAATGACTTAAAGGGCTTAAGGGGCAGCTGTGTATTTTATATAGGAAGAGAGAATTCTTTATAAAAAGACCTCATATTTGGTGAGGAAATTTTACCTAAATTGAAATGCAGTGAAGGAATTATAGATTCTATTTCAATTTAATAACAGGTCCTTTCAAACATGAAGTTTTATTTAAAAGCTTAACTGTACCTTTGCAAGTAGAGTAACTTTTCCACACAAATTCCTTTTCATTCATGAGTTCTTTCCTACTTAGAAAATTTCCATTCCTTAATCATTTATATTCACTCAATGATAGGATTATATAAGAATTAGAGATAAATTCAGCAAAAGATTAAAGAACACAGTTTTTCATGAGACAACATCTTTAAACTATGTTTAGAAAGATTTGATAATTTAAAACAAGTATTCTTCATTTTAATGCTTGGTGTTCTCTGATTTTGTGGACTAGATCTTAACCAGTAGGCTGCAAATTATGGGACGAGTCAATGAATGCCCATGTGGGATTATGATTCATAGACAAAGACAAATAGTAATTGAAATGATTTATTTGGGTGAATTCAACATATGTATTACTATTTTGTAAATTTCTACCGCCGCCGCCGCCGCTAAGTTGCCTCAGTCGTTTCCGACTCTGTGCGACCCCATAGACGGCAGCCCACCAGGCTCCTCTGTCCCTGGGATTCTCCAGGCAGGAACACTGGAGTGGGTTGCCATTTCCTTCTCCAATGCATGAAAGGGAAAAGTGAAAGTGAAGTCGCTCAGTCGTGTCCAATCTTTTGCGACCCCATGGACTGCAGCCCACCAGGCTCCTCCGGCCATTGTAATTAGCATATTACATTTTCTTCTTAATCTGAGGACACATTTGAACTTTAAAACGTACTGACAGTTTACAGTGAGGTGAATAGCTCACTGTAATCCAAGACAGGTGTTTGACAAATGCAAAAACTGCTCCTCAACTTTTTGCCCCAAAGGGGCAAGTTAATTTAAATACTTTCCTGTAGAAAAGCCCTAATTTTCTACCATCTTTCAGGACTCTTATGGTACTCAAGCTCCAATTATTGACTTGTATATTCATATGTTGTTTAATTCAGACCAAAGTGACTACAAAGGAAAGGCTTTGGGCTATTAGGCGAAGATTACAATCATGTTCTTATTGGTGTAGAAAGGGTCAATTGTGAATTTTTTCTGGAAAGAATCTATCTCCGTCTCTTTGTTGTATATGAGGTTGAAGCTGTAGTGATTAGTAAGTTTCTCTTCATGGGTTTGCGAGAGAGTAACAGATAGCTTACTACCCTTGTCACTCATTTTCTAAAATCTGAAAATTCTGATTTATCTTGAAGGCAAAAAGGTGATCCTACCTTTTTAAAAGATGAGCAAGACAGGTGTCAAATTTGTAGCTATTTCTGCTTTCAAAACACAACTCATTAAGATGCATCAAAATCACTTAGAATGTTTCAACTTAGTGGAAGGTGGAGTTGGCAGCAGTTTTAATTAATTTATTTTCAGGTAAATTCACTGAATTAGAATTTGTGATAACATACTAACATACATTAACTTTATAGACTATTTAAATTTTTGGTAATAAGAATGTTTGCAGTAAAAATAGTAGGCAATATTCAACCAATTAAAAAAATACAATGTTTCTTTAAACCTTTAGCACAGCAATTGTGGATACGCAAATTATTTTGATAAATAAGAATATTGCATATATTAAAAAGTGGAACAGAGCATCTATTTAGAAATATATTATCAGAGGAGGAAGGCGCCAAAGAAACATAGTGATTAGAAAGCCAGAAGTGGTTATTGTCAAGGGAGAAAAGTCTGGAGAAGCTGTGGAAGTGAGCAGAGTTAATGAAGCAGAAAGATCCAGAAAAAAATAAAGACAGAAAGATGACATTTCATTTGACAATTTAGAGTTTATTGGTGACTTTTCTGAAAGCAATTTGAGTGGAATGGTGCAGTTGGAAATCAGGTTGCTGAGGCTGAAAGACAAAATGGAATGTGAACAATTAGAGATGGAAGATTAGGTTCATTTTTCAAGTCTAGTTGGTTAAAGGCAGGGTAGGGAACCAGGAATTTATAGGGCTGAGGGGGAATTTTAGGGATGAAGGTAACTAAGTGTTTTGTACACAGGAGAGAAAAGCCCACCTTCAGGAGGGAAGGTAAAAAGAAAGGAGATAAATAATAAAAATATTATTGAAGTATTGAAATGGAAAATAAATACTTAGAAGACCCAAATTCCTTTATTCCATTAATACAAATGGAGTTACACCAAGAAGCAGTTTTTTTTTTTTAATTGTTTAAAATTCAAAATTAGGGCAAGGAAAAATAATTTCTAAAAATCATAAAAGTATATTTATATCTGAAGTTTATTGAAGATGCATACTTTCCCAGGCTATTTTAAAAAATCTTTTCATCATTCTTTTTTCTTATCAAATTTCACTTAGTTGGAAAGTGTTTCCTATTTCCTATTTTGGAGAAGAGTTTAGATAAAGTCTTTTTTGGTGGTGGTTTATTCACTAAGTTGTATCTGACTCTTGTGATGCCATGTACTATAGCCCACCAGGCTCCTCTGTCCATGGAATTCTCCAGGCAGGAATCCTGGAGTGGGTTGCCATTTCCTTCTCCAGGGGATCTTCCCAACCCGGAGATTGAAACTGGGTCTTCTGCATTGCAGGCAGATTCTTTACCACCACCAGGGAAGCCCTTGGATAAGTTTAATATTTCTTAAATGTTTAGTAAAACTCACCAGTTTACCAGTTAACTTCTCCCTCCTTTTTCTTTGTGAGAAGACTTATTATTATCTATTTCATGTAATGATGTAGAAATACATATATTTAGAAATATAGGACTCTAAGTTTCTACTTCTTTGTCGGTGTTGATAAGTTGTGTTTTTCTAGAAATTTGTCTATTTCATTTAAAATTTTAAGTTAATTGGCGTAAATAGTTTAGATCGTGGCATCTGGTCCCATCACTTCATGGGAAATAGATGGGGAAGCAGTGGAAACAGTATCAGACTTTATTTTTTGGGGCTCCAAAATCACTGTAGATGGTGACTGCAGCCATGAAATTAAAAGACGCTTACTCCTTGGAAGGAAAGTTATGACCAACCTAGATAGCATATTGAAAAGCAGAGACATTACTTTCTCAACAAAGGTCCGTCTAGTCAAGGCTATGCTTTTTCCTGTGATCATGTATGGATGTGAGAGTTAGATTGTGAAGAAGGATGAGCGCTGAAGAATTGATGCTTTTGAACTGTGGTGTTGGAGAAGACTCTTGGGAGTCCCTTGGACTGCAAGGAGATCCAACCAGTCCATTCTGAAGGAGATCAGCCCTGGGATTTCTTTGGAGGGAATGATGCTAAAGCTGAAACTCCAGTACTTTGGCCACCTCATGCGAAGAGTTGACGCGTTAGAAAAGACTCTGATGCTGGGAGGGATTGGGGGCAGGAGGAGAAGGGGACGACAGAGGATGAGATGGCTGGATGGCATCACCGACTCGATGGATGTGAGTCTGAGTGAACTCTGGGAGTTGGTGATGGACAGGGAGGCCTGGCGTGTTGTGATTCATGGGGTCGCAAAGAGTCAGACACGACTGAGCGACTGAACTGAACTGAACTGAACAAATATTGGTAGGAAATATAAATCATTCCTTTTATTGGCAATTTGTACCTTTTCTCCTTTTCCTTGGTCAATCTTCTCAGAGATTTACAAATTTTATTAGTCTTTTCAAAGAATAAACTTTTGGCTTTGTTTATTATATTTCACTGATTTCTGCTCTTATTTTTATCATTTCTTTTCTTCTACTTTCTTTGGGTTCAATTTGTTATTCTTTTTCCTAACTTTCTAAGATAGATACTTAGATAATCTATTTTAGTCTTTTTTCTAATATAAGCAGCCCATAGGGTGCCAGAGTCGAGCGCCTGAGCACTCATGCACTACTTGCATAACACGATATTTGAAATATCATATGTTCATTATGATTCAGATCAAAGTATTGTTTAAATTTGTATATTTCATGTTCAACTCATGGGCTATTTAGAAGTGTATTCCAAAGTGCGAATATAACTTAATGACAGACTTTCCTTGAGGCACAGCTCTACGTGCAGAACAGGGCTTCCTTGGTGGTGCTAGTGGTAAAGAACCTGCCTGTCAGTGCATGAGACCTAAGAGATCTGGGTTTGATCCCTGAGTTGGGAAGATGCCCTGGAGGAGGGCATGGCGACCCACTCCAGGATTCTTGCCTGGAGAATCCCATGGACAGAGGAGCCTGGCAGGCTACGGCCCATAGGGTGCCAGAGTCGAGTGACCGAGCACTCATGCACTACTTGCATAACACAAGATTTGAAATATCATACGTTCATTATGATTCAGCTCAAAGTATTTTTTAAGTTTGTATATTTCATGTTCAACTCATGGGTTATTTAGAAGTGTATTTCCAAGTACAAAGTATCTGGGGTTTTAAAAATGGTATTTTGGGTATTGATTTCTAGCTTAGTCCTATAGAACTCAATTATTTTAAATTTGTTGTGATTTGCTTTGTTACTCAGCATATTGTCAGTTGTGGTAAATGTTTTATATATGCTTAAAAATAATGTATATTCTGAAGTTTGAGGTGAGGTGTTATGCTAATTAGGTCAATTTGATAAATGTCTTATTCTAATTGTCTGTGACTTCACTGTGTATGTCCTTGTTGCATCAGTTTCTAAGTGTGTTAAAATCTACCCTTATGATTACGTATTTGTCTGTTTGTCCTTTTGATTTTTGTCAAATTTTGCTTTATATACTTTGAGGCTATGTTACCACATACATAACAAATTTGAATTTTACATTTTTTTTTTTTTTAGTGGACTTACACTTCCACCATAATGAAATGTCTCTATTTCTAGTAATGGTCCTGCCTAAAAGTTTATTCTGTCTGATTCAGCTAGATAAGTATAGCAATGCAAATATATTGCTTCTTACAGTTTATGTCTGTATGGTATAATATTATCTACTTTAAAAAAAATTTTTGATGTTTATGTGTTTTTTGATGTTTCTCTTGTAAGCATATGTTGTTCACTGCAAAGTGATGTCTCTGCTTTCTAATACCCAGTCAGGTTTGTCATAGCTTTCCTTCCAGCGAGCAAGCATCTTTGAATTCGTGGCTGCAGTCACCATCCACAGTGATTCTGGAACCATTAGTTGTTATTTAATTTGTTCTAGGGGTCCTTGAGTTATAATTGCAGTATTTAATTCTTTTAAATTGTTAATTATTGGTATATTTAGCTTAAATATATTTTTATTTATTTTCCTGTGTTTTATTGGCCCTGTCTTCTTTCTTTAGGGTTAATCATGTAATTGCTATTGTTTCATTTTTTAAAAAAATCTCAGCAGGTAAGAAGCAAAAGAATGAGAGATACACTCACTTCATACCTCATGTACTTTCATGGAATCACTTTTTCTTTTTCCTGTATTTTAAAATGGCTTTTGTAAAAATAAAGCTGTCTATTTTGCTCAGAGTTTCTGATAAGTTATTTTAGATAGTTTATTACAGAATTTTCTAGTACCTTCACATGAAATCAATGAAAGTTATTTTTTGCATCGCATTTCAAAAGAATCATTTCCAACAGGTAGGGAGTTTGGCAGAAGTTAAATATGCAGATTTAATCTTGAAAGTGAGAGGAGATCATAACGGCTTGATTGTTGCCAATGACTCAAGATTAGCGTTCCTTTTACAGGAAAAGTCTGCCTCAAATCAATAGGATAAAAAGGTAAACAAAAAAGAAGTCAAAATAACTATTATGTTATGCCTGAATAAATAATTATAGCTATCTCAACATATAAAGGGTCAATTGCTCCTTTAAATACTTCAGAGGTGGATACATAATTATTGTGTATCTTGGTTCTTGTTTTCTCTCTTACTATAAGGATGGACAATGCAGCAAACACCGAAGTCTTTTTTGTTATTGTTCCAATACTTTTTCCCATTAGACTCTGGGCAAATTTCTAAAAGTATCTGTACCTATCTATTCTGTCAATGTGTTTGGACTGCAGAAGATAATTATGAGATACACTGAAACCTTGATTTTATGTTGTTTATGAGCCACTGAAATTTCCAGTTTTGTTGTAAATCATCTAATCCAGTAGAAGCAAATGGAATTTATCGTAATTCAAGCCTTTTCCCACCCAACTTTAAATTTGGCTTTGATTTCTCACCTGTTGGTTAAGAGTTTTTTATTCATGACTGAAATGATTTCATTTTCATTTCAATTAAAAAAATGTTTGCACGTGGTTGTTTCCAGGAAGTGAAGGGCCTCCGGGGTCTGTTACACTTTATCCAGAACCAGAAACTCTGTATCCTGAGGTCATTTTCATTCTACTGATGGTGAAGAAAAGCAGTGACACAAATATAGATGGTTTTCCCTCCTCTGTTCCTTTATCCTATCCCCAAATGAGCCCAAACAACATAAACTGACTAAACTCTTCTACACAGATGAAATATGTTAAGAATGATAAATCAAACAGGACACACACAAAAAAACATCTCTACGCACCACAATAGGTATTTAATCAACATTTGTCTAGCACTTACCATGTGCCAGGCCTTGTGCTAAACATTTCTAAGTGTTAACTAGGGCTTCCCTGGTAGCTCAGACGGTAAAGCCTCTGCCTACAATGTGAGAGACCCAGGTTCGATCCCTGGGTCGGGAAGATCCCCTGGAGAAGAAAATGGCAACCCACTCCAGTACTCTTGCCTGGACTGAGGAGCCTGGTAGGCTACAGTCCATGGGGTCGCAAAGAGTCGGACACGACTGAGCGACTTCACTTAACACTCCTACGACTAAATAGCAACAACAAACACCCCTACGAGGTAGATACTGTCATTATTCCCCACAGTTTCAACAGGAGGAAATGTAGGTATGTGAGAGGCTGAGAAAACTGGCAAAGTTCACAAACCCTCTAGCAACGGAGCTGAAATTCCAGCTCTTCCATCTGTGTTCCTAACCGCTTAATTGTGCTGCAGCTCAGTAAATGATGATGCGTTTATTGATTATTTTAAGTGAAAAAAATGATGGCTTGGTGAGTCTGAACTTACAGTGAGTTCTTCGCTTTACAGTTAGTGTGTAGCCTCCTGGCCTGTCTCCCTCATTAGAGGGTAAAAACATGTGAGGAAAGGAACATTATCTGATCTATTAGGTTAGCCAAAAAGTTCATTTGGGTTTTTCTGTAAGATGTTATGGAAAAAAACAAACAAGCTTTTCGGTCAAACCAATATCTTTGTATCCTTTGAGTTTTTAGCAAACCACACTGTAAACATTCAACCATTTACAGTCTAAATAGAGTCTTATTTGCAGATGAATTACTAGTCCTTCCTTATAAACCTCATATTGCCCTGAATTGAGCCAGGAGGTGTCACTCACATTGTATATGTGGCACACAAAGGGCAAATATTATTAAAATGGATAAATATATAATATAACAACATATTTAAGGCATTCATATGTGTAATTGTTTTTTGAATAGCTGTCAATTTGGGAATATATTTTTTATTATGTATTATGAAGTAGAACTTATTCTTCCAATCCTTTTCCTATATTATGTAGTTTTTTTCACAGTTAAACTTAGAAAATACTATTTCACATGAGAATGCTGACCAAAAATAGAAAAAAAAATCAATTTTATTAGGAATATTCTAGAAAAACTGAGGCAGTCCAAGCCATGCCTTTAGTTACAGCTGGGATGACTGGCCAGTGAGGGCTGCAGGAAGGGGGCTCACTGGTTCTCTTCACATGAGGACTGTGAGTACAATGGGGCCACAAACTGCTTCAAAAATGAGAAGCCCAGCATTAATCTTGGAAGAATGTTTTGAACCAGAACAATAATATCAGATCACAGAAAAGTGTTTGGAAACCACTGGGCTAGCTGAGCTTCTTGAGTTTGACTACAAATTACCTGATTCTGGAAATACAAACAACCACATAGCTGCTGCTTGCAAACCATTTGTGCTATAGCTTCAGAAATAAAACTAACAGGAATGAAAGAATACAAAAGAAATAAATGCCAAATAAGTGGACAAACTCTATAGAGATCAAAAGGTTTGAGACTAATAGAAAGTTAAAAAAGTAGGAGAGAGAGAAATCTCTCATTGTGGGAGTCAGAGCATGAATACAGGCACCAAGGGTTGGGTTCATCATAGATCACGCCAATGCCAGCGGGGGCTTACCGGTATAAGTGGAATGGGTGTTACAGAAGAATAAAAAATGTTAGCTATGTAAGAAAGAACCAAATTAAACAGGTCAAGAAAGTTAGGCAGCAGAATTAGACTATGGACTGTGATGAATGAACATGTATATATTTTTGAGGAGCTGAATGATTTTACTTAATTTCTTTGTGTGTGTTAGTTGCTCAGTCATGTCTGACTCTTTGTGACTCCATGGACTGTAGCCCACCAGGCTCCTCTGTCCATGGGATTCTCCAGGCAAAAATATTGGAGTGGGTAGCCTTTTCCTTCAAGGGATCTTCCTGACCAGGGATCAAACCTGGGTCTCCCACATTGCAGACAGATTCTTTATTGTCTGAGCCACCAAATTCAGTTCAGTTCAGTCGCTCAGTCGTGTCCGACTCTTTGCGACCCCATGAATCGCAGCACGCCAGGCCTCCCTGTCCATCACCAGCTCCCGGAGTTCACCCAGACTCACGTCCATTGAGTCAGTGATGCCATCCAGCCATCTCATCCTCTGTCATCCCCTTCTCCTCCTGCCCCCAATCCCTCCCAGCATCAGAGTCTTTTCCAATGAGTCAACTCTTTGCATGAGGTGGCCAAAGTACTGGAGTTTCAGCTTTAGCATCATTCCTTCCAAAGAAATCCCAGGGCTGATCTCCTTCAGAATGGACTGGTTGGATCTCCTTGCAGTCCTAGGGACGCTTAAGAGTCTTCTCCAACACCAGGTTCAAAAGCATCAATTCTTCAGCGCTCAGCTTTCTTCACAGTCCGACTCTCACATCCATACACGACCACTGGAAAAACCATAGCCTTGACTAGACGGACCTTGTTGGCAAAGTAATGTCTCTGCTTTTGAATATGCTATCTAGGTTGGTCATAACTTTCCTTCCAAGGAGTAAGCGTCTTTTAATTTCATGGCTGCAGTCACCATCTGAAGTGATTTTGGAGCCCCCAAAAATAAAGTCTGACACTGTTTCCACTGTTTCTCCATCTATTTCCCATGAAGTGATGGGACCAGATGCCATGATCTTCATTTTCTAAATGTTGAGTTTTAAGC
>NW_011495031.1:857334-868040 GCF_000754665.1 Bison bison bison
GAGACAACTTTTTCACTCTCCTCTTTCACTTTCATCAAGAGGCTTTTTAGTTCCTCTTCACTTTCTGCCATAAGGGTGGTGTCATCTGCATAGCTGAGGTTATTGATATTTCTCCCGGCAATCTTGATTCCAGCCTGTGCTTCTTCCAGTCCAGCGTTTCTCATGATGTACTCTGCATAGAAGTTAAATAAGCAGGGTGACATATTCAGCTTTGACAGACTCCTTTTCCTATTTGGAACCAGTCTGTTGTTCCATGTCTAGTTCTAACTGTTGCTTCCTGACCTGCATACAGATTTCTCAAGAGGCAGATCAGGTGGTCTGGTATTCCCATCTCTTTCAGAGTTTTCCACAGTTTATTGTGATCCACACAGTCAAAGGCTTTGGCATAGTCAATAAAGCAGAAATAGATGTTTTTCTGGAACTCTCTTGCGTTTTCCATGATCCAGCAATTTGGTCTCTGGTTGGCAATTTGATGTTGGCAATTTGATCTCTGGTTCCTCTGCCTTTTCTAAAACCAGCTTGAACAACTGGAAGTTCGTGGTTCACGTATTGCTGAAGCCCTTAATTTCTTTAGTATGTGTATTTATTAGTACTATGCAGAGGATCTATAAGGAGTGAATATGTCAGATGTAGTCAGGGCTGTTAAACGCTTAACAATTGGCTGTCTGGGGGGAAACAGGCCCTGATTGGTAATATTCACTGACTTCTGTGGCATAAATACCCCCAACCACAGCCAGCTCCAAACTACTCACACTGAATTCAGAATTGAAATGTGCACAGTCTGGTCTTGCCAGCTGGTACATGGCAGCTCCAGCCCACTCCTGTATAATCCCAGTTCTCACAATTCTTAAAAGTGAAGTCTTTGTAAGAGTTGTCTAGCAATATTGCTGAAGGTAACTTGGCAGAGGAAGCTATCTGGCTGTTTGCTGTATCTAGGCATAAAGCAATATGTAGAAATGGTAGCAGTGGAAACGGGGAGAAAAAGATGGATAATGAATCATTTTAAAAGAAGAGATGGCTGGAATTAGAAACACAACTGTGGGTGATGAAGGGAAAGTCAAAGATTGACTTCAGAGCATTGAATTCAGGATGCTGGGAGAACTATTATTAGGAACAGAATGGTTAGTATATTAGCTGTCCCTACTCTCCACGCATGTGCCCTTTCACCCCAGCAGCTGAGGCTCTTTCACTTCTTTTTTTGGCTTAATCCTACCCCAGGCACTGGGAATAATCTTGGCCTATGCAAAGAAAGTGCTTAAAAACTTTATGAGAAGCAGCTGTGTGATAAAATAAACTGAACCAAGTCCTGTGTTCAGGGACTGAAGGTTTGGTTTCAAATCTGGGCTCTACTGCTGTTGCTAAGTCACTTCAGTCGTGTCCGACTTTGTGGGACCCCACAGACAGCAGCCCACCAGGCTCCCCCATCCCTGGGATTCTCCAGGCAAGAACACTGGAGTGGGTTGCCATTTCCTTCTCCAATGCATGAAAGTGAAAAGTGAAAGTGAAGTCATTCAGTCGTGTCTGACCCTCAGCGACCCCATGGACTGCAGCCTTCCAGGCTCCTCCATCCATGGGATTTTCCAGGCAAGAGTACTGAAGTGGGGTGCCATTGCCTTCTCCACTGGGCTCTACTACTTGCTAGCAATATAGCCTTTGACAGTTTGCTTCCAATAATTAGCCTTTAGTTTCCTCATCTGATTGGATCATTGTGATTAACATTTCACTTTCATATCTACTATCTCATTTAATCCTCAAGACAACCTTGTACAGAAAGCCAGGTACTATTAATTCCTCATATTCCTCATGACAAAAATCCAAGTTAGAGGATTTAGGACTCATAGATAATGATATGGAGAAGGCAATGGCAACCCACTCCAGTACTCTTGCTTGGAAAATCCCATGGACAGAGCAGCCTGGTAGACTGCAGTCCATGGGGTCGCTAAGAGTCGGAAACGACTGAGCGACTTCACTTTGACTTTTCACTTTCCTGCTTTGGAGAAGGAAATGGCAACTCACTCAAGTGTTATTGCCTGGAGAATCCCAGGGACAGGGAAGCCTCGTGGGCTGCCGTCTATGGGGTCGCACAGAGTTGGACACGACTGAAGCGACTTAGCAGCAGCAGTAGCAGCAGCAGCAGCTAGTGATAGAGACAGGAATCCAGGTGTTCTGATGCAAATGTTAATGATTATTATACTTTTAAAAATCCTGACTATGGGCCAGGTATTTTGTATGTGCTAAGCATTTTCCTTATATCAATATTATCCCAATTAATCTCACCATCACATTGTGAGCTACAATCTCTATATAAAGAAGTTGAGGTTTAGAATTGAAGTAAACTGTCCATATTCAGTGGAGAAGGCAATGGCCACCCACTCCAGTACTCTTTCCTGGAAAATCCCATGGACAAAGGAGCCTGGTGGGCTGCAGTCCATGGGGTCGCAAAGAGTCGGACATGACTGAGCAACTTCCCTTTCACTTTTCACTTTCATGCATTGGAGAAGGAAATGGCAACCCACTCCAGTGTTCTTGCCTGGAGAATCCCAGGGACGGGGGAGCCTGGTGGGCTGCCATCTATGGGGTCGCACAGAGTTGGACACGACTGAAGTGACTTAGCAGCAGCAGCAGCAGTCCACATTCAGAAAGCTATTTTTTAGTGAAATCCTTGTGTTCTTCATGACACACTAGCATTCTCACTCTCTTTTAAGGGATGGTATATCCAAAGTTGTAATAAAAATTTAACTCCACTGTGGATTTCATTTTATTATTCAATCTGATCTGAATTAATTATTCATAAATATTACAAATATATAAATGGTACAAGAGTTCAATCACCATATTTTAAGAAAGTCATACCTTTACCGCTCTAAACCAATATATAAAAATATATTTTTCAGAACATGTTTTAATCATTATTTTAATTAGAAGAATGGATGCATAATTAGGCATTACAATTAAAATCAACATTAAAACTTATAAACATTAAACTTATCAACATCAAACTTACAGACATGATTTTAGGGGCATGATTCTTTTTGCATTTTTAAATGTATATTGCAGACAGAGCTTAACATTGTAGAAAAAAGTATGCATTTCTAGGAGCTATGGAAGGGAGTATCATTTCATAAAATTTCAAAATCTGTTTCCACAAATCAAGAAATAAATTTAAATGACACAATTAGTAGATAGATTCAATTTCTTTCAAAGAAAGTATTTCTGGGAAGTTCCTGAGGAAAATATCATCTGACCAAAGGTCATTCAAACTGCCAGGATGCAAAAACAAACTTAAAGTATTTCAGGAAATTATATTTAAATTGCTTAATTATCAGTTTTTCCTATAAAACTCCAATTAAACATAAATCCAAGAAGTGTGTCCAATTATAAGTTTATACAATTAAGTCTATTTGTAAAATTACAGATTATTGGAAATAAAAAGGCTAGGCAAATTTCTTCCTTTCCTGGTACATTAGAAAAAATTGCTTTATGACATAACCTCAAATTTGTAATGTGTCCTTTGAAAAGTCAACCTTATACTGTTATACCAATGTCTTTGTGCATGCTTAGCCGCTCAAATTGTGTCCAATTCTTTGGGACCCAATGGACTGTATTCCACCAGGCTCCTCTGTCCCTGGGATTACCCAGGCAAGAATACTGGAGTATTCTCCGTTCTCCAGGAGATCTTCCTGTCCAAGGAATCGAACACATTATTCTATATCTAGAATGATTGAAAACAATAATCTATTCATTTTCATCTTCCAAACTAGCTTTTAGAATCATTTAAATCTAAACCAAATATTCTTCAGACTCTAAAATCAAATTCTAAAACTGTCATCTTAACTTGTATTATAAAATTTTCCCTAAGTAGTATTTTCTCAGGAATGTAAAAAAAAGAACCTATGAAATCCACAAAAATTTATCATTCTTATTTCTGTCTATATCTCAGAATGGGTTCCCCAGGAACTCAAAAGAGATTAGTATATGGGATAAGTATTAGGGAGCATTCTTCTAGGAAAAAATGAGGTGACAGAAGTGTGCAGAGAAACAAGTGGAGCTACGTCATGGCCCCAGTGCTAGTCTCAGGAGTGGCTCTGGAACTGAAGTGGTCCTTCAGATTATCTGGAGTTGGCACAAGGATGCTAGATCTTTAATTCTTTGTAGATTAGTCATTGGATGTGAACTGACCTTGGGGCTTCCCAGGTGGCGCTAGTGGTAAAGAATCTGCCTGCTAATGGAAGAGATGCAAGAGACACAGGTTCAATCCCTGGATTGGGAAGACCCCCTGGAGTAAGAAATGGCAACCCACTCCAGTACTCTTGCCTGGAAAATCCCATGGACAGAGGAGCCTGGTAGGCTGCAGTCCATGGGGTCGCTAAGAGTCAGGCACGACTGAATGACTTCACTTTCACTTTTCACTTTCATGCATTGGAGAAGGAAATGGCAACCCACTCCAGTGTTCTTGCCTGGAGAATCCCAGGGACAGAGGAGCCTGGTGGGCTGCCGTCTATGGGCCTGCACAGAGTCGGACACGACTGAAGCAGTTTAGCAGCAGCAGCAGTGACTAAGATCATGTGGACTGGTCTTGGAAGTGGAAATGATCTCAAGGGAGGCAATTTTTTAAGCTAAAGCTTTCTATATAAAGGTGGCTGTTTTCAGGCCACACTCTCAGTGGCTCTATTCTTACTTGTTATGACTTGATTTCATTACAGACCAACCCCCTCCACCCTGCCCCTACTCAGAGTTGAATCCACCTGTAGACTTGCTTTGTATAGCCCTTCACAATGTTTCAATAAAATCATAAATTCATTGGCTTCATTTGAAAACAGAGTTTTCACATGAATGTTCTTGGGTTTTCTGGAAAAAATCAGAAAGGCTGACAATTCTTAGTGAAAACACTTCCTCTGGCAAAAATAAGCAGCTGCCCCTTTGTATAGGTAGGCTGCCCAGTGCTCATCACTCAGGTCATATACACATCTAGCATCCCCAGGGCTCCGAGCTTGTCATACATACTCTGCTCCTCCTGAGCTATAAAGAACATTCTCCAGCCTGTCCCCAGGCTGCACTATTTCACATCCTTTAAGAAGGAAGTGCAAAGGATCAATCTTTCCCTCTCCAAGGCTCCAGTTCCTTCTTAGCACAGCTCTGGAGTCATCTGGTTCTAAAAGTATCCTGGGGCCTCCTCAAAGGCCAGATCTCCCCAGATAACTAACTTGTTCCCACGTGAGTGGGGCAGTTTTTCCCAGGTGGCAATAGTGGTAAAGAACTTGCCTGTCAATGCAGGAGATTTAAAAGACAAAGGTTCAATTCCTGGTGGGGAAGATCCCCTGGAGGAGGGCATGGCAACCCACTCCAGTATTCTTGCCTGGAGAATCCCATGGACAGAGGAGCCTGGCAGGCTACAGTCAACAGAGTCACAAAGAGTTGGACACAACTGAAGCAACTTAGAACACATTCATGCTTTTAGGAAAACTCCTCAGAACCAAAAAAGCTTTTATTATATATTTCTGACAGGGCCATGGCACTGCTAGGCAAACGTTTACATAACTAAGGGAGATTGTGCAAGTGGTTCTCCACAGAATAAGGAAGATCTATCTCTTTCAAGTAACTTATCCTTTGGATAGAATAATCTGTGGGCTCATGGCTCCCACACTTAAGTGAGTCTTCACTAAAGAAAGTTACCTATTCATTCTGTGGCGGGTAACAACCACTAATAGGATTCTTTGCTGTATATGTAAAACAATTTTAACACAGAGAAAAAAGTATTACAGAGATATGAGCCTGTTAGTTTTAATTTAGTTGACAAATTTTAATAGACTCAATGATTCAATTAATATTAAAGTAGTGAACATTTTCTCTGATAATTGTCACATTTAAACGTTAAAACTTAGGCAGTCTTGCCTGAAAATGAAACAGCACTCAAAAATCTTGTGTAATTTAAAGTTCTTATACTACAGCCATTTGCCAGAGCCCAGTTTTTCATGGCTAGGAAGGCACACTTTCTTTTTCAACATTAAAAAGTACTAGCATGAAAGGATACATGTCTTCTTGGTTTTTGTTTCATAATATAATATTATATGACACTAGAGCTGAAAGAGTTTTTAAAGATCATCTAGTAGAACCAAAGTATTTCATTTTTGCACATTAAGCCCTTGACAGATGTTTTTAGATCTAGTTGTATTCAACTAGTTTCCATTATGTTTCTAGGCTTTGATCTAGAAGATTCTTTATCTGTGGTCTACATATTAATAAAATGAATTAAAAACCATTGCCTTTCATCTCCTAAAGCAGTATGTGTGATTCACTTGCTTAGCCCTGCTTCTTTTTGGTGATGTGTCATTCCTCTCACCGGTTCCTGGTAAGAATTCTTTTTTTTTCCTTGATGAACCAGTTCCTTTATCTTTTTCTACAAAAGGGTCGGCAGATGTCACTTCACATTTGTCAAGCCTAAAGCACATAATCTTTTTAGCATGGGATATTTTTAAATATCTTCCTGGG
This sequence comes from Bison bison bison, assembly GCF_000754665.1. Taxonomy (NCBI): domain Eukaryota; kingdom Metazoa; phylum Chordata; class Mammalia; order Artiodactyla; family Bovidae; genus Bison; species Bison bison. The sequence goes on from NW_011495031.1 coordinate 863,824, forward strand.
GCTTTCTCTTTACCATCTTAATCCTCCAAATTGCTAAGTAATTGAATTACGTAATCAAGAAACATTTGCAAACTTTGGGAAGAGAGCATGAACTCTATATCTCATTTCCATATACATGGGACCATTCAATGACTGATTTGGGCAATTCACTCAATTGTCTGAAATAACTATAGTTTCAGAATTTAGGGCAACCATATTTAAAATTTAAACACAAACTTTTAAGATTTAGATATTTAAGTCAGTATTTTAGAGTTATCATAGGTTCGTGCTCAGTCGCTCAGTTGTGTCTGACACTTTGTAACGCTATGGACTGTACCCTCCAGGCTCCTCTGTTCACAGGATTCTCCAGGCAAGAATGCTGGAGTGGATTGCCACTTCCTCCTCCAGAGGATCTGCCCAACTCAGGGATCGAACTGGCTCTCCTACAGCTCCTGCACTGGGTGGTGGATTCTTTTACCACTGAGCAGCCTGGAAAACCCTCTTAAAGTTACTGTGGGACAGAATAAATATGACTATAAGACAGTTGATATTTCTGTAAGACAGTACTTAATAATATTTAAAACACTCACTTTTCACTACAGTATTAAAGGAGAGAAGTTGAAAAATAATTTTCCTTACCTTTGGACGTAGTATCATTCTTCTATTGAAAGTGAAAGTGAAGTCGCTCAGTTGTGTCCAACTCTTTGCAACCCCATGGACTGTACCCTAGGAGGCTCCCCTGTCCACGGGATTTTCCAGGGAAGAATCCTGAAGTGGGTTGCCATTTCCTTCTCCAGGAGACCTTTCCAACCCAGGGATTGAACCTAGGTCTCCCACATTGTAGCAGATGCTTTACCATCTGAGCTACCAGGGAAGTCCTTCTTCTATTATTCAATGTTTAATCTGATCCTTAGGAAAACTAGTTTAAAACATGTAGTTAATACTTTAATTGCTCCCTGGGAGAATATGTAATTTATCACAGACTCACAATCAATTAAAAAATATATTTCCTAGAAATTCAAATAGTTCGAAAGAATTTTGTAATTTAAAGTTTAAAATTAGTCTTGCCTTAAAAATTACAGTAATGTGTTCCAAATATCATGTTGACTTCTTCATATGATTATGCTTTTTTTTTAAACAAAAGCTTCAAAGCCAATAGGTTTGTCAAATAAACAATGCAACAGATGGAAACAGTACATTGGCTGTGACTTTGAAACACCGAATTGATAATCTATTATTTTCTGTAGTCACTGTATGTATAATATAGTTTTACTAGTTTTACTTTGTCACTATTAACCATTTCTGTGTACAAAATGTTAATGGAAACATCAAAATCTTATTTTTTAAGTTATTTTAAACTTGATTTTTAATATGAATGACATACGAGCACAGCTTATATTCTGTTCTGTGTGCTCACATTCAGTTGCTTCAGTCCTGTCTGACTCTTTGAGACCCTGTGGACTATAGCCCATCAGGCTCCTCTGTCCATGGGATTCTCCAGGCAAAAATAACTGGAATGGGTTGCCATGCCCTCCCTCCAGGGGATCTTCTCCATCAGATTGAAGTCTCCTGCATTTAATGTGTTGAATTTGGGTTCTTTAGTGCCGCAGAGGCACTGGAGAAGCCTGTATCAAGTACTAACAACCTAAAATTAACCAATATGCACCTGAAATGGATAACATTGAAAAAGGTATAAAAACTGAATTCCTGGAAAATTTTAGGAATTTTGGTTGCATCTTCGATGAGGTTATTGTTACTGCTATTATAATTAAATTATGGTCTTTCCTTATCAAGCCTTAGCTGAAAGTAAAATTTCCTGATCAAGTTATTAATTACTAAATGTAAGGAAATGCTGACAACTCATAATTTAATCATCAGAGAAGTAATAGTTCTGTTATAATTAAAGGCTAGTCTAATCAAACAAATTTATAAAATTTGCTTAGTTTAATTTCAAGGGTATGTTTATAGTGTGGTTTGTTTGATTAGAAAATCATTTTTTGCTTTCCTCTAGTGGAAATTAAATATCTCTTCCAGGAATATATATTATTAACCTACATACAAGATGTTAGAATGTAAGGCAAAGTTTGTTAAAACTCTCAGAGTCAGAAAATTTAATATATCTACAAGTATTGGGACTAGTGAGATTTGCTGAATGAGGATTTCCATACGATTTTTTTTCTACAGTGGTACAGACATTACTAAATAAATCTTTCTTGCAGTTTATGAAATTTCCTATAAACAGATTATCCTGTACATTTTGGTAAGGGTTCATTTTGTTACAGTCTAGTCTACTGCTATTAATTCTCATTGTATTATCCAAATATTCTCACCATATTATCCAAATAGTTTTAATGAGTTAGTTACATTTAACATGTTTGAGAGAAATGTCCTTACTTGTATGACCTACAAAATTATTTGAGATTCATTTCCTATGACTCATTTAACTGATTATTGCCTGTGCTTTCCCAACCTTCTAGGGTGTTTCTCCTTAACGGGCTAGATCAGCATATTCATTTTTGCATAGTTCAATTTTCATCTTCCTTCCAAACATTCAGCATTTAAGAAGCAGCACAAATCAGATTTTTTTTTGAGAGTGTGGAATCCAACCTTCCAGAAGTGAGTATTTGAACTCCTAAGTGGAAGTACAGTGCCCGGGCCTGGGTTTATACTATACTTGCTGCTGCTGCTGCTGCTGCTAAATTGCTTCAGTCGTGTCCGACTCTGTGCGACCCCATAGAAGGCAGCCCACCAGGCTCCCTTGTCCCTGGGACTCTCAAGGCACGAACACTGGAGTGGGTTGCCATTTCCTTCTCCAATGCATGAAAGTGAAGAGTGAAAGTGAAATCGCTCAGTCGTGTCTGACTCTTAGTGACCCCATGGACTGCGGCCTACTATACTTACATGTTCTCAACCCCGCTGAAACCAGTTCTGAAAGTTTCATGGGGCCTTGTGGACTTTGGATTCAGGATTGCCACTTCTTCAAGGGTGCTAAAAATTTATTTAATTTTTCCATGAGGACTGAGGAAGTGTTATGTTAATGTTAAAGTGTTAGTCTAATGGTCAGTGTCAGTCTAATGATCAGTGTCCATTAGAATAAAATCCCTACACTTGATCTAACCACTGCTCTGAATCACAATCCTGGAGGCAAAGGGAGTTCTGATGAGGCTTAGGAATGCTACTGAAATGATTAACTATTAGACTTTCCTTTCTCAGAGCAAACTCTCATATTCTTTCTGGGTTGAATAGGGATGTTGATCACATTTTACATTAGCCATTTTGTATTAGGGACTTAACTGGTGGCTCAACTGGTAAAGAATCAACATGCAATGCGGGAGACCTGGGTTCGACCCCTGGGTTGGGAAGATCCCATGGAGAAAGGAAAGGCTACCCACTAGACTATAGTCATAAGGGATTTGATTTAGGTCATACCTGAATGATCTCCCTGGAGAAGGAAATGGCAACCCACTTCAGTATTCTTGCCTGGAGAATCCCATGGATGGAGGAGCCTCATGGGCTACAGTCCACGGGTTGCAAGGAGTCGGACACGACTGAGAGACTTCACTTTCACTTGAATGGTCTAGCAGTTTTCTCCACTTTCTTCATTTCAGTCTGAATTTGGCAAAAAGGAGTTCATGATCTGAGCCACAGTCAGCTCCTGGTCTTGTTTTTGCTCACTACAAACAAAGCTAGTGGAGGTGATGGAATTCCAGTTGAGCTATTTCAAATCCTGAAAGGTGATGCTGTGAAAGTGCTGCACTCAATATGCCAGCAATTGGAAAACACAGCAGTGGCCACAGGACTGGAAAAGGTCAGTTTTCATTCCAATCCCAAAGAAAGGCAATGTCAAAAAATGCTCAAACTACTGCACAATTGCACTCATCTCACACACTAGTAAAGTAAAGCTCAAAATTCTCCAAGCCAGGCTTCAGCAATATGTGAACCATGAACTTCCAGGTGTTCAAGCTGGTTTTAGAAAAGACAGAGGAACCAGAGATCAAATCGTCAACATCCACTGGATCATAGAAAAAGCAAGAGAGTTCCAGAAAAACATCTATTTCTGCTTTATCATCTATGCCAAAGCCTTTGACTGTGTGGATCACAATAAACTGTGGACAATGCTGAAAGAGATAGGAATACCAGACCACCTGACCTGCCTTTTGAGAAACCTATATGCATGTCAGGAAGCAACAGTTAGAAGTGGACATGGAACAACAGACTGGTTCCAAATAGGAAAAGGA
>NW_011495031.1:868163-877981 GCF_000754665.1 Bison bison bison
CACATGGCAAACAGATGGGGAAACAGTGGCTGACTTTACTTTTCTGGGCTCCAAAATCACTGCAGATGGTGACTGCAGCCATGAAATTAAAAGACGCTTACTCCTTGGAAGGAAAGTTATGACCAACCTAGACAGCATATTAAAAAGCAGAGACATTACTTTGCCAACAAAGGTCCATCTAGTCAAGGCTATGGTTTTTCCAGTAGTCATGTATGGATGTGAGAGTTGGACTATAAAGAAAGCTGAGAGCTGAAGAATTGATGCTTTTGAACTGTGGTGTTGGAGAAGACTCTTGAGAGTCCCTTGGACTCCAAGGAGATCTAACCAGTCCATACTAAAGGAGATCAGTGCTGGGTGTTCATTGGAAGGACTGATGTTGAAGCTGAAACTCCAATACTTGGCCACCTGATGGTAAGAGCTGACTCATTTGAAAAGACCCTGAGTCTGGGAAAGATTGAGGGAAGGAGGAGAAGGATGACAGAGGATGAGATGGTTGGATGGCATCACCGACTCAATGGACATGGGTTTGGGTGGTCTCCAGGAGCTGGTGACGGACAGGGAGGTCTGGCGTGCTGCGCTTCATGGGGGTTGCAAAGAGTTGGACTCAACTGGGCAACTGAACTGAACCCACTTGAGTATTCTGGCCTGGAGAATTCCATGGACTGTATAGGAATGGGGTTGGGAAGAGTTGGACTGACTGAGCGAGTTTCATTCTCACTTTTTCATATTAGACTCTCTTCACAAGTGATTTATATGTATACCATGATACACATACACATATATCCATGACATGTATTTTTATTTTGGAGAAGGAAATGGCAACCCACTCCAGTGTTCTTGCCTGAAGAATCCCAGGGACGGGGGAGCCTGGTGGGCTGCCGTCTATGGGGTCGCACAGACTTGGACACGACTGAAGCAACTTAGCAGCATTCTTATAGTATATTTAGCAGCAGTAGGCTAAATATATAAATATACTATAAGAATACTCACTTAGGGATAAAATGCCTCTGGATAAAAATGTCAGACTAGCCTAAAGATTAAGTAGTTTTTAAAAATCATTATTGTCAAAAATGTATGTCATTTTAATGTATAAAATAAATATCTACAACTGTGAAAGAAAGAGAGAATAGGAGGGAGGAAAGGAGAGAGGAAAGGTGAGAGATGGATTAAATGCTGACTACATTTGTATTTGTAGCATCCAACAGCATTACAACCTGAAAGAATGTTAATGACCTTCTATGCCAACCCCTTCATTTCACTTGAGAGGCAAAAAAAGCTCCAGTGAATTGAGATCTGGTTATATGTTTTGTTCCCTCTGAACTTATCAATTTGAGAAAATTTTAGGGACTAGGAGAGTAGAAATGGTAAAAGAAGAATGAGCAAATCAAATTGAGGACGCTTGCTACCTCTGAATGACTCTTGCAATCATGGTAAGTGCTCAGATATCTATATTAACATTGACGGTATTTAATAGCCTTGTCTCATGGTCCCGTTTGGATGACAAGCGTATTTACATCAGAAAAGGCTTTTCTAGATCCTGCAGACCTATTCTTTCCAATGCTGCATCCATCCTAGCCCAACCATTCCTGAGGGAGGGAGAAACAAAAAACTTGTAGGAAACCAAGAACACAGAGTCTACATTCTGGGACGTGTTCTTAAAACATGCTTCTATGTCTAAGCTTCTGTGAATTTTCTTTCAACTTTTCCTTCACTTACCTTCTTGCTCCCTTTTTCCTTTCAGATTTTCTGTCAAAACCCTGTTTTGATTTTAATGTACAATGCAAATGCTAATTCTTTGTGATATTTGTTCAAATGCTCCCAGTAGATTTTATTGTATTGTCTTCTGTTGTATTAGTTATTTGCATGTCTGCCTCATCTGTTAAGTCACAGAGCTGCCTCTGGAACTAATGGGTGATTTAAAGGTAAGTGGTATAAGTGGATTTCAGACCCCTTTTATGTTGCAATTGAGAAGAACCAGTACAATGTCTTGGATATAACTGTTCAGCCTCTGAAGACCAAAGTTGAAAAACCACTACCAATATTTTTAATGACTGATTAAAAGTCATGATTTTATTATTTTTATTATTATTTATTTAATATTATTTATTGAAGGATTATTTTATGCATTTCTATAATTTGGTGATCTTGGAATGAATAGTTTCCAATGAATTAATAAATCAGTAGTTATCCAATCAGATAAGATAAAAGAAATCTACTGCATTTTAGCTTAAAACACAATGAATACACTTAGCATTGCTGCTTCAACACCAGTCTTTCTCAAATGTTAAACTGGGAGAAAGATAGGCCCTCAAATGTTGGGAGTGTCAGGGAAGAGAAAGACTCAAGGCCCATGGAATTGATTTATGAGGAAGGGTGGTGAGAATTTATGGAGTGGAAACTGACAGATGGTTCACGCTTTTTTTTTCCTTCCCACAATCAGCCCTCCCTGAGCTCCTGCTGGAATATTCATTCTGCATATTTGCACAAAGGCCAAAAGATTTGGGGAAGCTCTGCTGAAGTCACTGCAATGATGACTCTCGGCTTCCCATCTATAGATTCATACTTGTGGGTATTGTGGGTGATGAGTTTTTCTTCTTCTTACAAAACTGTCTTACCAGACATAATTTAGCAGAGGCTTGGGGAGTCACAGGTGTGCTTTTTAAGCGTCTAGTCTAGACAGAAAGTATAAAAACATTAGTCAACCTCTTTGAATTCATTTAAGTGAATCATGAGTTAATGTCCTTCAAATCCATTTAATAAAGATAAGTCACTAATATTTTTCCTTCTTTTAAGAAATAGTCATGATTGAAAAAATATTCTTTTAAAAACCAAGTGTGTTTTAAAAAAGCTTATTTATATTTCAACCTGCTTAAACATTTCAGTAAAGTAAAATGGAGCTTGTAAAATATGTACTTGATTCCATAAGGTTCTTGACTTAATTTAATTTTGCTTAAAATGTAAAATGGATTTCTAAACATATAGTACTATTGAACCAGGAAGTTGAGTTTAAAAGGAACTTTCAGTTCAGTTCAGTTCAGTCACTCAGTCATGTCGGACTCTTTGAAACCCCATGAACTACAACACACCAGGCCTCCCTGTCCATCACCAACTGCCAGAGTCTACACAGACCCATGTCCACTGAGTCGGTGATGCCATCCAACCATCTCGTCCTCTGTCATCCCCTTCTCCTGCCCTCAATCTTTCCCAGTGTCAGGGTCTTTTCAAATGAGTCATTACAGGGGACTGGAATGCAAAAGTAGGAAATCATAGCTACCTGGAGTAACAGGCAAATTTGGCTTTGGGGTACAAAATGAAGCAGGTCAAATGCTAACAGAGTTTTGACAAGAGAACGCACTGGTCATAGCAAACACCCATTTCATCCAAGTACTGCATTTTGGACTCTTTTGTTGACTATGATGGCTGCTCCATTTCTTCTAAGGGATTCTTCCCCACAGTAGTAAATACAATGGTCATCTGAGTTACATTTACCCATTCCAGGCCATTTTAGTTCACTAATTCCTAAAATATCAATGTTCACTCTTGCTATCTCCTGTTTGACCACTTCCAACTTGCCTTGATTCATGGACCTACCATTCCAGGTTCCTATACAATATTGCTCTTTACAACATTGGACTTTACTTCCATCACCAGTCACATCCACAGCTATGTGTTGTTTTTTATTTGGCTCCATCTCTTTATTCTTTCTGAAATTATTTCTCCACTCTTCTCCAGTAGAATATTGGGCACCAACTGACTTGGGGAGTTCATCTTTCAATGTCCTATCTTTTTGCCTTTCATACGCTTCATGGGGTTCTCAAGGCAAGAATACCAATAAGACTATCATAAAAAGAGAAATTTTGGATACAGATACACAGATGGCCAAAAGACGAAGTGAAGAGAAGATGGCTAACTACCAGCCAAGAAGAGAGGCCTGGGCACATCCTTCCTTCACAGCCTTCAGAAGGAACCCACACTGCCAACACCTAGATTTTGGACACCGTTGGGTCCAATCTCTGTTGTCTAAGCCGCTAGTCTGTGGTTCTTTGCTATGACAGCCATAGCAAACTAATACATATTGCAATTCAGCAGTTATTTCTATGCAAGTTTGTCTATATGTTTTTAATTTGCCACTTCTATTCAATCTTTAATGCCATTCCTGGATGCTGAGCAATTTTCACTGGGCTTGGAGTTGGCAGTGTTTTTTCATTATTAAATGTTAATGGTATTCAGTTAACGGAATATCTTTTTAACTTAGTGAGTTAAAATGCAACTACTAATTTACTCTTGTTATGTGGTGGTGGTTTAGTCACTAAGTCATGTCCAACTCTTATGACCCAATGGACTGTAGTTTGCCAGGCTCTTCTGTCCATGGAGGCATATCTCTTGTTATACTTCTCCTATAAAACTTCCAGTGGATCTTGAAAATATTTCATTGCATTTAAATTCATAACTATGTTACCTGAAGTTTATTTTGCATTGCTCTGGCTCTACTAGTTTTTTTCACCATATAGTACTTTCCTCTTAGATGTTTCCCCTCAAATTAACCAGTCAATGTATACCATATAACCTCCTCTCTCTGAAACCATAGTATTAACTCATTTCTCAGACACTGAGTGAGAAGTTAAAGGTTTCAACAAATTGTCCAAAGTACTGAAGGTGGTAGAAGAGGGCCATCACAAGGCGGGAGAGGGATGGACTGGGAGTTTGGGGTTAGCAGATACAAACTATTATATGTAGGATGTATAGACAATAAGGTCTTACTGTATAGGACAGAGAACTATGTTCAATATCCTATGATAAACCATAATGGAAAAGAATATATATACACATATATCATCATACTACTATAAACTAAATTTTAAAAAATAAATAAAATTTAGATAGTAAAACAAAAAAAGAAGAATAGAGCCATCAAATGAAGCCTTGACTACAAAAAGCATGCAAACTAGTATAAAGGACAAAATAAATATAGTAGATCTTGAAATTATTACACATGTGCCCAAAGACATTTGCAATCTCTAAATACCAGCATACAATTTCATTAGTGACTCCTAGCTAAAATTGATATAATAATACAAGCATTGCAGGGTTGTTTTGACAATTAAATGAAATAAGATATCACAGAGAGCAGTACCGTTGCCCTGAAGTCCTCAGATTCTGCATGTCTGTCTAGACTTTCTTACCTGCTCTATGACTCATGCTCACACATCAGCCTTGAAGCACTCACAATTCAAAATGATACCTCAGCAAATATATACCACAGACGTCTGTTTTCCTACAAATGCTCAGATGCCAAGAGTTTGCCCTATTCAAGTGGCCACCATTTAAGCAACAAGGAGGGATTTGGAGGAAGGAGAAATCACACCTGATTGCATTAGAAGATCCTGGGTTAAACAAAATAGCTATTCATACAGGAATTTCATAAGTTTTAATGCATGAATGTGAATTATTAATACTTCAGAAGGATTAAGTATTATACAATTTTCCCAGTGTATATTATCACTAAAGAGTTGGACATGACTTAGCAGCTAAGCAACAAACAACAAATATGATCACAAAGACATTTCTCATGGAAGAAAACATGGGAAAGTCTTGCTCATAGAACTCCAGCCTGGCAATTCTGGCTTATAAAATAAATCTGAAATTCTTGAGCATAAAAATATTTTCAATGTTCCTCAATTCTGTCTTTTTATTATTGTCTCAGTATCTTATTTTGATTTTCTTCACTCTAGGTTTGTAACCCTCTCTGCATTTCCATAATTTATTTTTTTTCTACACTGTACAGCTCCTGGGATCTTTGTTCTCTGACCAGGGATCAAACCCGGGCCCATGGCAGTGAAAGCATTGAGTCCTAACTACTGGACCACCAAGGGATTCTCTCTCTGCTTTATGTTCTCATTCATGAAGTGCAGCCTGCCTTTCCTCCTCTCTGCACACACTCAATCTTTGGAGCACATGAGAAAATATTTTATCAGTCAAGGTAGGTCAAGATATTGAAAAAAAAGTCATACTTCTTTTTTTCTCTGAAAACTTCCTACTTCCTGTACACTCAGGCAGAATTATTCTTGTTATGTTTTTGTTGTTCAGTTGCTAAGTCACTCTGCAACCCCACTGACGGCAGCACGCCAGGCTCCCCTGTCCTTCAATATCTCCTGGAGTTTGCTCAGTTCATGTCCACTGAGTCCATTGATGCTAGCTAACCATCTCATCCTCTGCCCCCCTTCTCCTTTTGCCTTCAATCTTTCCCAGCATCAAGGTCTTTTCCGAGTTGGCTCTTCACATCAGGTGGCCAAAGTATTGGGGCTTTAGCTTCAGCATCAGTCCTTCCAGTGAATATTTAGGGTTGGTTTCCTTTAGGATTGACTGGTTTGATCTTGCAGTCCAAGGAGCTCTCAAGAGTCTTCTCTTCAGAAGACTACTCAACATGTTATGTACTACTACATAACTACTGGAAAAACCATACCTTTGACTATTGAAATTCCCTACATTCCAGCATATTTCATGGATATAAAATTATTTGTTTGTGACTATTTTTCTTATTAGGTTGCTACCTCCTTAGAGACAAGAACTGAATTGAATTCCTCTTTCCATAGCTAGGACTCAGCACAGTTGCTGGCCCATATAGTATCTCCTCAGTCCTTACAAATGAAACAATTAGATAATTGAAGCTAAATAATACAAGTGCATAGAATTCGTCAGTCAAGTTTTGACTATCAATAATTACCACCTAGCAAGTGGAAACTAAAAAAAAGGAAAGTTAAGATCTGAATGGGAATTGTAGAGAAGTTGTAAAAGTCTGACTGAAATAGCTGGCCATAGGAAGCAGTCTATAAAAAGAAAGGTGGAATTAAAGAGATGATGAAATGAGAGAATTAAGCGAAGTCAAAGGATTCAAGAATCAATGGGTACCCAATGCAGGTTCAGTAGATCCCAAAATTAGAAAGATAAAGCACTTCAAGGCAGATACATTATTTTTAGATCTTAAGATTTAGAAATGAAGATAGAAATGCAACCGAATGCCTGCCTCTTTACAGAATGTGTAAAAGTTTGAAGAAGCTGCAAAAGTTAGGATTGATCAGTGAAAATTACAGGAGAGGCAATTTCCAACTTCATTGGAAGTTGCCAGCGAAGAATTATTCAAGCAAGAATTATTCAAGCTCTGTGAAGCTAGATGGGGAAAATGGGATGGACATGTAAAACACTGGAGATGGTGAGATTCCAATGTAATATGTATAAAATGGAGATAAGTGCACTGTGATCTAACTACTTATGGAAGAAGAGAGGTTGTCCTAGAAGTTAATAGATGGTGTTACTGACAATTTGAAAGTGAAAGTCGCTCAGTCCAACTGTTAATGACTCTCATGGACTGTATAGTCCATAGAATTCTCCAGGACAGAATACATGGAATTCTCCAAGCCAGAATACTGGAATGGGTAACCTTTCCCTTGTCCAGGGGATCTTCCCACCCCAGGGATCGAAATGAGGTCTCCTGCACTGCATGTGGATTCTTTACCAGCTGAGCCACCAGAGAAGCCCAAGAATACTGGACTGGGTAGTCTATCCCTTCTCCAGTGGGTCTTCCCAACCCAGGAATCAAACTAGGTCTCTTGCATCTTAGACAGATTCTTTACCAGCTGAGCTACCAGGGAAGCCCATCTATATGCAAATAATAAGAAAAGAAAATGGTATAAACCTCAAAAAAAGAGAAAGGTTGTTTATTAATAGTGGCAAACAGAATGTTGTTTTCTTCTTCAGGCCTGATGAAGTACATGGAAGAGGAAAAAAATTCAGCTCAAGGGTCAAGGGAAAAAGGAGTTTACTTATGAGGCTTCTCTGAGGAAATGAGAATTGTCAGTGGAAAGAACACATGCAAATATACATAGCAAAATATTAGCAGGTTTGTGTGCATTGACAATGGCAGATTTACTTAGGTAAAGCTGGAAATACTTAGTTATTCTATATTAGACTGAAGAACTTGGAGGTGAATTTTTTGCCTGTAAATGTATAGTGCAGAATATCAGAAAAAGTATTCAATTACTTAATAGTAAACTTTAATAATTTTTATTTACAAGTTATCTTTTGGTGTCTTGTTTTAAAGTCAAAGTACTTAGATTTCTAAAAATATCTAAGGTTATCAAAAATTAGTATAAAAGCATTATCATAAATATAGAAGGAACACTGACAAACTAGGAAGGGTTCCTGGTAAATGTGACTAGGTTGAAAGGATCCAGGGATCAATCAATGTTACATGAAAAATGATTTTGAAGTATGAATGCATAATCTAGAAAAGTCTGAAGCAGAGGCATAATATGTCCCTTCACATACTTAAAGAACCTTTCTTGGAGAGAGATTAAACATCTATAAACTTGCAGAATATAGAAAAAATATTGATCTATGGTAATATCATTCCTATAGGCAGATTGGAACTTGAAAAAGAAAACAAATTAATTAAAATTGTTTAATTAAAAAAAAAAAAAGAAAAACTAGAAAGTAGCCAACAACAAATTGTCTATCTTGTAGGGTAGCTGGCTTACCGAAGGGAGAATCGTCCAACAAAAAAGCCAAAATATGAGGATTACATTATTATATGTTATTACATGGTTCTTGAATTGGAAGACAGTTAGGTTAGATGATGGCTGGAGGTTCAGGACATTGTATAGGAGACAGGAATCAAGACCATCCCCAAGATAAAGAAGTGCAAAGAAGTAACATGGCTGTCTGAGGAGGCCAGACAAATAGCTGCGAAAAGAAGCAAAATAAAAAGCTAAGGAGAAAAGGAAAGATATACCCATTTGAATGCAGAATTCCAAAGAACAGCAAGGAGAGATAAGAAAGCCTTCCTCAGCGATCAGTGCAAAGAAAGAGAGGAAAACAATAGAATGGGAAAAACTAGAGATCTCTTCAAGAATTTTAGAGATACCAAGGGAACATTTCATGCAAAGAAGGGCTCAATAGACAGAAATGGTATGGATCTAACAGAAGCAGAAGATATTAAGAAGTGGCAAGAATACACAGAAGAACTGTACAAAAAAGATCTTCACGACCAAGATAATCACAATGGTGTGATCTCTCACACTCACCTAGAGCCAGACATTCTAGAATGTGAAGTCAAATGGGCCTTAGGTGTACTTGGATGAAATCTCAAAAATGACGGAATGATCTCTGTTTGTTACCAAGGCAAACCATTCAATATCACAGTAATTCAAGTCTATGCCCCAACCACTAATGCAAAAGAAGCTGAAGTTGAATGGTTCTGTGAAGACCTACAACACCTTCTAGCTACAACTAACACCCTCTTCCAACAACACAAGAGAAGACTCTACACATGGATATCATCAGATCGTCAATACCAAAATCAGACTGACTTTGTTCTTTGCAGCCAAAGATGGAGAAACTCTATACAGTCAGCAAAAACAAGACCAGAAGCTGACTGTGGCTTAGATCATGAACTCTTTATTGCCAAATTCAGATTTAAATTGAAGAAAGTATGGAAAACCACTAAACCATTCAGGTATGACCTATATCATATCCCTTATGATTATACAGTGGAAGTGATGAATAGATTCAAGGCATTAGATCTGATAGACAGAGAGCCTGAAAAACTATGGACAGAGGTTCATGACATTGTACAGGAGGCAGGGATCAAGAACATCACCAAGAAAAAGAAATGCAAAAAGGCAAAATGGTTGCCTGATGAGGTCTTACAAATAGCTGAGAAAAGAAGAGAAGCTAAAGGCAAAGGAGAAAAAGAAAGCTATACCCATTTGATGCAGAGTTTCAAAGAATAGCAAGGAGAGATAAGAAAACCTTCCTCAAAG
>NW_011495031.1:878081-878440 GCF_000754665.1 Bison bison bison
GTACGTCAAGGCTGTATATTGTCACCCTGCTTATTTAACTTATATGCAGAGTACATCATGAGAAATGCTGGGCTGGAGGAAGCACAAGCTGGAATCAAGATTGCTGGGAGAAATATCAATAACCTCAGATATGCAGATGTCACCACCCTTATGGCAGAAAGTGAAGAAGAACTAAAAGCCTCTTGGTGAAAATGAAAGAGGAGAATGGAAAAGTTGGCTTAAAGCTCAACATTCAGAAAACTAAGATCATGGCTTCTGGTCACATGGCAAACAGATGGGGAAACAGTGGCTGACTTTACTTTTCTGGGCTCCAAAATCACTGCAGATGGTGACTGCAGCCATGAAATTAAAAGACGCTT
>NW_011495031.1:878540-903391 GCF_000754665.1 Bison bison bison
AAAAGATGATGCTGTGAAAGTGCTGTACTCAATATGCCAGCAAATCTGGAAAACTCAGCAGTGGCCACAGGACTGGAAAAGGTCAGTTTTCATTCCAATCCCAAAAAAAGGCAATGCCAAAGAACGTTCAAACTATTGCACAATTTCACTCCTCTCTCACACTGGCAAAGCTCAAAATTCTCCAAGCCAGTCTTCAACAGTATGTGAATTGTGAAGTTCAAGTTGGACTTAGAAAAGGCAGAAGAACCAGAGATTAAATTGCCAACATCCATTGGATCATTGAAAAAGCAAGAGAGTTCCAGAAAGACGTCTACTTTTGCTTTATTGACTATGCTAAAGCTTTTGTCAGAAAGTGATGAAGAACTAAAGAGCCTCTTGATGAAAGTGAAAGGGAGAGTGGAAAAGTTGGCTGAAAGCTCAACATTCAGAAAACTAAGATCATGGCATCTGGTCCTATCAGTTCTTGGCAAATAAATGGAGAAAGAGTGGAACCAGTGGCAGACTTTATTTTGGGGGGCTCCAAAATCACTGCAGATGGTGACTGCAGCCATGAAATTAAAAGACACTCACTCCTTGGAAGAAAAGTTATGACCAACTTAGACAGTATATTAAAAGGCAGAGACATTACTTTGCCTACCAAGGTCCCATCTAATCAAAGCTATGTATGTATGGATGTGAGAGTTGGACTATAAAGAAAGCTGAGAACTGAAGAATTGATGCCTTTGAAATGTAGTGTTGGAGAAGACTCTTGAGAGTTTCTTGGACTGCAAGGAGATCCAACCAGTCCATCCTAAAGGAAATCAGTCCTGAATATTCACTGGAAGGACTGATGCTGAAGCTGAAACTCCAATACTTTGGCCAACTGATGCAAAGAGCTGACTCACTGGAAAAGACCCTGATGCTGGGAAATACTGAAGGTGGGAGGGGAAGGGGATGACCAAGGGTGAGATGGCTGGGTGGCATCACCAACTGAATGGGCATGAGTTTGAGTAGACTCTGGGTGTTGGTGATGGACAGGGAGGCCTGGTGTGCTGCAGTCCATGGGGTCGCAAGAGTCAGACACGACTGTGTGACTGAACTGAGTCTTATGGACTAGGGCCCATACTAATGATCTTGTTTTAACTTGATTACCTTTGTAAAGGCTCAGTCTCCCAGTAAGGTCACATTCTAAAGTTCTGGGGAATAGGACATCAATATTTTGATGGGGAAACAATTTAACCCATAACACAATTTCCATGAAAATCTTGGATAAGAATAGCAGGAATTGAAAGAGGAATTAATTTAACACTTACTTAATGAATTCAGTTGCTGCTGTTCAGTTGCTAAGTCATGTCCCACTCTCTACAACCTCATGGACTGTAGCACACCAGGCTCCTCTGTCCTCTACTATCTCCTGGAATTTGCTCTAACTCATGTCCATTGAGTTGGTGATGCTATCTAACCATCTCATCATCTGCCACCCTCTTCTCCTTGTCTTCAATCTTTCCCAGCAACAAGGTGTTTTCCAATGAACTGGCTCTTAAAATCAGGTGGCCAAATTATTGGAGCTTCAGCTTCAGCATCAGTCCTTCCAAAGAATGTTCAGGGTTGATTTCCTTTAGGATTGACTTGTTTAATCTCCTTGCTGTCCAAGGAACTCTCAAGAGTTTTCTTTAGCACCACAAAAAAAGCGTTAATTCTTCAGCACTCAGCCTTCTTTATGGTTCAACTCTCACATCTGTACATGAGTATTGGAAAAACATAGCTTTGACAATATGAAACTTTGTCAACAAAGTGATGTCTTTGCTTTTTAATATGCTGTCTATTTTTGTCATCGCTTTCCTTCTAAGGAGAAAGCATCTTTTAATTTCACAGCTTCAGTCACCATCTGCAGTGATTTTTTAGCCCAGGAAAATAAAATCTGTCTTTGCTTCCACTTTTCCCCCTTCTATTTGCCATGGAATGATGGGACCAGATATCATGATCTTAGGGTTTTGAATGTTGAGTTTAAGCTAGCTTTTTCCATTTTCCTTTTTTACCCTCATCAAGAGGCTCTTTAGTTCCCCTTTACTTTCTGCCATTAGAGTGGTATCATCTACATGTCTGAGGTTGTTAATATTTCTCCCAGAAATCTTGATTCTGGCTTGTGATTCATCCAGCCTAGCATTTCCCATGATATACTCTGCATATGTTAAATAATCAGGGTGACAATATATAGCCTTGACATACTCCTTTACCAGTTTTGAACCTGTCAATTGTTCCATGTATGATTCTAAGTGTTGCTTCTTGACCTGTATACAGGTTTCTCAGGAGGCAGGTAAGGTGGACTGGTACCCCTATCTCTTTAAATATTTTCCACAGTTTTCTGTGATCCACACTGTCAAAGGCTTTAGCATAATCAATGAAGCAGAAACAGATGTTTTTCTGGAGCTCCTTTATTTTCTCCATGATCCAACGGATATTGGCAATTTGATCTCTGATTCCTCTGCCTCTTTGAAACCCAGCTTGTACATCTTGAAGTTCTCAGTTCATGTACTGCTGAAGGCTAGCTTGAAGGATTTTGAGCATAACTTTGCTAGCATGTGAGATGAGCATACAATTGTACTAGTTTAAACAGTCTTTGACATTACTCTTCTTTGCAATTAGAAAGAAAAAAAGACTTTTCCAGTCCTGTGGCCACTGCTGAATTTTCCAAATTTGCTGACTTATTGAGTGTATCATCATTTAGGATTTTAAATAGCTCAGCTGGAATTCTAACACCTCTACTAGTTTTGTTCATAGTAATGTTTCTTAAGGCTCCCTTGACTTCACACTCCAGGATGTCTGGCTTGAGGTGAGTGACCACACCATCATGGTTATCCTGGTCATTAAGACCTTACTTGTGTAGTTCTTCTGTGTATTCTCGCCACCTCTTCTTCACATGATCTTAGCCAAAAAGCCAATAAGTGATTGCCACCTCTTCTTAATCTCTCCTGCTTCTGTCTGGTCCTTGACTTTTCTGTCCTTTATCATGTCATCCTTGCATGAAATGTTCCTTTGATATCTCCAATTTTCCTGAAAAGATCTCTAGTCTTTCCAATTCTATTGTTTTCCTTTATCTCTGCAATTTTTTTTTTATTTAAGAAGGCCTTATATTCAATACATCAAACTAAGTAAAGATGTATCTTCAAGGGTCTTACAGTCTCTTGGGTGAGACAGATAGATAGGTAATGACAATACAATTTATTCAGAGCTGTAATAATAATTTTCAAAGAATTAGCTAAGGCAACAAGAAGAGAGAGGTAAAAAGAATGAAGAATGAAGAAAGGCATCAGTGAGGAGATCACTTTAGGTTTTAGATGATATGAAGATGCTTAGAAGATAAAATTGAGGAGAAAGTTCTAACCAAAAGAACCATAAGAGTTATTTTGAGTATTGTCAACTTGTTTAATGTAAAGTACATGTTGGAAATAAAAGACAAAAAGCTTGAAAATTAGATAGGAAGCCTACCATGACCAAGAAGGTCATGTAAATGAGAACCACTGAATCATTTTAAGTAGAGAAGTAACATAAAAATATCACCGGAAGGCTGTTTCCAGGATAACTTGGAAAGGAATAAAGCAGAAATAAAGGAGACACAGATAAGAAAACATTTCACTAGTCAGATGAGAGACCATGAGGTCCTTGATGAAGATTGTAGCAGATGGAGAACAAAGTATGAAGAGAGGACTTAATATGGTGGAATTGACTAGATTTAAGGAGCAAAGTGTGGAATTAGGTGGTTATTTAAATGACACCTAGATCTATAAATTGAGCATTTGGGTGGATAGGTTTGCATTAAATGAGGTAGGGGACACAAGAACTAAGATTTGAAGGTAAAGATAATTAATTCTGTTTTGAACATGTTGAGTTTTTGATGTTTGTGAAGGCATCCAAATGGAGATGTTTAGTAGAGACTGCTGCTGCTGCTAAGTCACTTCAGTCGTGTCTGACTCTGTGTGACCCCATAGACGGCAGCCCACCAGGCTCCCCCATTCCTGGGATTCTCCAGGCAAGAACACTGGAGTGGGTTGCCATTTCCTTCTCCAATGTATGAAAGTGAAAAGTGAAAGTGAAGTCGTTCAGTAGTGTCTGACTCTTTGCGACCCCATAGACCCCAGCCTACCAGGCTCCTCCACCCATTGGATTTTAGTAGAGACTAATAATACATATTAAGAAGAATAAGGGAGAGATCAGGAGTAGAGATAAGATCTGGTAGTCATCAGTGTACATGTTCACTCACTCACATAGCAAATATGTATTGGGTGCCTAATAGAAACCAAACACTGTGTTTTGATAAGTATTAAAGCTAGGAGATTGGATTGGGTTATCCTAGTGAAAATGTGAAATAAATATAACTTGGGCTCTGGGAAACACCAATATAAAGAGTAGCATAGAGAGAGGAATGGATAAAGTGGGTTGAGAATGAACAGTCAAAAATTAAGAATGCAAAAATTGGAGATTATCTAGAAGGAAGAGATGTTTAAGAGTACCAAATTCCATTGTAAGACAATTTTGATAAAGACTTTAAGGACTTGAACCAGTCAGAGTTTCACCAGGAAACAACTGGCTCCTTCAAATAGGGTAATTAAGAAGTATGCGTGTGTGTGTCTAAGAGAGAGAGATTGAGAGACTGTGCTGTAGAAGAGATCCTCCTGACGTATACCTCCCGCACATATTCTGGTCTCCTACAGTGACTCTCACTGACAAAACTCAATGGGTTGCCAGAAGGAAAAAGAAGAGCAGTTGAGGAGGTTCATCTAGGTCAGCTTCCTTGAGCAACAAGCAAAATGGGAAAGAGTAGAGAGTAAAGTTGCTGGGGTAAAGAATATTCCTCTCAGGTTTTAAAAGAGATTATTATATTTGGCAATTTGAGAAGCTAGCTCACAGTAGGCTGAGGGGTTAATGAAAAGTGTGAAGCATAGATACATCTCTAGGCTTTCAAAATGCTAAAGTGAGAAAGGAAGGGAAAAGACAAGTCTTAGCTTTATGAAGATGCAGTGCTGATGCAGAACCAAGATGAGAGAGATTTGGTGATATATTGATGTTTAGGCTGAGTGAAAAGAGTGAAGAGATACATATCTGATAAGGCAAGGTCTAAGGGGACTTGAGGGGGTAGGTCCCAGAATAGGAGGAAAGAGGTACTTTTGGCCTTCTCCAAGCCAAGTGCTATATTTATGAAATGAATATATAAAAATATGGTAGAAAAGGAAACAATGGAAATCTTGGGCAGGATGATGGTTCCATGAATGGCTGTGATCACCTCTCAGAGCACTTAACTCCCAGGCTGATATAGCCAACTGTAGTCCCCAGTGGTGACAAGTTCTTTGAACCTTATCTACTGCCCAGCTTAGGTATGTTTTTATGTAGATACAATCTTCAAAACCTCATCCTTGAGGGATGTCTCCAGGAAAAGTCAATATCTCAGACTCCTTGATGGGCAGAGGGACACAACTAGTTTTTCTGTTTTAGATGTTGCTCAATTATCTGCTTTTCTCTATGCTTTTCTTTTTCTTTTCCCTCTCTTTCCTCCTCTCAAAATTCAACTTTGGTTCATTTTCATTGTCCAAATGTACAATCTAACCTTGAGTCTACTTAATCTTCCAGCTTCACAGCTCACCACCAACTGGCATTCTCTTCCATATTTGTTATTTTCAGCTTTACACGGTAAATCTGATTGACTTAGCTCTACTTTTCGTGTGTAGTCTTTCATACCAAAGCATGTTATAGACTTCTGGTGGACTTAGTGTTGGGTTACCTTAGTGTTACTTGCTGACACCTATCCAGCTATCTGTGGTGTGAAGAGGTAAAAGCATATTGTTTACCCGGTAAAACTGTGAGAGACAGAAGATCCTCCTGGGGAGAGTCTGATAGAATAGACGTTCCACAGATCGTTTTTGTAAAGTAGAATTTAAATATCTGCTTCAACTCATATATTTCACTCCTTGAACAACGTTCCTTTGAAATTCACCAATACTCATATTAACCAACTTTGATATTGCATTTTTAGGCTTGGTGCTTGTGGTATATAACTTCTAATTCATCTCAATTTTATATGCAAGCATGTTGAACTAAAGTAATCATATTCACAAAGTCTCTGTGTAGTCAAAGCCATAAATATGTAAGATTTCATTATAGCAAAAAAGTAATGCAACACTGTAGACAGTGACATAGTAATTCAGAGAGCCTAGCATATATTTATAGTTGACATTGCACATTGGGTCTCTTTCTGCCTCACTTAACTCTGGGATTAAGATTTGAATCTGATCTCCTTGTCCTTGAGTTTATCTACCTCTTTTCAAGAAAACAAATGATTTCTGTCTAAAGCTAATTATAATTTACAGGCAGTAAATTTACCAAATTGCTTCCAGATCTGCACTTTTTTATTTTAAGAAGCAGACTAGAAAGAAATATTTGTTCTTTAAAAAGAATCACTGCATTTGTCTAAATGTACATTTTCTTTAGCTACGTATGCTCAGTTAATTTTCTTTTGGTTGAAAATGGTGCCTAGAGAAACTTGAATGAGTTAGAATGGACATTGTTTTCTGCAATTACCTTACAGGAATGCAAATTTATTTGTGAGAACTGGCAAACACACAACTTTCTGGGAAAGTATTTTTTTTGTTGTTGTTATGACTATGACTTTAGGCAAACTCTGGGAGATAGGAAAGGACAGGAAAGCCTGGCATGCTGTGGTCCATGAGGTTGCAAAGAGTTGGACACAACTGAACAACAACAAAAGAAGAGAAGGACTATATAATTTATCTCCTGTTTCAATATGGTTTGATTGGCAGTGGCTGACTTAGGGCTCTTTTGAGAAAAAAATAAAGAGTGAAGGAAGTGGGATATAGGGAACTGTTCCTTGGTGATCTCTGCTATATGTATGGAATGGGTGCTATGCCTCCCATCCCAATATTAATGCCATAGCAGAAATAGATGAAGAACATGTCTACTAAAAACAAACATGTCTGTAACAAACAAAATTTGAATAGGATAAAGCATGTATGACTCTACGTATTGATATATACTCTCACGTATGACTGCATATGATTCTCTGATCCACTTACATATAGACTATCCAATTAGTTATCAGAGGCTTTTGAAATGGGAAAGGCATACGCTCATTCTCTTACTTCCACTGAGGGGACTGTTTGGATATGAGGACAATAGGGCCTTGTTTTGCTCCATTCCCAAGTACAGATCCAAAATAAAACTCCTAATACTATAACAAGACTCCAGATGCAAAGGAAAAATAGCCTTTCTAGCTTAAGGAGGGTAGAGTGAAAAGAGGCTGTAGAATGGGTCCTGAGGCAAGAGGTTGAAGATAAGAAGTTAAAGAAAGGAAAAGTGACACCATTCTGTATAAGAAATAAGCAGGAATGTGATTATGGTGAGTAGCAGAGAAGATAATACGGGAGAGTGGAAAGAGAGAGATCAGGCACCATGTTGGGGGCCTGCAACTTAAATGTAGTCAATAGGGGATTCCTGATTCTGGGGCAGTAGAATTTTTAACAATAATGGTTCTAGCTTTCCATTCTATGACATCATGTAAGCTCTCTTTATCTTCATAAACAAACAGTGTAAAACAATCAGCGTGAACATTTTGGAGGAAAAGACGCTTGTTTATGTAAGCTCTGTTAAAAAAAACACCCACAAAACCCTATACTGTAGCTATTGTAAAATTGCTCTTAGACCTTATTTGGTCCACATTATTGTAAATCAATTCCTAGAAAGCTTAGATTTCTGTTTCTTGTGATAGGGTACAATTTTCACTTTCCCCAAAGAATTCCTTCACACAAGACCAGAGAGGTAAGGTGGACTTTTTCTTTTATTTGTCTAACTACTATAGAGTAAACTAACTTTTAAGAAATATTTTTTCCTCAAATCCATTTAAAAATAAGTATGCGTTGGACTTCCCTGGTGGTACAGTGGTTAAGAATCCACCTGCAAATGTGGGAGACACAGGTTTGATCCCTGGTTCAGGATGATTCCACATGCCACAGAGCAGCTAAGCCTGGGCACCCCAACTACTGAGCCCAGGAGTCACAGCTACGAAAGTCCATGTGCTCTAGAGCCCATGCTCCACACCAAGAGAAGCCACCACTAAGAGAAACCCGTGCATCACAATTAGAGAGCAGTCCCCTATCACCACACCTGGAGAAAGCCAACGCACAGCAATGAAGACCCAGCCCAACCTAATAAATAAAATTTTTAAAAATGCATATTTGTGCATTATGCTCACTACTATACTCCCGGTGATCAAAAACAGTTTTTGACACTTAGCCAGCATTCAATAAATTCTTATTGAATAAAAAGCAAGTAAAAATTTTATGATAAGTTAGTTTTACTACATGTGATGCAATCTGATATAACCTAGACAAGCTGCTAACACATTTAATTTTTAAAATGTGAATCACTAAACTTAGTATATGACGAACAAGTGGTCATGATCCACAATTTGAGAAACATTGATTTAAACAATAAGGATGGGATTTCTGTGTCCAGCATGATTATGTAAGCCAACTATAGCCATATTTTCTACTAATGACAACTAAAATAACAGACAAAAAAAATAAATAAATATAACTATCCGAGGACTCTGAAAGTTTATTTTTTGATGAATGGATTCAAAACTAAAGGCACAAGGTGTATTTCCCTTTTTTTTTTTTTTTCTCTCTTATGCTTTGCTGCAAAGGTAGATCCCAGTCACGGAGCAGCATATAATGGAGTGGATACATGAGGGGCTAAATCATCAATAGAAAGTCCATCCTTATAATCAGAAAAATAGCAAAAGAGGCTCTGGGGACTGGAGAATGAGGAGATAGTCTCAAAGCAGAGAGATCCAGAGAAGAGATACTTTAACTCTGTGTATAAACTTGCAGATATCTTGGGCTCATTTTTTTTTTTTTTAACTATAGACAGGCTCAAACAAACATAGAATGTTTTTAGCACTGAACCAAGATTTGAACCACCACTCACAAAAAGTGAGAAGTTTAACAAAGAGAAAATATAAGGAACCAAATAGAGCTGAAGATATAATAGTTAGAATAAAAATACACTAGAAGGAATCAGCAGTAGATTTAGATGATACAGAGGAACAGATCAGCAAACTGGAAGACAGGGTAGTGGAAATCACTGCATCTGAATAGAAAAAAGAATTTTAAAAATTGAAGATACTTTAAGAGACCTTAGGAATAGCATCAAGAGTACTAACATTTATATTATATGGGTCCCAGAAAGAGAAGATAGAGAAAAGGGAGCAGAGAACATATTTTAAGACATAATAGCTGAAAAATTCCCTAACATGGGAAAGAAAATAATCAACCAAGTCCAGGAAGCACAGAGAGCCCCACACAGGATCAATACAAAGAGGAACACATCAAAATATATTGTAATTAAAATGACAAGATTAAATATAGAAAGGGAAAACAACAAATTATATACAAGGGAACCCCCATAACACTATCAGCTGACATTTCAGCAGAAACTCTGCAGGTCAGAATGTAGTGGCATGATACATTTAAATTAATGAAAGGGCAAAACTCATAACCAAGAGTACTCTACCTGGGAAGGCTATTCAGATTTGAAGAAGAGATCAAAAGTTTTACAGACAAGCAAAAACTAACTGACTTCAATAACACAAAACCTTCTTTATAACAATGTTGAAAGGACTTGTATAAACAGAAAAGATCACAGACATAGGAATATTAAAATTACAAAAGAAAAATCTCATTGGTAAAGGTGAACATATTGTAAAAGTCATAGATCAACCAGTAGTAAAGTTACTAGGAAGGTTAAAAGACAAAAGGAATAAAATCATATCTATCCACAATAAGTAGTTAAGGGATGCACAAAATGAAAATATGCAAAATATGATGTGAAAAACAGTAAATGGAAAGGGAGGAAAATTCAGGGTTGTTAGAATACTTTCAAACTTAAGACATATGCACACACACACTCACACCCTTCATGGGAACCACAAACCAAAAATCTGTAACAGATATACACACAAGGAAGAGAAAGCAATCCAAACATAAAGAGAGTCATCAAATCACAAGAAGAGAAAAACAGAAGAAATGAACAAAAAAAGAACTATAAAAATAACCCACATACAATTAACAAAGTGGAAATATGTGAATATGTATCAATAGCTATATTAAATGTTAATGGACTAAGTGGTCCAATCAAAAGATAGCTGAATGGATACAGACTGAAAGTGAAGGGATAGAAGAGGGTATTCCATGCAGGTGAAAATAAAAACAAAGCAAATGTAGTGTTACTAATATCAGATAAAACAGACTTGAAAACAAAGACTATAATGGATATGCAACCAACATAAAGACACCTAAACACATAAAGTAAATATTAACAAACATGAAGGAAGAAATTGACAGTAATCCAATAGTAGTTCAAAGCCCTCAAGAACATCAACAGATTAATCTAACATATTAAAAGGATTATACATCACAAACAAGGGGTATTTATCCCAGGTATGCAAGTTTAGTTTGACATTTGAAAAGAAATTCATCATATAACTGACTAAAAAAGAAAAATCACCTGATTATATGGAATAGATGCAGAAAAGCCTTTAGTAAAATCTGACAACCATTTATGATTAAAATACTTTCAACAAAATAGGAATAGAGGAAAATTTCTACCTTAAAAAGAATACATACAAATTCCCCTGTAGCTAACATCACATTTAATAGGGAGAAATGTGAGTCTTTCCTGCTAAGATTAAGAGGAAAGCAAGGATGTTCCCTATCATCACCACATTTCAATATCACACTGGAAGTCCTAGCTAATGCAATAAGTTATGAAAAAAAAAAAAAACAAACCCACAAAGGCTATACAGAATGGGAAGAAAGAAATAAAACTGTCTTTGTAGATGACATGATTGTTTATGTAGAAAATCTGAAAGAAATTATTAAAAACAACAAAGCAAAACAAATGCTGGAACAAATAAGTGATTATAGCAAAGGTGTGGATAAAAGGTTAATGTACAAAAGTCAATCAGTTTCCTATATATCAGTGATGAACAAGTGGAATTTCGGATTAAAAACATATTACTGTTTACATTAGCTTTCCCCAAAATGATAATTTAGGTATAAACCTAACAAAATATGTACAAGATCTATGAGGAAGACTATAAAGTTGATGAAATATATCAAAGAAAAACTTAAATAAATGGAGAGATATTCCATGGTCATGGATAGTAAAACATACTATTGTCAAGATGTCAGTTCTTACTAAGTTGAGCTATAAACTCATTGTTATCTCGGTCAAAATGCCAGTGAGTTATTTTGTGGATATTTACATACTGATTCTAAAAGTCTGCATGGAGAAGCAAATCCCAGGATAGTCAACTCAATTTTGAAGCAGATGAAAGTTAGAGATCTGCCACTATGAAACTTCAAAACTTACAATAAAGTAACAGTAATCAGGACAGTGTTGTGTTAGCAAAGGGATAAGCAAATAGATCTATGGAAGAGAACAGAGAACACAGAAACAGACTCCTTTAAATATAGTCAACTGAGATCTGACACAGGAGCAAAGGTAAAAAAAAAATAGGAAGAAAAATAGTCTTTTAACAAATGGTACTGGAACTTTTGAACATCCACATACAAAAAGTCAATCTAGATACAAACATTACACACTTCATAAAAATTAGCTCAAAATGGATCATAGACCTATGTGAAACTATAAAACTTCCAGAAGATAACATAGGAGAATATCTAGATGATCTTTTATGATACAATATCAAAGACATAATTCATGAAAGAAATAATTGATCAATTGGACTCACTGAAAATAAAATCTTCTGCTCCGCATAAAACGATATAAAGATAATTAGAAGACAGGCCAGGGACTGGGAGAAACTATTTGCAAAAGAAACATCTGATAAAGAAAATACTGTTATTAAAAATATGTAAAAGTGGACATCAAGATGGCAGAATAAGAAGATGTAGAGTTCACCTTCCCACACAAACATATCACAAATGTATCTCCATGTGGAACAATCCTCACTGCAAACCAACCCAAAACTGGCAGAACTCTTACACAGCCAAGGCTGTAAGAATGATATACCTGGGCTTCCCTGGTGGCTCAGGGGTAAAGAATCCACTGGGCAATGTAGAGGACATAGGTTCCATCCCTGGTCCAGGAGGATCCTACATGTTGCAGAGCTACTAAACCTGTGCATCACAACCATTGAGCTAGCACTCTAGAGCCCATGAGCTACAACTACTGAAGCCCTTCTCTGTGCTCTCAACAAGAGAAGCCACTGAATCACAATGAATAGTATCCCCCACTCGCCTGAATTAGACAAAGCCCATGATCAGCAACAAAGACCCAGCACAGCCAGCCATAAATAAATAAGTAAAAACTAAAAAGAAAGAAGGAAAGAAAGATACTCACAAAATTGTGCCTGAAGGGAAGAAAAGTAATCATATAGGGACCTGTGCCCCTGGTAGGAAAATGGAGACTGCGTGAGCAGACATCCATTATGGGAAGTGGCTGAGTTGAGCCACAGTCTGGGCATCCTAATCCTGGGGTCCAATGTAGAGGGACAAGTCCCCTTGTCTGGTTGAATGACTGCTGGGTCATAGAAAGGCTGGAGAAAGCTGGACTCTGCTCATAAAGAGAGAGGTCTTCCACAGTAGTTGCTGGGTTTCCTGTGACTACCACTCTGCACACCTTAGCTCGAGCTGAGCAAATCTCACTCTCTCCAAGCCACAGTGTGGCACTAGATCTGGGGCTAGAACCAAGGAAAAGACTTGACTGTGGGATGCAGAGGTGACCTAGCCCTGGGGTGGAGTTGGGGTAGAGCAGCAGCCATTTTTGGTGCTTACGCAGCACCACAGAAGCTGCCAAAATCTCTGATGGCAGTCATTCTACCACAACTAACCTCCTGACACATGCTGAGATTTCACGCGGGTCCCTGCCAGCCCTGAGAAGCACTTTCACAAAAGGGTGGGGGTGGCAGAGGCAGGGGCAGTGACCAGTGGCTATGGGAGACAAAGGAGGCTTACACCCAAGGCTGCATATGAATGGAGCTCCAGATGCCTACACAAGAAGTACACTGGACCTCTGTCTGTGGGGGTTGGAGGGCACTCTCTTCAGCACTCCCCTCCTCTGGGGCAAATGTCCTGGTATGCGGAGAGGGAAAACACAAACTTAAAGGAAACAAAGCTAGCTCAAGCCTGATGCTCAGGGCTTCTGCTCCAACAACTTGGGCTCAGACTCCACCTTTGACAGGGTGGTGATGGCCACTAAGCAGAGAGGAAGTCCGGCCTCACACCCAGCACAGGACTAGCCCCGCTACCCCAGCCACACCCTCTACCAAGGTGGTAGCTGCATGTACAAATTGAGAAAAGACATAACTGGTGTCCACATCAAATCCAGCCCTCCCACCAAAGACATTGAGCACACACAGTCTGTAGAAGAACACTCCCACAGGAAGACATCCCTTCAAGAACTGAAATAGGCAACTATTTCACCTAAATTCAGAGAGGCAGAGAAAGTTAAGAGGATCTTCACAGGGGAATTCTATCAAACATACAAAGAAGAACTAATACCTATCTTTCTCAAACAATTCCAAAATATTGCAGAGATTGGAACACTCCCAAATTCATTCTATTAGGCCACTGTTATCCTGATACCAAACCCAGACAAAGAACTACAAAAAAAACCCAAATGACAGGCCAATATCTTTGATGAATACTTTAAAAAATCTTCAAGAAAATATCTTCAGATGGCAAATATTCTTAAGATACCCAAACTGATTTATAAAATCAATGCAATCCCAATCAAAATTCCAGTTGTTTTTTTTTTTGTAGAAAAACATTTTCATAGAACTTTCATGGAAATTCAAAGGAGCTAGAATAAACAAAGCCATAAAAAAGAAAGTTGGAGGATTTACCCTAGTAAATTTCAAGACCTACTGTAAAGTTAGTTTGTTATTGATGATAAAATAGACACATTCATAAGCAGAACAAAACAAGAATTTGAATGGGAAAAAATAATCAACCCTTACTATACACCATACATAAACATTAGTTTAAAAACAATCTAAATGATCTAATATAAAATGATAAAATTTCTATAAGAAAATAGAGATGAAAACATTACCCTCTATCCAGAATATATAAAGAACTGTTTCAAGTAAACAATAGACAAACATAACGGAAGATAATATGCTCAAAGTTGTTAATCATCGGGGAAATAAATACAAATTAAAACCACAATGAGAACTCACACAAAATAATGTCTAAGATTTGAAAAACTCACCCAAACTGGAAACAACCCGAACACCCATCAAAAGAATAAATCCAAAAGTTTTGTATAGTCAGACAATGAATACTATTCATCAGTAAAAAGGAAGATATTTTCGGGCTTCCCTGGTGGCTCAGTGGTAAAGGATCTGCCTGCCAGTGCAGGGGGCATGGGTTCAATCCCTAGTCCAAGAAGATCCCTCATGCTGCAAAGCAACTAAGTTGTCCTTCATGCTGCCACTACTGCCTATGCTTGTGCTCTAGAGCCTGGGAACCACAGCTGCTGAGCCCACGTGTCACAACTATTTGCACCTAGAGCCTATGCTCTGTAACAAGAGAAGCCACTGCAACAAGAAGTGCATGCACCCCAAGGAAGAGTAGCCCCCACTCACGGCACCTAGAGAAAGCCTGCACACAGCGAAGAAGACCCAGCACAACCAAAAGTAAAGAAGTAAAATTATAAAGTGGGAAGATATCCTCAATACACATAAATACTTTAGTGAATCACAAAATGGTTATGTTGAGTGAAAGAAATCTGGATACAATAAAGCACATGGTCTATAATTCCACTTGTATAATACCCTAGAAAATGCAAACCCATTTATAGGGACAGAAAGATCACTGATTGCTTGGAGACTGCATGAAGGGAGGGATGGATTACCAAGGGTCACATAATAACTTTTGGAGGTGATGGAAATGTTTTTTTTTTTTTTTATTGTGGTGTTCACGGGTGTATGTGCGTGTGTGCTCAGTCACTCAGTTGTGTCTGACTGTTTGTGATCCTATGGACTGTAACCACCAGGCTCCTTTCTCCATGGGATTTGCGAGGCAAGAATATTGGAGCAGGTTGCCACTTCCTTCTCCAGGGCATCTTCCCAACCCAGGGATCAAACACGTGTCTCCTGGATCTCCTGCAGTGGCAGGCAGATTCTTTACCATGGAACCAATACTATGTCAAAACTGATCCAACTATAGACTTTAAATATATGAAGATTTACCTCATTTATATACCTTAATTATAAAATGAAACAATATCAGTGGACATTCTTTGTAGCTCTATACCAAGCAAAAGCAAACCTTGTTTCTCCCTTAAAAAAAAAAACAAACTAGAATTTGATGCTAAAATATTAATTTTAGGGATGTATACTAAATGCATATAGTATGTATATAAATAAATACATATTTAATATTTATTGTGTACATTAAATCATAAGCTTCATGGAAGGTAAGCATTAACCATAACATTTGTATCTCTGTCTTCCATTGACCTGGAACAGAGACAGTAATGGAATTTTAATGCCTTTTTATGAAAGCATCTTTTATTAGACTAAAAAAGTTGGGGCAGTTTATCCCACCTTTCCTATTTAAGATCTATTGAAGAGTGTCAAAAGACCAAAAATGCATAAACCATATTAAGATGAAAAAAGAATGGAAAATTACCCAGAAACATATCAATAAAACAAAAATATATCTCTGCTAAGAAGACCATCAGGGTACTCTCAGGACATAAATTTATAAGAGCCTTTCAACTGAAACACACACACGCACACACACACACTCCACTTTTATCTTTGCAATAAATGAAAAGGAGAATCATAAATTGGAGACCCCTCACACTGTATTTGAAAGTAACCTACAATTAACTTTAAAACAAGTTACTTTATCCAGACTAACTGAAGGGTAAAAGCTTTGAAAACAGTCAGCTGTTCCAGTCAGTGCTTTTATGCATTTAAGTAATGGGCCATGCTTAGCGATGCTCTGTTTTCTGCCCTACACCAGGCAAACCTGTGTTGGGCTGTGACTTGAAACCCTATGCCCCTGCACATTTGTTAAGTTTGAATTCCAGTTGATGATCTCTCGGTCACTTGAAATCTTCCCCTAAATTTTTGTTGTTGTTGTTATTATCCTTTGGCTGATGTTCTCCAAAAACAAACTCCTAAAGAAACTCGGTTTTTCCTCCTAACGCTGACTCAGAAGAAATGTTCCCTGTTGTTTGTTGATTTTTAACTCCTCTGGGTGGCAGTGGAGAGGCTGAAGCGAATGGATTTGTCTCAAAACAGAGGGTATTTGTACACAGTTTTATGTTACACAGTACATCAGACACTTCAAATTCCAAAGTGCTGTTATAATTTTTAAATAATGCATCACTGAAATTTAGTCTTAGTGTAGAACATTCCAGTCCTCCACAAACATTTATGAGCCCCATTTTTTCCCGCTTATTAAACAGGAATCTTCCTGGCACATACATCGTGCTGTGCATCCTAGCCAAATAAACTACTGTCAGATGAAATTAGTAAAATTTAATGCATATTCATGCAAGGCTGCAAACAAATTTAATACCCACTATAAATAAATAAAGATCTTTTGATGTCAGGATGTGAAATTTCGGTCATCTTAAATTTTTGAGTCTCAATACAATTTAACATTGATTTGTTAAGGTAGTGTGCATTTTGATTGCCATTAGATCTAGTGAAATGATACACAGAGGCGGTTTTGCAGCTGTGGAAAGGATTACCAATAGTTTTGCCCCGCCAACAGTTAGCACTCTGAAAGAGCGTGAAATACTGCAGTTCATTGCTCTGTGTGAACATAATCGTTATACTGAGCTGCCTTGTAAAGAACTGTGATCTTTGAACTTTGGGAGTTGCTTAGGCACTGCAGAAATGAAAGAACAGTTAACTGGGAAAGTTTTAAAATTGGCATTGCAAAATAACTTTCCTAAAATGATTACACTGAAAGAAAGAAATGAGAAGAAACACCCATCCCATTCAATTTTCATTTTGCTGAGACTCAAGGAATGAGATTACAAAATTAAAAACTAAATTTTTCTATCAAACAGTAAGCACCTAGTTTGAGATGAGTAACAGAACTCTCTCACTGGAACTTTTTATTTCTTTGGCTCCCTTCATTCATGGAGAGAGTATGAGGAAAAGCAAGTAGTAAGCTTAGTGCCTGTGGATTTGGTGCCAAGCAGCGTCTGTGAAACAGAACAGAGAACATTTGCTTCTCTAGCAAGTCCTCCTAGGAGTCCACATTATCTCCCTAAAACACATCCTTTATGTTCTGTGGAATCTCAAGTTCACTGCTGAAATTCAGCTTCGTTACCAGAGGAGGTTCTGATCTGCAGTGGGAAAATACATCCTTACTTAGAGCATTCGTAGATCACAAGCATGGCAGGAATTTGTTAGTTAAATTGATCTCATTTATTCATTTTTTAAAAGATTGCATTTATTCAATCAAGGAGTTTGGAACTGTTTCATCATACTCTTCACTCTATCCTTCATACTTCTCATTGTTTTATTCATTTAGTTTATTTAAACCCCACTGTTATTTTTCTTTGAAATCATTTTCATGATGAACTATGGAACAAAGGCTGTTAGAGGTGTAAGGGGTTTGTTAAGTCACTTCAGTCGTGTCCAGCTATTTGCGATCCCATGGATTGTAGCCCACTAGGCTTCTCTGTTCATGGGATTCCCCAGGCAAGAATACTGGAGTGGGTTGTCATGCTGTCCTCAGAAGGGGCTTTAAGGATCATCTAATCCAATATTCTCACTTCACAGTTGAAGAAATGAGGGTTCTGGACATGAAGCTAGTTGCAGAGCCCAGAACTAGCTTTCTAAGTCCCCAGTTTGTAGTTAATGTTTTTTCTGTCTTTCCTTACTTGCTCTCAAGACACATGATCTCTCCTTTTTGGGGGGTGAGGAAACTCGAGCTAAGTTTTTACATTGGCAGCCTTATGTGTTATAATGGAAAGGCATCAGTAATCCTGCTTGAAGCAACATTTCTTCACTGCTGGCAAGTATGCAGGGAATTTCCACCATTAGATCATCATCAACAGCAGCAAAAAAAGATGTCTACTGTTTCTTATGAATGAATGTTGGGTCCAACACAAAGATTTGCCCTTTGAAAACTCCTACAATGATTCTGGCAAATGGATATTCTGTCCCTTGTCCCTTACCCTTTGACATTCATTGGTCCCAACACATTTCATCAGATACAAGGAAAATTAGAGTCATCTTTTCTTAGGATATTGGTCACCAGTCTTGAAGAATGTTCAAGGAGACTTCTGATATTATACTTCCTAAGTGTGTAGATTGCACAATGGTTCTAAACAGATACTGTATTAATGGTTTAGAAGTAATTGGGAGGAAAATAGGAAGGAATGAAAGAGGAAAGGGAAAAAGATAAGAAAGACAAAACTGATGGGAAAAAAGAAAGTCTGAATACCATTAATTGCTACAGGCTTGAGTTTTTCCTAACTTGGATATGGCCAAAATGACAAGTTCTATGAGTTGATAGGGCCATACAAAATTTGTCCAGACTAACAAAGGAACTCAGCATTAAAACAAATTTTCATTAGATTATTAAATGAGCTTGAGTCCATAAGAATAAAGAAATTGAAATTAGGGTTTTTCTAAGATAATAATAACCAAATAAAGTGAATAGAGAACTCATGAGCTTTAACCATAGCTAGAAATTTCCCTATCTGGTGCATCATCGTCTTCTGGTCACAAGTGGGTTTAGGATTTCCTTGTTACTCTACTGCTTTGGCATAGGTGGAACGAAACACGTGGATTCCTTTTATTTATTTATTTGTCTATTTCTTTGTAGTTTAAAAAAATTTTATTTATTTATTGTTTTTGGTTATGTTGGGTCTTCATTGCTGGGCACAAGCTTTCTCTAGTTGAGGGGAGTGGGAGCTACTTTCTATAGTTGCAGTGTGTGGACTTCTCACTGCAGTGGTTAATCTTGTTGCAGAGCACGGGCTCTGGGGACTCAGGCTTCAGAAATTGTAGCTCACAGGCTCTAGAACATGAGGGCTCAGTAACTGTATTACACAGGCTTAGTTTCCCTGCTGCACGTAATTGTCCCAGACCAGGGATCGAACCTATGTCCCCTGCATTGGCAGGTAGATTTTTAAACATTGGACTGCCAGGGAAGTCCTATTTATTTGTAATTTTTTTCTTAAAAAATTTTTTTAAATTTAGTTATTTTTAACTGAAGGATAATTGCTTTACAGAAGTATGTTGGTTTCTGCCAAACATCAACACGAATCAGCCATAGGTATACATTTCCTAATTTAGTGTCCTTGAAACTTCAGTGTTGTATAGATAAAATGTTGTCATCCATGATGAACAGAGTGATAGCTTCTGGAATCACTGTATAATAATGGAAAAGTAGGTTATGCTGGTTTTGTGTTTTTAAATTTTTGATATACATATATATTTTATTGAGATATTATTGACATACAACACTGTTTAAGGTATACAATATAGTGATTTGGGTTACATACATTTTGAAAGGATTATCACAATAGGTTTAGTGACATCCATCATCTCATATAGATACAATATTAAAGAAACAAAAAAAACTACCAGGATTGATTATATCAGGGAGTAATTGTATCAGGGAAAGAGCAGGGATGAAGTCAGAGTCTCCAGTGTAGACCTTGATAACTGGATGAATGATGATGACATTCAATGGACAAAATACACTGAATAAAGGAGCACAGGGAGAAGAACTCATTCGGATTTGGAGATAAAAAGTAGGACAAATGCCGGAGATCTGGCAGGTAGTTTCATATATGGGTCAGAAGTCCAAGCGAGAGGACTGGGTTGAATAGAAGATTTTGGGGATTGTGAGTTTAGTGATTTAACTGAATCAATGAGAACAGAAGCCACTCCCTATGGAGAGTATGAAGTTGAGAATTAATGAGGACTGAAGGCTGACATTGGGAGAACACCTACATTAATGAGATCCTCAGGAAAAAAATGCACAATTTGACTTCTACTATGTAGAGGAATAGCAATTAGTTAAGATGGTGGTGGTCAGGTTCTCTCCCCATGTCCTCTCGCGGTCACCCCACATCCTGTAAACAATGACTTTGCATGGTTATGTAACAGCTGAGATCACTTAGAGCAACACGCATCCGCGCCATGATGCACTCGCTTGACCACATGCCCCCTTTATTCTGTATGCCTTTATAAGCACCACCTGAAAATCTCTTGCTGCGGTGGCAGTAGCAGCCATTAGAGAACAAAGCATGTTTGCAGTTCCTATGGCTCCTCAGATTTTTTCCAGCTTCCCGACTCGAGCTCTGTCTACCCTGGGTTCAGCGATCAGCGAGACCTATGGTGACAAATTTTTAACTGCTGAATAACAAAATAATAGCTATACTGTATAATTAGCTCAATACACTGTTTGGTCCCCCATACTTCGATTCTTTTAAAACTAATATATATTTCAGTAAGTATCAAATGACTCCAATCCTATAAGTATATTCAGCAGCATCATCATAAACAACAAAGTCAAAGCTCTAACGGCTAGATGGAGTGGATCCCATATGCCTCTTACCCTAAATTGGTGACATATGTATGTGGGCTCTTATCTCATTAGACTCGTGATGTCTCTACAGCAGGTGTCAAAGCAGCAATCAGACAAGCTGATTCTGCATGTCCACACAGCTGGCATTCTTCACCCAAGCACGTGGCTTCATTCTTCCTTCTTTCATTCTTTATTGGTGCTCTGACTTTGAACACCTAACAAAAATATTTCAAGGACATGTAGCAATTATAAGATATTCATTGACCTGCAGCAACAGAGTTAAAAGTAATAAGGGTTGCTATGAGTTAAAAGCAATTATGCTGTTTTTAAGGAAGCATATAAATGGAGTCACTGTTAGACCCCTGTGAACAGTTTGTTTAGAATACTTTAAAAAAGATAATGGATAAGAGGGGAAAGACAGTGGAAGTAAATTAAAAGAAAAAAGAGTAAGTAAAGTTGCACTTTTTTTTTTTTTTTTTAGGTCAGTACTTTGGACACCTGATGCAAAGAACTGACTCATTAGGAAAGATTGTGATACTGGGAAAGATTGAAGGCAGGAGGAGGAGGGGACGACAGAGGATGAGATGGTTGGATGGCATCACCGACTCAATGGACTTAAGTTTAGCAAGCTCCAGGAAGTTGGTGATGGACAGGGGGGCCTGGCATGCTTGGCTTCCCTGGTGGCTCAGACGGTAAAGCATTTGCCTGCAATGCAGGAGACCCGGGTTCGATTCCTGGGTTGGGAAGATCCTCCGGAGAAGGAAATGGCGATCCACTCCAGTACTCTTGCCTGGAAAATCCCATAGACGGAGGAGCCTGATAGGGCTACGTCCATGGGGTTGCAAAGAGTTGGACACGACTGAGCTACTTCACTTTCACTTTTTCAAAGTTGCACTATGTCAACCATCAAGTATTATTTGGCTATACCCTGAGAGTTAAGACATTTTATTTCTCTCATATTTCAGAAATAGTTTAAGTGTTCTGTTTGCTCTGTAGATTTAATGTAGTTAGAAGTCAGGTCTCTGCTATTGTCTCTGCTAATCTCCTGCTATTGCATGCCAGTGAAACAGGATATTATTTTAAGATTAGAAAGACAATTTGTTTATTTTACATCCACATTTGGGGAAGAATACACGTTAGCCTTTTATTGCCGTATACTGAGAATCACTGCCATGCACAGAATTATAGCCATTCACATCAATGTGAAGGCTCATAGGACCACTAGAGCAAAATGCATTCTCTCAGATTGGAAGCAGAAGTGGTGTGTCCACTGAATAAATTCAGACTCCATACTTAATCCAAAAAACAAGATACAAATTGATTCTTGATCTGAGGAGGGAAAAGATCATCAGTTCAGTTGGTCACGCAGTCATGTCCAACTCTTTGAGACCCCATAAATTGCAGCATGCCAGGCACCCCCCACCCCGTCCATCACCAACTTCCTAGAGCTTGCTAAACTTATGTTCATTAAGTCGGTGATGCCATCCAACCATCTCATCCTCTGTCATCCCCTCCTCCTCCTGCCTTCAATCTTTCCCAGCATCGGAATCTTTTCTAATGAGTCAGCTCTTTGCATCAGGTGTCCAAAGTACTGGAGCTTCAGCCTCAGCATCAGTCTGAAAAGGATCATAGTCAAGTCACAAGGCATCTGTGCCTGGACAGCCCTTCCCCATCTTTGGTCATAGCATGGCTGACTTGACATTAGCCAGGCCATTTTCCTGTCTATAGCTTTGTCTGTGCTGTGACAGCTGTGCTTGTGTACCTCGAGCAAAGAGCAAAGGACTGAAAGAAAAGAAACACTTGCTTACAAATGTCTTGTTTTAAAACTAGGAGGTCACAACACAGTTACACCAAACCTGTCATAGGGCTATGTGGACAATGGCACCCAGAGCAATGCTCTTAGAAACAATGTGTTTCTAATGACTTAGCCAGTGTGACACTTCTAAGTGTCACATATATTTTTTTAAGTTGGAATAAGTTTTCCTGTTATATCTTAGGATACCTAGTATGACTGGAAGCTTTTATCTTACAGTACATTTTCTTTTATTTTCGTAGCATTTATAATTACCAAATATTTGTTTCAAAGACTGATAGTCTTCTTCTGTGTGCAGTTCAGATCAGTTGCTCAGTAGTGTCTGAATCTTTGAGACCCTATGGACTACAGTGGGTCATTATTTATGGTTTTAAACAGATTGAAAAATACATATCTTGAGATAAAAACTCTTTGCACAAGTAAATCAATCTAATCTATAATAGTTTAAATGTGTCTATGTTATTTCATACTGTGAAAGAGAAATTTTAGGTCTAAATAAGTAGGGGTAGTATCTTCAACTCTGACTTTGAGGTACTTTCTCAAAGTATTCTGTCACTTTTGGAAACTGAGTGGGTTTTTTTTTTTTTTTTTCCTCCTGCAGTTACATTGCTATAGTTCTCTGGCCAATTCCAGCTTATTCCACCTGTCTTATTGCACCGCCCAGAGCATGTTGAGGTAGCAGATGTTCTGCTGAGAACTTGATGTGATTAGCATTCTAAGTCCTATCCATCTTTGTTTTAAAGGAGGTACAATTCGACCTATTAATTTTTTCTACATTGGATGTGATGTCTGTGTAAAGGGAAGATCCTCATCCACTCCTCTATGGAATTCTGGGGTATACTTAACATTATTTTCCAAATCTCTTATGTGAACAAATACATCAGTATCTTTCATTATCCATAGTTTGACCTACCAGTCCATTATTTTGCAATTCTGTTCCATTTTGCAGAGTACTATTTGAAGTAGTTTATAGATGACATGTTTGGAAAATACAGCATGTGTTCACTGAATCAGCTAAGAGGAAAACAACTTTAAGGATTATTTATGACCTAAAGCATAGACTTGAATTAAAAAAAAACAACAATCACTTTATAGTGACATTATGAATGCTTTCAAAACCCATCCTAACAAAGTTCTACTTGACTGTTACTGCACATACTGATTCCTTTAGTGATGAACATATTTTTTGTAAACTCAATATGCACGTGGTAGCAAGCAGCAATTCAAATGAAGGAAAATGATAAATTTGTCCTTATGTCTCCTATATAAAATAGAAAGGGAAATATTTTTGTCATTTAATAAAATAAAAATGGAAAATAAGTGTGCATAATCCATGCAAAATCATATCAATAAGCCTGATATTCACAGTTATCTTGATTCTAGCTTTGTGCTTCCCTTCTGGACATGGCAAATATTAACCACCTTCTGATCTATCGTGGTGCCCCAAAGATGAACAACTGAATGACCTTCTTCTCATATTGTTTTCACTTTAATATCTTTTTACTTTCATGTTAACATCTGTCTAAATGCTCCAGATAATAATCATATTTTAAAAGAGACTTTTGGTGGCTCAGCAGGTAAAGAATCTGCCTGCAATACAGGAAACTTGGTTTTGATCCCTGTGTCAAAAGTGATCAAAGGGAATAGCAACCCATTCCAGTATTCTTACCTGGAGAATTCCATGGACAGAGGAGCCTCGTGGGCTACTATCCATGGGATCACAAAGAGTTTAACACGACTGAGGATAAAACTAAATTCGGCAGCTAATTTATAAAGAACAATATATAATATGCCAGCAAATTTGGAAAACTCAGCAGTGGCCACAGGACTGGAAAAGGTCAGTTTTCATTCCAATCCCAAAGAAAGGCAATACCAAAGAATGCTCAAACTACCGCACAATTATACTCATCTCACAGGCTAGTAAAGTAATGCTTAAAATTCTCCAAGGCAGGCTTCAGTAATACGTGAACCGTGAACTTCCAGATGTTCAAGCTGGTTTTAGAAAAGGCAGAGGAACCAGAGATCAAATTGCCAACATCTGCTGGATCATGGAAAAAGCAAGAGAGTTCCAGAAAAACATCTATTTCTGCTTTATTGACTATGCCAAAGCCTTTGACTGTGTGGATCACAATGCTGCTGCTAAGTCACTTCAGTCATGTCCAACTCTGTGTGACCCCATAGACATCAGCCCTCCAGGCTCTCCCACCCCTGGGATTCTACAGGCACAACATTGGAGTGGGTTGCCATTTCCTTCTCCAATGCATGAAAGTGAAAAGTGAAAGTGAAGTCGCTCAGTCATGTGCGACTCTTAGCGACCCCATGGACTGCAGCCTACCAGGCTCCTCCATCCATGGGATTTTCCAGGCAAGAGTACTGGAGTGGAGTGCCATTTCCTTCTCCAGTGGATCACAATAAACTGTGGAAAATTCTGAAAGAGATGGGAC
>NW_011495031.1:903531-947175 GCF_000754665.1 Bison bison bison
ATGGTGATTGCAGCCATGAAATTAAAAGATGCTTACTTCTTGGAAGGAAAGTTATGACCAACCTAGATAACATATTAAAAATCAGAGATATTACTTTGCCAACAAAGGTCCGTCTAGTCAAGGCTATGGTTTTTCCAGTGGTCATATATGGATATGAGTGTTGGACTGTGAAGAAAGCTGAGCGCTGAAGAATTGATGCTTTTGAACTGTAGTGCTGGAGAAGACTCTTGTGAGTCCCTTGGACTGCAAGGAGATCCAACCAGTCCATTCTGAAGGAGACCAATCCTGGGTGTTCATTGGAAGGACTGATGCTGAGGCTGAAACTCCAATATTTTGGTCACTTCATGCGAAGAGTTGACTCATTGGAAAATACTCTGATGCTGGTAGGGATTGGGGGCAGGAGGAGAAGGGGACGACAGAGGATGAGATGGCTGGATGGCATCACCGACTTGATGCACATGAGTTTGAGTGAACTCTAGGAGCTGGTGATGGACAGGGAGGCCTGGCGTGCTGTGATTCATGGGGTTGCAAAGAGTCGGACATGACTGAGCGACTGAACTGAAGTTAACTGAAGCTATTTTTGTTATTTATACCACTGGGTACAAATATTTAATTGCAAGAAACATTATTATTCAAATA
The DNA here is from genome assembly GCF_000754665.1 of Bison bison bison. Taxonomy (NCBI): domain Eukaryota; kingdom Metazoa; phylum Chordata; class Mammalia; order Artiodactyla; family Bovidae; genus Bison; species Bison bison. The sequence continues at coordinate 904,171 of NW_011495031.1, forward strand.
TGAAGCAGTATGAGGTAAGGTACATTATGCCTTGTACATCAATTTGTACACAGTACTAAAGCAAATCCTTACTCCTCATCAGATATTCTTAAACATATTACCAGCATTTATAACTATCAGAAATTACTGCATTTAGTTGTTGATTTATTATTTATCTCCTATTATGAATATGTAAATTCCAGAAGAGTAGGGACTTCTGATGGTCTTTCCCATTGCTGTATCCCAGGTGCTGTATCTCCAGCACTGACACAGACAAGATACCCAGGAAATATCAGTTGAATGGATAAATAAATGAATAAATGAATGAATGAATGCTATATATCAGGATCTGCATCTGGGGTCTAGAAGATACCTACATCTTCCTTCTAACTGTTTTATTTAATAGTTGGAAAAATGGAGTTTAAAGGGGATGAAATAGCTTGTAGCAATCTATTTGGGATTATCAGTAGTACAGGAGGTACTAAAATATGGTCTCTTAATTCCTGGTCTAGTGAACTTTCAAATGCAATTGAACTTGATCATGAAAGGTGGTGATTTTTCAGATGGAAATGGTAGAAATTACTTCTCCAGTTGAGGGGCCTGGTGGGCTGCAGTCCATGGGGTCGCTGGGAGTCAGACAGGACTGAGCAACTTCGCTTTATTTTCTCACCTTCATGCATTGGAGAAGGAAATGGCAACCCACTCCAGTGTTCTTGCCTGGAGAATCCCAGGGACGGGAGAGCCTGGTGGGCTGCCGTCTATGGGGTCGCACAGAGTCGGACACGACTGAAGCGACTTAGCAGCAGCAGCAGCGATCCTAATTATAATAAATTATAGTAATTAGACTACTGTGTATGAATATATGTATACAAAGAGCTGGTAAATGAAGATACAAATTTGAGTATACTGTCTAATAATAACAATTAGTTGTTGTCTAATTACAACTATGTGCACCATATCTATGCTAATTAATAAGAGCTAATGGACGTAAATGGTTATAAGTTGAAATAGATTCAACTTTTTCTATAAAATTAAAATTAATGAAGGATCATTCTTATTTTAGCTCTTAGAAATTCTGCTTCTTGCTTCTTTTTAGATAATGTTAGCTTCTGGTATTAATTTTAACATTGTTTGGAATTATTTGTTATTCATTCAAAGAGTTTGTATCACAATATAAATGTCCACACATAAAACTCGTGTCTTCTCATGTTAGTCTCCTTGAAATCCTGTCTGTTATTTCCTCTGTCTTTCCTATGCAGATACCATTCCCCAAAGAAATCTATTGCTCTTATACTTTAAAAAATATTAATTTGCATTTTTTACAGCGATGAGTCATTACAAATATATATTTTATGATAGCTTATGATCACTGATGATAGATAAGCTGGAAGGAAGTCTCCTGAATATTCCAAGAGGTAAGGGAATATTTCAGGTCAAAATCTTTCCACAGTGTAACGACTAAGACTTTCCACACTGTAACTACAGAAACAGAGAACTTTCACCTGGAAGTAGCATCTTATTCTGAGCTTTCTCCCAGACTCGCATCGGTTAAACTTGCTTGACTTTGAAACTTTATCATATAGTTCATTAACAGACCTTCTTCAAATTGATTTGAAACCTAGTATAATGTGATGTCCAGGTTAAAATTCAGTAAGAAATATCAAGGAAAACATAATTTCTATATCATTTTCTTTGATTTTCACTTTTTGAATCTTTGAACTATGTCAGTCCTTAAAGGGCCTTGTGCTGACAGGACCAAGTGAAAATTCTTCAGAATGCCTTTCTAAAGGTACCTCCGGGTCGCTTTCCCTGTGCAACTCCTTCTTACCCCTGGGCCTTGTTTGCCGTAACCCAGGAGGTCATGTGATTTTTCCACTCTCCCTGACACTTACCATGTTTTATTCTCTGCTTAAAACCATCTTCTACTATTTCTGTGCAAACCCCTCTTTTAATACCCAGTTAATACCTCTATCATACCATTATTTTCTACCTTCTCTCTGTTCTCCACAGAACATTTGTTACTTCCTTCCTTACCACACAGTATTTTACATTTACCTCTGATTACATTGTATAGTGATTGAAAAAATGTCTAGGCTGGTAACAGACTCAGTAAATCTGTTTGAATCAGAAACTAAGATTGTTTCTGTTTCTACAGGGTCTAGAACAGTATCTGGCACTCAGTAAGATCTCAAAAATTAATCAGTGAGTCATGGGTACATGAAGGAATTCATTAGCGACATGAAACAAATGATTTATTATCTGTATTAATTTGCTAAATGTGAAAAACCTGGTAAATACAGAGATTCCTCCATATGACTTAAATAAAAACATTTGAAGCATATAAAATGCCAAGAAAAAATTAACATTGTTTCAACTTTGCACATTTAAGCATAATAAACACATGCTATGATTTAACAGCTCAAAATAAAGGTGAAAAATTAGCACACAACCATCTGTTCTTATGAAAAACCTTGAAAAATTGGTAGATCTCATTGTCCTCAAAAGTTTTAGTAATTTTTACAGTAAGAATAAAGGTCAAGGGATGTTTATTTCAGTTTATTTGAGATAATATAGACTATTCAAGGATGTCTATTGGTGGATCCAAAATTGGAATATAAATGAGATTTTGCTACAGTTAATGTATAGAATGTCTGTTTTATTTCACTGAAATTTTCCTCACTCAATACTTTGTCTTTTCCATTCTCCTTCCCATTCCCTGGAGAGATGAAGTTCTTTCCTTTTCACATATGTGCTCAATATGGAAACTAATTATTTCTTCCTGATATTGTAAGCAATGATATATAAGGATGTGTATTCATATACACACATATATTAATTAAATATTATGAGTAATATGTAATACTAATATCTTTGAGTACTTATTATATGGAAACTTTTGCCAAGAGGCAACGTCTCATTTATTTCTTATAATTCTCTTTCAAGAAAAGTATTTCATGAATCAAGGCTCAGAGATAGCCTCCACTGGGAGGTGCATTAAAAAGGCAATGGAGTGTCTGAACTTTTAATTTTTTTAACCAGCCAAGAATCCTTTACAAGTTGTTCACAATTTTCTCCATCTGGAGGTGGAGCTGTCAATTCACCAGTGGAAGAGATTTTGATTTGGTGGTGGAGGTTATGGGAACCACCAGAAGCCAAGCTTAACTTACACGAGTGTAAGACAAAAATCCCCTAATGTTCCTGGAAGAAATGGTGACCGAACCATGAACTTGAAAGATAATGCTTCTGCTGAGATGTTAGGGCTTCTATTCAGTACTAAACACTTGACACTTTCAGCAGGACCATTCCACACTGAAGACAATCTCCCACCAAATCTGCTTTTAAGTTTCCTAATGCCTAAAAATACTGATAATTCTTGGGGGAAGAGAGACAGACAGAGAGAGAGAGAGAGAGAGAAAGAATTTTCTTTTTGCCTAAACATTGCTGTTACAAGGTCCATAAGAGTAGACTGTAGCAGAAAAGCACAGACCTGATTTCTTCCTCTTTGTGCAGGGAAAACACGACACTAACTTGACTTCACTTTGGTATCCCACACAGTGTTCTTTAAGGCTGATTTAGCTGTGTTTGAGAACCATGCTGGGGTGCCCACTGTTGTTTCCTTCTCTGGGCCATGGGGCCCAAGCGCACTTGGTGAGTGCTGAGGGGGCTTTTCTCCCTGAAGAAGTGTGTGTTCTCACTGTCATGTTCCCATGGAAGCTTTGAGGGAGGGGGAGGCTGAGGCAGAAACAGAAGCTGCGCGTGAGCCATATGGAGTTTGGAATTTGAACTCTTCTTCCTTTGTCTAGTACTCTGGGTGGTTGGTCTAGGAACCAGAGGTGATGTTGACATCTAGTTTCCCATTGCTGGGTGGAAATAAAAGGAAGTATGGTGGCCTAGGCCACTTCTAGTGTTGGGTCCCACATACTTCCATTACTCTGGGGTATCAATAATTTCAGTAGTGACTTAGCCGTGTCTAACCGAGAGTGAGAACAGGGTATTAAGAGAACAACCTGGCAGAATACTTGGGAGGCAAAAGGAGGTGACCTGCAAAGCTCTGGAGCAGGGGAAGTCCTGTATGAGGGGAAATACAGATTTGCAGAACATACTGCTACTGCTGCTGCTGCTGCTGCTGCTAAGTCACTTCAGTCGTGTCTGACTCTGTGCGACCCCATAGACGGCAGCCCAACAGGCTCCACTGTCCCTGGGATTCTCCAGGCAAGACCACTGGAGTGCGTTGCCATTTCCTTCTCCAATGCATGAAAGTGAAAAGTGAAAGTGAAGTCGCTCAGTCATTTCCGATTCTCAGCGACCCCATGGTCTGCAGCCTTCCAGGCTCCTCGGTCCATGGGATTTTCTAGGCAAGAGTACTGGAGTGGGGTGCCATTGCCTTCTCCAGCAGAACACACTAGCATTGCTTAATGTGGTGATTTTCTGTTGTATCAACTCAGCTTCTATAAAATAACCTTTCCAAGAATTCCTTTTCAGCATGTTTTGAAGTTAGGATTGGCCAGGGAGAGACTGGAAGGCACACATGAAACAGCAGCGACCATGCTCTGAAGGTCAGTGGAGAGCGCCAGTGCTGTGCATTGTTGCTGATCTGCTGGCCTCGTGTGTGGGTGTTGGGCCACCACTGGCCTGCAGCCCTGCAGCTTCCCCCAAGTCTTCCTTTAGCTTCTTAGCTTCCTGGGCCAGGTGGGTGTGCAGCACCATGGAGAAAGGGATGAGCCCTTTCTTCAGGTCATCCACATCTCAAGTTTGGAGACGTTGGAAGACAGATGTGGGGTCTACTTTTTACTTGTGGCTTCCAGTTTGTCCTTTGGAGTACCCTTTTGCCCTCACATATTCCCATTTCACACCAGACTCTGGGCACTGTTGACCTGCTGGCACTTCAGACCCATCATCAGATGCACAAGTATCTTCCATTAAATTCTTCGTCAGCTCCCACGATTTCATAAGGACCAATCCCTATTTTAAAAAAATCCCTTATTCTATGTCAGTTATAGCATTTTCCCTTCCCTGATCAAATGCTAACTGATACACTTGAGGAAACCCACAGACTAGAGAGAGGCATCTGGGTTGCATATGTTCTCAATAAAAATGTTTGGAAATACTGTGAATACCTGCAATTAGAGAGAATGATTAATACACTTATGAATCACAGTTCTATTATCATTCCCTTTGAGGGTAATCATTTATCATCTTAAATAGGACTATATATTATATGTCAATAATGTCCAAGGATAAGCCAGGGACATACTGAAAATCCACGTGACATTACAGCATAATTATCAAGTTCAAATTCAAATATGCTCATTTAGTCACTAAGAACTCTGCTAAAATTTTTAGTTTAAACTTACAGATGATTAGTGTTCCATTCCATTCAGTTTTTTTTTTAAGTGCTACCACTCCTATTTTACTGATCAAAGCAGGTCAGATAACTTTGATTATGTTCAAGAGATAATCATTCTGTATGTCCAGAAGTAGGAAGAGATTGAGAAATACTGACATGCATCAACAATAATTATCAATTAAGTTCTCCTAGTTCTTGATCAGTCCCTCCACATATCCTATCAGCTTCAAACCACATTCACTATGCCAGACACTGTATGCAAGGGACATAATTATGCAAAACAAAGATAGCCCTTTAAACTAGCCAGTTTGGGCATTCATTACTGTGACTGACAGCTGAAAGTAAGACTCAGAAAGCCACATCTTTTGAAATCATTTTTCCAGGCCTCTGCTCTGGCTCTTGACTCCCAGGATTTCAAATCCTTAGCGATACACTTTTAGATTCCAAACTTGCTTCTGCTTCTCCCATCTGTTTGGAGACCGCTGATTTTCAACTCATTTGGATTTCAATTTCTCATTGTGCTCTGCTTTTTCCTTGCCTCTGACATCTGAAGCCTTTTCCAGTTCTGCCCTAGGGAATCCAAGGGATAGATCAGCCCCACCCCGTCTCTTGCTGAGGCGGTGTGATTCAGGTAAGTGAGGACACAGAGGTGAAATACAGATTTGTAATATAATGAAACAGTGCTATACTGTTTATGTATGAAGTGTTACAAATTCATCAATGCTGATGTAATCAGCATTGTAAAATGTGACCCCCATCAACTTCCTGCCCCGATAGCTATGTATTTATATTTGCACTCTGTTATTCTTCCATTCATTCTACAAATATTTATTATGCAACCAGCATATGCCACCCACATATGCTGCTTTCCTCCACGGTACAGATACCTCTTCTGCTGTTTCAGATTACCACCTTGGCTTTGGGGATACAGTAGATAACAGTGATTAGGCTGCTGCTGCTGCTAAGTGGCTTCAGTCTTGTCCAACTCTGTGTGACCCCATGGACAGCAGCAGGTAGAGTTAATCTGCCTGAGTTCAAGTCTTGACTCACACTGCTATCTGCTTAAGTTTTTTCATCCAGAAAATGAGGATAATGACATTTACCTCTTAGGAGTATTGTTAAGGTTAATACAAACAATGCTTTGAAGCCCTACCCTAGTGCCTGGAATGGTTAGGTAAATACTCGGTAGGTATAATTGTTATTATCATGAACGACCCCATCTTTTCATCTGCTATACGACCAGTTTTTCATTTTGTTATATTTTCAATCGTTTTTATTTATTCCTTCTACCCCATACAGTCTACAAATAAATGCTCCTGTCTCATTTATCAATAAATGTCCTCCATTCTATGTATCTCTCAAGCTTCTATTCTAGTCATTCCTCTTTCCTTTAGGATCAGAATACTTAGAATATTGACACTATTTTTTTATTTCCTTATATTCAGTTCAGGGCTTCCCTGATAGCTCTGTTGGTAAAGAATCCTCCTGCAATTCAGGAGACCCCAGTTTGATTTCTGGGTTGGGAAGATCCCCTGGAGAAGGGCTAGGCTAACCACTCGGGTATTCTGGCCTGGAGAATTGCATGGACTGTATAGTCCATGGGGTCATAAAGAGCCGGCCAGACACAACTGAGTGACTTTCACTTTCAGCTTCATTTCACTTTGAGCCCTTTCAACCATGCTGCTGCCTTGACTTCAAAAACTCTATTAATTTTCAAGTCCAAAGATCAAATTGGTCCTCTTTAATTTGACTTACCACATGTTTCCTGAAATTTTCTTTCTTTGACTTTTGCACTCTGCTCTTTCTGGTTCTTTGCCCCATTTTGAACCATTTCTTCTCCTTCGCTTTTGCAGAATCCTCCTATTCATATGCAGTTGGCTAGAGAATTCTGCCATTTCAACATTCTGTACACATCTCATATCTTTCCCTTCTTCTCTTTTCATACAAAGTTTCCTTGGCCCAGATCCTTATTGTATTTTATCTGAATCATTGCAATAGTCTTCAAATTGGTCATACTGTTTAGTTTCTTGACCCTACTCCATGTTTCTTCTATAGCAGTGATTTTTCGAAATACAAATATAATACATTTTACATTTCCCAGGCCAAAGCAGTATAGAGATAAATATATGCACAACATCAGTATCAAAATAGTTTTTCTCCTCTCCCAAAATTCAGTCTACTCATGCAAAAAAATCAGGAAAATTCCAATAGAGGAGAGTCCTACCATCTACCTGGCTAGTTCTCCTCAAAACTGTTAAGGTCATTGAAAAAAGGAAAGTCTGACAAAATATCACAGCTCAGAGGAGCCTAAGGAGATGTGACAACTAAATGTAATTCTAGATGGTGTCCTGGATAAGATCACAGAGCAGAAAAAGGACATATGGTAACTACTAAGGAAATCTGAATAAACTGTTGGCTTTTGTTAACAATCATATATCAATATTGGTTAATTAATTGTAATATAGGTACTGTATTGATATAAGATGTTAATAATAGGGCAAAGCAGTGAAAACTCTCTACTATCTGGTCAATTTTTATATAAATCTAAACTGTTATGAAGAATAAAGTTTATTAATAAAAAATAGTATTCCTCTTTATATTTCACTGACCCCTCCCCATTGAGAAATCTGTAGATCTCTCAAATTCTTCTCCAACGTGGGAGCTTGGGGGGCTGATGGCATTCCGTGTATACTCTGAAGTATGTAGTCTTTTGGTCATCCATTATGTTCCTTCTCCCTTATTCTACCTCCTAAAGAAAAAAGAGAATAATGTTTTCTGCTGAAAGATCTGGAGTCCTCGCCAGGGCACTGATGCCAATGATGGTGTCCAAAGTTTAAGGCTCCAGTGTCCTTGCAAAGCAGCCAGTACCTTTCGTCCTGCCAAATCTACTGACTCCACTGCTGTTGATTTGATGGTATTGTCTTGGGATCTGAGATTCTCATGGGAATCTTGTGAAACAGTCCTTTTGTTTATTTTTTTGAAAAAACTTAAAAGCCTCTTGACGAAAGTGAAAGAGGAGACTGAAAAAGTTGGCTTAAAGCTCAACATTCAGAAAACGAAGATCATGGCATCTGGTCCCATCACTTCATGGGAAATAGATGGGGAAGCAGTGGAAACAGTGTCAGACTTTATTTTCTGGGGCTCCAAAATCACTGCAGATAGTGATTGCAGCCATGAAATTAAAAGGCACTTACTCCTTGGAAGGAAAGTTATGACTAACCTAGATAGCATATTGAAAAGAAGAGATATTACCTTGCCAACAAAGGTCTGTCTAGTCAAGGCTATGGTTTTTCCAGTGGTCATGTATGGATGTGAGAGTTGGACTGTGAAGAAAGCTGAGTGCCGAAGAATTGATGCTTTTGAACTGTGGTGTTGGACAAGACTCTTGAGAGTCCCTTGGACTGCAAGGAGATCCAATCAGTCCATCCTAAAGGAGATTAGTCCTGAGTGTTCATTGGAAGGACTGACGCTAAAGCTGAAACTCCATCACTTTGGCCACCTCACACCAAGAGTCGACTTCATTGGAAAAGACCCTGATGCTGGAAGGGATTGGGGGCAGGAGGAGAAGGGGACGACAGAGAGATGGCTGGATGGCATCACCGACTCAATGGACATGAGTTTGGGTGAACTCCAGGAGTTGGTGATGGACAGTGAGGCCTGGTGTGCTGCGATTCATGGGGTCGCAAAGAGTTGGACACGACTGATCGACTGAACTGAACTGAACTGATTTTATTTTTAATTGTAGTTTCCTCCCACTCCCCACCCCCAACACCACACAGCATGTAAGATCTTCCCCCTAAGCTGGGTTGGAACCCATTCCCTCTGCAGTAGAAGCCTGGAGTCCTCACCACTGGACCATCAGGGAAGTTTCTGAAATAGTCTTGTAGATTCCTCACTTGTCATTACAATTCTTTCTTCTTGGACCTCAGGCATCAACCTACAGGGACAGGAGTTAAGGATAATCAGAGCTGCAGACACTGCATTGCTAAGCTTAAAGCACTGCTCTTCTGTCACTGACTTTAAGAGTCCTAGGAACTCTTGCTTCTTACAGATTGACTTATTTTCCAGGATGTTTCTTGATCACTCGTGCAAACAGACTGCTGAGGGTCTGCACCACTTAGTCCCCCAAAACCTGTCCAGACATGTCTGAATCTGAGGGAGAAAACAGCACAGGCTCAAGTTACATAAATATGATCATGTTGTCCTGCTGTTTAGAATTCTTCAATGCCTCTTTTCTCTCCACTTTCCATGACCTCACAATGCACTCTCCATTATGGTTTAGTAGATCTCTCTGGGCTCAGCTGGAGACAAACCCTACCCTGACTCTCTAGTCTAGTGATGCTGAATTACTTTAAGCAACACATTTCATACATTCAACAAACTTCTCATGTCTGCATGCTTTACCCGTTATGTCCAGAAGTAGCACATTTTCTTTATGTATTTTCACCACTGTATTAGTCTTTTGTATTAGTTACCTATTGAGGTTTACAATGAGTATTTATTATACAGTAAGTCCCTTACATATGAATGAGTTCTGATCCAAGAATGCATTCTTAAGTCCAGTTTATTTGTAAGTTCAACTAAGTTAGCTACTGCTACTGCTAAGTCACTTCAGTCGTGTCCGACTCTGTGGGACCCCATAGACGGCAGCCCACCAGGCTCCCCCGTCCCTGGGATTCTCCAGGCAAGAACACTGGAGTGGGTTGCCATTTCCTTCTCCAGTGCATGAAAGTGAAAAGTGAAAGTGAAGTCGTTCAGTCGTGTCTAACTCTTCAAGACCCCATGGACTGCAGCCTACCAGGCTCCTCCGTCCATGGGATTTCCCAGGCAAGAGTTCTGGAGTGGAGTGCTATTGCCTTCTCCGTAAGTTAGCTAAGTACCCAACAAACACAATCGACTATATAGTACTGTACTGTAATAGGTTTATAATACTTTTCACACAAATAACATCAATATATAAAAAACAAACATACACAAAAAATAAAATATTTTTAATCTCCCAGCACAGTACCTTGAAAAGGACAGTAGTATGGTACAACAGCTGGCACACAGGAGCTGGCATCAAATGAAAAGGCAAGAAAAGTTACTGACTGGAGAAGGGAGAGGAGGTGGGAGATGGTAGGGCTGAAGAACTGTCAGCGATTGAAGACGGAGGGCAAACTGCAATTTCACTCACACCTGACTTTGATGGAAAGCGTACTTCCATCTTTGAAAGTTCACAACTTGAAGGCTAGTATGTAGGGGACTTCAGTTCAGTTCGGTCGCTCAGTCATGTCTGACTCTTTGCGACCCCATGAATTGCAGCATGCCAGGATTACTGTACCATAATTTCTGTGGGTCAGGAATCTGGTCATGGCTTGGCTGGGTTGTTTATCCAGGGTCTCTTACAAGGTTGTGATCAAGGTGTTGATCAGAGCAGTGGTCTCATATGAAGTTTCAATTAGGGGAAGATCTACTTTGAAGCTCACCCACCTTGCTCTTGGCCAGTTCAGTTCTACATAGGCTGAGGGACTGAGGGCCTCAGTTCTTCATTGGCTTTTGACACCAGCCTCCTTCAGTTCTCTGCTATGTGGCCCTCATAGGTAACTCACAGCATGGTAACTGGTTTCCACCAGACTGAGGAAGACAGCAGGAGAGAATGAGCAGGGGAAAACAAGTCTTTTGCATTCTAATAACAGAGGATTACTTTAACTTCTTTAAAGGGACTTCTCAAGTGGCTCAGTGGTAAAGAATCCATCTGCCAATGCAGGAGATGAGGGTTCAGTCCCCCTGGAGGAAGAAATAGCAACCTACTCCAGTATTCTTGCCTGGAAAATCCCATGGACATAGGAGTCTGGTGGGATATTGTCCTTGGGGTCGCAAAGAGTCAGAGAGTCAGACATGGCTTAGCACAGAGGCATACAACTTCTTTAAAGTGATGGGATACACCTGTTAGAAACAAGGCACTAGGCTCAGCCCACATTCAAACAGAGGGGATTATACAAGACCTGGAACACCCAGGCTGGGATCATTGAGGATGTTCTGTGATTGTCCTGTGGCAGCAATAAATCCCACCCATAATTGGTTTGCACGTCCAGACTGATAACACCACACATGCACCAAGATGGTACAAAAATGTTTATTACTCACATAATGGGGTCTTCCTGAAGAAAGTAGGGCAGGCATAAAAGCCAGTCTGGAATGTCTTGAGAGAAGAGAGAAGACAGTGGCTTTAGTTTTTATTATAGTGAGGAGGTGGGGCCTTGGTCAGGGTTCCCACGGGAAAGGGGTTTGGATAGTTTAAACTTTTCCACCGGAACCAGTGGATGGAGCCCCAAGGCTTTCTCACTGTCTTGCTCTGATATGGGTGGAAGGGAAAGGGGGAGAATAGGGCATGAGAGGTGTCAGGAATCAAAGAGCAAAATGCAACTGAAGTCAGACTCCTTGTTCCATGAGGCTATTTTAGAGGCTGTCTACTGTATCCATTATCATATAGTTGCTTATTTTACTTATTTGCCTTTTATAAGATAAGAATGTATTTTAATTTATTTTTATGCTTATTATTTATGTTTTATGTTTATGCAGTGCTTGACATATCATGGTCACTCAATAAATGGCTGAATGAACAACTGAATGACTGCATATATAGACTCTCCCTTTCCTCTTGATTATTACTTATCCCCTGTTGTATGCCTATTGATGTTTTCAAGATTCAGCTCAGGAACTATCTTCTCTATGATGTTTTTTGGACCTATTCCTCCTTGCCCCCTTTGCCCCCTTCTAGAATTGATCACCTTCTTATTTGTGGTCAACCAGTCTGAGCACAGATTTTTGTCATAGAACTGATGTACTAAGTGGCATTTCTTTCTTTCAGAACTGTATCCCTTGATAGTTTGAAAGCTCACTGAAGGCAAGAATTTGTCTCATTATAAACATTTGTACCCAAAGTATCTAGTATGATATCACACATAGATGTTCAGTTACTATTGCACAAAGGGTTCAGTTCATTCTCCCAAGGAGAAAGGAGTAAGACAAAGCTGCAAAAAAGTGGATATTTAGTCTGGATATTGAAGAATACAAGCTTGACATGTAGGGACACAGGATTGGGGAGACTTTAGAAAGAGAATAATTTAGACCCACTGAGTAGCAGTAGCAAAAACAATAAGTTACAAAAAATCATAGTAATAGTAATAGTAAGATTTAGCTGGTTCGAGATGTGGCTAAAAAGGAGGTTCACGTCTGGTTGCGAAACTTTGTAGGCTAGATTAAGAAGGGCAGAACGTCTCTTTATGATAATGGGGTTTTAAAACTTGGGTGCAGCTGTTAATGTAACTAAATCTATTTCAGGAAAACAATTTTGATGGCAGAGTAGAATGGATTTGAGTAGGAAGTGACCTGGAATCAATCAGGAGTAGGAATTTGTGGTTTCACTGGGACAAAGTGAACTCTGCTTGTGGAAAATCAGAGTGTAGATAGTAGGTAAGCACCAGCATTCTGAGCGATGCTGAGAGGAATCCAGTGCTCTGATATTTGCGAGATGTGAACAACAGAAAATTCCACTGAAAGGATTGTGAGGGTATATAGGCAACAGAGATAAAGAATAGGGAAGAATCAACTAAAGAAGGAAAGATTTACTCTGATTATCTTGATAATTGATCAATCGGTATCCCCAGTAAGAACTTTAGCTCACTTTCAGTTTTGGATACATATACCATAAGACTAATGAAAGAAAACAAAAGAAAAGGAAAAGAACTTATGTTTATATAATACATATATTATGCCCAAAGCATTACAATGAATACAGTATACAGTTTTTCCTGTTTCTGTGGTACTAATTTCATGGAAGTATATTATCTCTCCAACACTCTTTTTCTATTCTGAAGGAATTATTTCATTTTTCACATGTCAAGTCTCAAAACTATTTTCTAATATGGAATTTCACAGCCCAAGCTTTGTGTTCAAAGAAGAATGTTGCAGTTGTTAGAGGCTAGATTATCTTCCTGGAAAAGAAGAAATAGACATGCTTCCGGTCTTTGGTATTCCTTGTTTAAGCTGGAGTCTGAAGGCACCGTGCTTAGAATCCACAGCCATAGACGCAGAAAAAGTCACCTTAATAGTGAGGCAGAAAACAGGATAAAGAGGTGCCCAATAGCTCTATTTTTACACTACTCTAGCCCTTCCAAAGAGCAGCCAAAGAATTGTGCAGGGAATATTTTTCAAGGGTTTTTAACATTTCAGATTTGGCAAAATCTCAGATTTCACCAGATACTTTAGTAGGACCTCTCACATAATTTCAGTTGTAATTTTATTGTTAGATGATTAATAAAAATGCAAAATAACAAAATGCTTTTCTGAATTCAGTAAGCCTTTTAAATGAATTTATAGTCTACTATGCATTTGAAACATTAGTAATACCTGTGTTAGTGTGATAGTAGGGTTTATTCAGTTGTACATTTGATTTATCTGAACCTTTTTAGTAACTTCATTGCCCTTAACAAGTTTTTGACCCACAGGTTAGAAACTAACTTGATCCAACTTCCTTACCTCACAGATGAGGGAACAAATGATTTAGAACAGGTCATTTACATGAATTACTCAAGGTAACAAAGAGTTCTAAAGGCGGGGTAGAATCTAGAATTCCTGACCTTTAGACCAGTTAATACCAAATTAGCTGAAAACATTAGACCTATGAACATAAAGGCAGAATTAAATTATAACATGTTTGATAAATGGTCTGATGTATCAGTTCTACTCTTCAGAAGGTGCTCTCAGATGCTGAATTCCCTGGCATGTATGACATGTCATACTAGGCCCTATATTGCTACTGAAAATTAAAAATTATTTTCCTGATTTGAAACAAGCTACAAACAGAGTTTAAAAATCTAAGTATGAGAGAGTCTATCTACCTGCTTATGTATATATGCCCAAGAACTTGGTACTGTGGCTCTGTTTCCTTCATATTCATTTTTTCTCTTAGAGTGTAGGAAAGATGAATAAAGAAAATAAAGGCCAGAATAACTTGGCTTGCAGGAAGAGGAGCTAAAAAGGGTCAGAAGGGTAGACGTTTGAGATGCTCAACCTGTGTGTGGATGGCTCTGTTCCACTGATCCCACTGGAGGAGTGTATTTGAAGTGGCATAATAATTAGGCTCAAAAATTTACCCTCAGTGTACCCTTCAAACAAAAAGCTTGGGTTGAACCTTGGGGCAATTCATCTCAGTCATTTTTAGACCTCTGTATATTACAGCTGCAGAAGAGAAGTCTTGAGAGAACGAGGTTTTCTCCTTTTTGAGACCTAACATTGCACATTTTCTGATTAACCAGAGTGTTGGTAAAAACCACTTCCCTTTAAATTTCATATTGGTTATTTATTCTTTATGATTAGACCATTATGATTAGCCATTATGATTAAACCATCAAAACCACAGCATAAAATCATAATTAAGCCTCATTTTTTTGAACTTACACATGTCTTAAAAACCTTATTATTAGATTCAGTATCTGCAGACAGCAGTATAAAGTTTTCCTAGCCGGATTCTAAACTGTATGTATTATTTGTTTCAAATAATCAAAACTAGGAAATTATAATGACATTACAGAGTTAAAATACAGTTATCACTTCTTTCATGAAATATATTAAATATTCGTCTTTCCTTGATTTGTGAATGGTTTTGAAATAAATGTAAGTTTGAATCAGATGAAATAAAGGTTTGAATGCTATTTCTTTAGAGCAAAGTTAACATATAATCTTATGTACAACAGACACTCAGTATTGTCAATCAAAAAGATCTTAAATATGCTTAAGGAATATGGCTTTCAACAAACAACCACTTGCTGACACTTAAGATAAGCACTTTAGAAGTGCATGAGAGTATAATGTTATGTTCTGGCACGGAGCCAGAATGTTTTATTTTCTTACCAACATTTTATTTCCCTGAACTCTAAAAGAAGTGACAGGTTATTTTGTCTGTAATGGTGGTTATTTTCAACTTCAAAAACTTTTCTGTGATCTTAAAACCTTATAATTTGTTCACAGTTACAAGTTAATACAGGCACGGAGCAGCATCTGTATGCAATTTTAGCTGAGAGATAGAGTGGGAACTTCTAGTCCTTCCAAACTTATTTCATTAGACATGCATTATTTAGGACAAGCATAGTACTGAGTTAGCTTGTGTCTGATCTGTTGGAAACTGGAAACATGGACATTTAGTCTTTTGACGGGGTGGGTCTTGGCGGTGTCCCCCATTGGGCTAGTTCTCTGTTATATGGACAACCAGGAAGAAGGGCAGAAAAGGAGACATTATACAAAAGCTCTTTCTGCCAAGCTGTGTTGTAGTGCTTTCTCATAGGCTAAATCACCTAGTGAAGGGAAAGTTGCTCAGTTGTGTCCAACTCTTTGTGACCCCATGGACTATACAGTCTGTGGAATTCTCCAGGCCACAATACTGGAGAGTGTAGCTCTTCTCCGGGGGATCTTCCCAGCCTAGGAATCAAACTGGGGTCTCCTGCACTGCAGACATATTCTTTACCAGTTTTCAGCTTCCCTTATAGCTCAGTTGGTAAAGAATCTGCCTGCAATGCAGGATACCCCTGTTCCATTCCTGGGTGGGGAAGATCACCTGGAGAAGGGATAGGCTACCCAATCCAGTATTCTGGCCAGGAGAATTCAATGGACTGTATAGAGTCCATGGGGTTGCAGAGTCAGACACCACTGAGCAACTTTCACTTTCTTTAGCAGTTGAACTACCAGGGAATCCCTATATCACCTATTTCAGCTCAGTTCAGTTCAGTCGCTCAGTTGTGTCCGACTCTTTGTGACCCAATGGGCTGCAGCACACCACGCCTCTCTGTGCATCACCAACTCCTAGAGTTTACTCAAACTCATGTCCATTGAGTCGGTGATGCCATCCAACGATCTCATCCTCTGTCGTCCCCTTCTCCTACTGCCTTCAATCTTTCCCAGCATCAGGGTCTTTTCCAATGAGCCAGTTCTTCACATCAGGTGGCCAAAGTATTGGAGTTTCAGCTTCAGCATCATTCCTTCCAATGAATATTCAGGACTGATTTCCTTTAGGATGGACTGGTTAGATTTCCT
Source organism: Bison bison bison (assembly GCF_000754665.1). Lineage (NCBI taxonomy): Eukaryota > Metazoa > Chordata > Mammalia > Artiodactyla > Bovidae > Bison > Bison bison. The sequence continues at coordinate 920,570 of NW_011495031.1, forward strand.
TGCAGTCCAAGTATCTCTCAAGAGTCTTCTCCAAAACCACAGTTCAAAAACATCAAATTTGGAAAACTCAGCAGTGGCCACAGGACTGGAAAAGGTCAGTGTTCATTTCAATCCCAAAGAAAGGCAATATCAAAGAATGCTCAAACTACCGCACAACTGCACTCACCTCACATGCTAGCAAAATAGTGCTCAAAATTCTTCAAACTAGGCTTCAACAGTACATGAACCACGAACTTCCAGATGTTCAAGGTGGATTAGAAAAGGCAGAGGAACCTGAGATCAAATTGCCAACATCCACTGGATCACTGAAAAAGCAAGAAAGTTCCAAAAAACGTCTACTTCTGCTTTATTGACTATGCCAAAGTCTTTGTGTGGATCACCACAAATGATGAAAAATTCTTCAAGAGATGGAAATACCAGACCACCTGACTTGCCTCCTGAGAAATGTGTATGCAGGTCAAGAAGCAGCAGTTAGAACTGGACATGGAACAACAGACTGGTTCCAAATAGGAAAAGGAGTATGTCAAGACTGTATATTGCCACCCTGCTTATTTAACTTATATGCAGAGTACATCTTGCGAAATGCCAGGATGGATGAAGCACAAGCTGGAATCAAGATTGCCAGGAGAAATACCAATAACCTTAAATATGCAGATGACACCACCCTTATGGCAGAAAGCGAAGAAGAACTAGAGAGCCTCTTGATGAAAGTGAAAGAGGAGAGTGAAAAAGTTGACTTAAAACATCACCTAAGTCTGCAACAAAATTCACCTCTCCTTTGCTACATCTTTTCAGGTGTTCCTTTGCTGGGCATTGCCATGACACTACCTTTTTGAGTCTGCCCTTCCAAGACAGTGACTAATATACTCCAGCTTTCTCTCTTCCTTTTTTCCTTTCAGGCATTGTTCAACAGCCTTACCATGGCTTTCCAGAGATGCAGGACTTAACATAAAGTAGTCTGAGAAGAGAATTAAAAAAAAGTATTGTGGGCAAGGCTCTTCAAACCACACAGAGACTACTCTGCTTTCATGAAGAAATAAATCCCGTGAATAGTCCTATGGAAGTGAAGGTAAAAAAATTTTCTTTTTAATGTTTATTTGAAAAGAAGGGAAGAATAAAAAGAATGACTGCAGTGTTTTGTTGAAGTCTTAATTATAAAAAAATATATGGAGTTGGGAGGCAAAAAATTTGTAATAAAGTTGGAGATGGTCTATTACTTATATGATCTTAGGATAAATGCTGGCAATGTCGATTTAAAGGTCACAAGTTGGAGAAAAATGATAGGAACAGTATCCACTTTTTGAAAATTAACTGCCTTATTATATTCAGTCTTTATATTTGCATTTGTGCCCAATGTTAAAGCAAATGATTAAAGCAAGTCTTCCCTGATAGAGTATTAGACAAATTTGGTGGGTAAAATTTTGGATGGAGTAGGCTTTCTGAAGAAAGCTAAAGGTGAATCTGTATCACTTAAAAACAAAACCAGGGACTCTGCTTGTTAATTTCCATGCAAGGTTCTGCCGACTGGCAGTCAGGACAGGAACTGGGGTGCTTTGTGGTGGCAGCAGAAGGCTGGCAGTGAAAAGTATATAACAATGCCCCTGTTTTCTGTTTCCAATTCTTGCAGCATAGAGCTGGAATCCAGAAAATGTGCCTCTTTGAATAATTCAACTTTCAAGTCTGTTGGTGGTTCATGACAATTTTGATTTTACTTTTCCTTAACATTTTATTCTTTGCTTAGTTTTTGCCCCTAGTTGTTGGTTTTTTAAAATTCCTCTTCCTTAAGTTCTTTGATTTTAAGAATCAGTGTGATGATCTTCTTTAGAAATATTAAGCAAGGCTATTGAGTCAGAAACAGGATATACAAAGAAAGATATATGATAAAAATCAAAGACAACTTCTAAAATAAGAAATCAGCCTGAATTTTACAAAGCTTTATGGATTTATAATGACTCTCTCACCCCTCGCTAATGTTCTAGGAGAGCTTTAGAGCTCAGTTCTTACCCAGAATCTCCTTTGTAGATAACAAGCTTGACATGCTTTAAATATTTACAGTGGGGTCTCAGAGTGTTACTGAAAACAATGCAGCTTCTAGCATATGGACTATGAAGCCAGAATCTTCATTACTGTCACACATGGTGACAGAGTGGAAATAAACAGTCTAAAACAGGCAAGTCTGGAGAGGCTAGATCAGCTAAAGGATGATAAACATTCACATGTGTCCTCCCAATTTGTGTTTTATTATATACGTTTGCGTTTTCTTCTGACTTAAAAAAAATAATTTTTGTTTAAACAGCAGGAAAATGTTTAATGAAGACAATGTACACTGAAAAATGGAATTACTATTTTCCTAATAAAAATTTTCTCTCTGCCTCTCTCTCTCTTAGACACACACACACACACATACACATCTCTGAGCTTATCTTTGCTGGCCTTCATTCTCTTCTCCTCCATGCTGGCTTTTTCTCCACATGATCGTGAACATGGCTGGGAGCAGCAGCTCCAATGTTGTTAACATGGTAGGTTTGTTACTGTGAGGAAAGATAGGGGCCCTGTGTCTGCATATGACATTTCTATGGAAAAACGCTGATTAACCAAAGTTTGAGTCTTGTGTCAATCCTTCTTACCAGTCCCTGTTGCTAAAACAATTGAACCATTTGAATGGCAAGCCTGATTCATATGCCCAAGACTGGCAGCCTCACTAATATCAAAAGTTAGAGCCAAGGAGGATCAGGTCCATCAAAGAAGAGCTGCATTTACTTGAGGAAGGGGAAAGGGGCATGTTCAGCAGGTAAAGATACAGGTGGCTGAAAGTGAGAGTGAAAGTGTTAGTTTCTCAGTCATATCTGATTTTTTGAGACCCCATGGACTGTAACCCACCAGGCTCCTCTGTCCATGGGACTCTCCAGGCAAAAATACTGGAGTGGATAGCCATTCCCTTCTCCAGGGGATCTTCCCTTCTCCAGGGGATCTTCCTGATTGAACCCAGGTCTCCTACATTGCAGGCAGATTCTTCACAGTCTGAGCCACCAGGGAAACCCAAAATATAAAATTTAATTTTTTTGTTGTTGCACCATGAGGCATATGGGATCTTTGTTCCCCAACTAGGGATATAACCTGTCTCGCCTGCAGTGGAAGCGTGGAGTCTTAACCACTGGATCACCAGGGAAGTCTTTAAAAGTGTTAGTCATTCAGTCAAGTCCAACTCTTTGTGACCCCATGGACTATAACCCGCCAGGCTCCTCTGTCCATGAAATTTTCTGGGTAAGACTACTGCAGTGAGTTGCCAGCCCATCCTCCAGGGGATCTCCCTAACTCATGGATGAAACACAGGTCTCCTGCATTGTGGGTGGATTCTTTACCGTCTGAGTCACCAGGGAAACCCTCTACAGAAAATTAAGGGTACAAGTGGAATTGCCAGACACACTGTTTTGCAAGAACTGATAATGGGATCTTCCACAGAACATGACGACACCCTTATTATTTATTTAATGGGCATTTATGAAGTGTCTCCAACTGTAACCCTTGACATTCAGTTTCTTCTGTCTTGGAATATAGGAGTGAGCAGTAGGTGAAACTCAAATGCAAATCCCTTTCCCTGGTGGAGTGATTTACTCAAGTTTCTTGTCACGTTAGGGTGTCCCCCTACAGCCATAAAAGGTTGTTTCTCTAATTCCAAAGTAATTCTGTAATTTGTCAGAGGCCACTGCTACTGGTATGTCATAGGATCACAGTCACACGTGGTCTGTTGACTTCCTTTCCTCTGTGCCTGTTCATACACTGAGCTCACACACTTGCTGCTCGGCCTCTCATGACACCCATACAGACAGACCAAATCACAATTCAGGGTTTGTCATCTTCCCTCGGATATCATGCCCATATCCTCATGCTTTTCAATACTTTATTTTTATCCCTGATCACTCTCACCTTCAGCTGAAATAAGAAATAACTTTATTCCCTCCAACGAAATAATTTTTAAAAACTTTTTATTTTATGTTGGAGTATAGCCAAGTAACAATTGTGATAGTTTTGGATGGACAGCAAAGGGCCTCAGCTATACATATACATGTATTCATTCTCCCCCAAACTTCCCTCCCATCCAGGCTACCACATAACATTAAGAAGAGTTCGATGTCCTCTACAGTAGATACATGTTGGTTATCCATTTTAAATACAGAAGTGTGCACATGTCAATCCCAAACTCCTTAACTATCCCTTTCCCCATCCTTCCCGCTGTGGAAACCATATGAAAAAACTCTTAACTGGCTCCCAAATAGCATCATTGCAATGCCTTAGAGATAAAAATCCTTTCTTAAGTTCAGTTTCTTAAATTTTTCTCCTGAGGTTTCTAAACCCAGGTATTGGGAACTGGTACCACTTATTATGGATCTTTCCGGTTTGTCCCTGGTGCGTATCTGCTGCTACCTCAAGACTGAGTCTTACCACCTCCACACCGTTCACTCAGATTCATCTGAAGACCACACCCCTCATAGGTAACTAGATTTGCTTGACCCTGGACTTGTTCAAAGGTCTCAGTCACTGCTCGTTTAAGCAGACTCTTTGAATCTTCATGTAACTGGAATCTGATAAATCCATCTTTTTATTTCTTGATAAATTGAAAATTGGAGTGAATGTACATTTGGAGCTTTTGTCTTACACCCTTTCTACATGGCTAACTATAATATGAAACAGAATGAAATAAGATCAAAATGAAAAGAATACAGAAAAGGTCAGGCGAATACAGACCAGGGACTAACTGATTCCAACTGGGGGAATCAGGTAACATTTAAGAAAAAGTGATATTCGAGCTGAACTTTGAAGGGTGGTTGGATTTTGATTGGGGTTATGGAAGCATTTCAGCTTGAGAGACAGAGTTGTGACATTCATAGTAAGTTTGGGGAAATAAAAGTCCACATCAACAGAACTTTGTAGGGCCAAAATGTATTCTTAGAGATTTATTTAAATTTTCCTCTTCATAGTGGGTCCAAATACAAGTTAAAATACTTATATGTTGGAAAATGAATACAGAAAATAGATTTTTGAATCCCTTCCATGAATACTGAAGAGTTCAATCTTAACTGGGAGGGAGCAAGCATTAAAAAAAGGGTCAGAGCAAGGAAATAATATTTATTTTGGAAAAGTATTATTGAAAACAATGCAAATGTTGGATAAAGAACTGCTAGACTGAAGATAAGGTGACCAGTTAAGAAACTACAGGGGAGACCCTCTAGTCATCTGTTGCAACCCAAGGAGGCCTGTCCATGTGGCAGGCAATACTGAGTTTCCACTGAGTCAAAGATCTCTGTTGTGTTCTTCTACACTGGCTTCTGGAACTCAAGTAAAGGCCCTTTCATTCTGGGTAAAATTCCTTTTGGTAGATTGGACCTAGGCTGGTCTTTGGAGAGCAATAAAGCTCTGAGCCTTTGGAGTGGGAGCACTGACTCCAAGGTCCTAGACAAGCAGAGAACTAATGCCGCCGCTGCTGCTGCTAAGTCGCTTACCAGGCTCCCCTGTTCCTGGGATTCTCCAGGCAAGAACACTGGAGTGGGTTGCCACCTCCTCCTCCAATGCATGAAAGTGAAAAGCGAAGGTGAAGTCACTCAGTTGTATCAGTCGTGTCCGACTCCTAGCGACCCCATGGACTGCAGCCCACCAGGCTCCTCCACCCATGGGATTTTCCAGGCAAGAATACTGGAGTGGGGTGCCATTGCCTTCTAGGGAGTATCAAGTAGTGAGAACTCACACAAAGGAAACCACTTGAATACAAGACCCAGCATCACCCAACCACCAGTAGCATTCTGTGCAGTACGTCTCATCTAAACAACAAACAAAACAAAAATACAAACCCAATCATCAGCAAACAGGATTACCACCTCACTCAGCCTTGCCAATCAGAGGAAAAACAAACAAACAAAAACTCAGCACAAATCTCACCCTATATGAAGCTTACACAAACCACTGGACCAACCTTAGGAAGGCAGAAACCAAAAAGAAGAAAGAATTCAACCTTGAAGTCTGGGAAAAGGAGACTTCAAACACAATAAGTTAAAAAAAAATAATGAAAAGGCAGACAAATACTACACAAATGAAGGAAAAAACTAGAAACAGAGAAGTCCAAATAAATGAAGAGGAAATAGGCAAACTACTTGAAAAAGAATTCAGAATAATAACAGTAAAGATGATCAAAAGCCTTGAAAACAAAATGGAGAAAATGCAAGGGTCAATTAACAAAGACCTAGAAGAATTAAGAAACAAACATACAAACAACACAACTACTGAAATTAAAAATAGTCTAGAAGGAATCAATAGTGGAATATCTGAAGCAGAAGAACGAATCAGTGAGCTGGAAGATAAAATGGTGGCAATAACTTCTGAAGAGCAGAGTAAAGAAAAAGAATGAAAAGAACTGAGGACAGTCTCAGAGACCTCTGGGACAATACCAAATGCACCAACATTCGAATTATAGGGGTCCCAGAAGAAGAAGAGAAAAAGAAAGGGTATGAGAAATTTTTTGAAGAGATTGTAGTTGAAAATTTCCCCAACATGGAAAAAGAAATAGTCAATCAGTCCAAGAGGCACAAAGAGTCCCATATAGAATAAACCCAAGGAGAAACACCAAGAAACATACTAATCAAACTAACAAAGACTAAACACAAAGGAAGAATACTAAAAGCAGCAAGGGAAAAGCAACAAGTAACATACAAGGGAAATCCCATATGCTTAACAGCTGATCTTTCAACAGAAACTCTGCAGGCCAGAAGGGAATGGCAGGATATATTTAAAGTACTAAAAGGGAAAAATCTATAATCAAGATTATAGTACCCTGCAAAGATCTCATTCAAAATTGATGGAGAAATAAAAAGCTTTCAAACAAGCAGAAGTTAAGAGAATTCAGTACCACCAAACCAGCTTTACAACAAATGTGAAAGTGACTTATTTGGTCAAGAAATACAAGAGAAGAAAAAAGATCTACAAAATCAACCCCAAACAATTAAGAAAATGGCAACAGGAACATATGTATCAATCAGATCAGATCAGTTGCTCAGTCATGTCCGACTCTTTGTGACCCCATGAATCGCAGCACGCCAGGCCTCCCTGTCCTTACTTTAAATGTAAATGGATTAAATGCTCCAACCAAAAGATACAGACTGGCTGAATAGATACAAAAACAAGACCCGAATATATATGCTGTCTATAAGAAACCTACTTCAGACCTAAAGACACATATAGACTGAAAGTGAGAGGATGGAAAAATATATTCCATGCAAATTGGAAGCAAAAGAAAGCTGGAGTAGAAGTTTTCATATCAGACAAAATAGACCTTAAAATAAAGAAGATAACAAGAGATAAGGAAGGATACTACATAATGATCAAGGGATTAATCCAAGAGGAAGACATAACAATTGTAAATATCTATGTGCTCAACATAGGAGCACCTCAATACATAAGGCAAACATTGACAGACATAAAAGGAGAAATTGACCGTAACACAATAATAGTAGGAGACTTTAACACCCCACTCACACCAACAGACAGATCATCAAAATAGAAAATCAATACAGAAACACGTCTTAAATGATATATTCGAATGAGGTGGATCTTATTGATATTTTCGGGGCATTCCATCCAAATGCAGAAGAATACACCTTCTTCTCAAGTGCACATGGAACATTCTCCAGGATAGACCACATCTTGGGTCACAAATCAAATCTCAGTAAATTTAAGAAAACTGAAATCATATCAAGCATCTTCGCCAAACACAATGCTGTGGGACTAGATATCAATTACAAGAAAAAATCTGTAAGAAACATGAACACATGGAGATTAAACAACATGTTTCTAAACTAACAGGTTACTGAAGAAATCAAAAGGGAAATAAAAAAATTTCTAGAAACAAATGACAATGAAAATATGACAACTCAAAACCTATGGGGAGCAGAGAAAGCAGTTCTAAGAGGGAAGTTTATAGCAATACAATCATATCTCAAGAAATAAGAAAAAAATCAAACAGACAAAATAACTTTACACTTAAAACAACTGCAAAAAGAACAAAAAACCCCCAACATTAGTAGAAGGAAAGAAATCATAAAGATCTGAGCAGAAGTAAGTGAAAAAGAAATGAAAGAAATAATAGTAAAGATTTAATAAAACTAAAAGCTGGTTCTTTGAGGACATAAACAAAATTGATAAATATTTAGCCAGACTCATCAAGAAAAAAGAGAGAAGAATCAAATCAACAAAATTAGAAATGAAAAAGGAGAGGTTACAATAGACAATGCAGAAATACAAAGGATTATAAGAGACTATTATGAACAACTATGTGGCAATAAAATGGATAACCTGGAAGAAACGGACAGATTCTTAGAAAAGTTCAATCTTCTAAGACTGAACCAGGAAGAAACAGAAATTATGAACAACCCAATTACAAGCACTGAAATTGAAGCTGTGATCAAAAACTCCCCAAAAACAAAAGCCCAGGACCAGATGGCTTCACAGAATTCTATCAAACATTTAGAGAAGAGCTAATGCCTATCCTTCTAAAACTCTCTCAAAAAAATTGCAGAGGAAGGAACACTTCCAAACTCATTCTAGGAGGCCATCATCACCCTGATACCAAAACCAGACAAAGACAACACACAGAAAGAAAACTACAGGCCAATATCACTGATGAACATAGATGCAAAAATCCTCAACAAAATTTTAGCAAACAGAATTCAGCAACACATCCAAAAGCTCATACACCATGATCAAGTTGGGTTTATTCCAGGAATGCAAAGATTTTTCAATATACACAAATCAATCAATGTGATATACTATACTAACAAATTGAAAGATAAAAACCATATGGTAATTAATATATGCAGAAAAACCCCTTGACAAAATTCAGCACCAATTTATGATTCAGTTCAGTTCAGTTCAGTTCAGTTGCTCAATCATGTCCAAATCTTTGCGACCCCATGAATCACAGCACGCCGGGCCTCCCTGTCCATCACCAACTCCTGGAGTTCACTCAGACTCATGTTCATCGAGTCAGTGATGCCATCCAGCCATCTCACCCTCTGTCGTCCCCTTCTCCTCCTGCCCCCAATCCCTCCCAGCATCAGAGTCTTTTCCAATGAGTCAACTCTTCGCATGAGGTGGCCAAAGTACTGGAGTTTCAGCTTTAGCATCATTCCTTCCAAAGAAATCCCAGGGCTGATCTCCTTTAGAATTAAAACTCTTCAAAAATAGGCATAGAAGGAACCTATCTCAACATAGTAAAGGCCATATATGATAAGCCTACAGCAAATATTATTCTCAATGGTGAAAATCTGAAAGCATTCCCCCTCAGATCAGGAATGTCCACTTTCACCACTATTATTCAATATACTTCTGGAAGTCCTAGTTACAACAATCAGAGAAGACAAACAAAAGGAATCCCGATCGGAAAAGAAGAAGTAAAGCTCTCACTGTTTGCAGATGACATGATACTGTACACAGAAAATCCTAAAGATAGTATCAGAAAATTACTAGAGCCAATCAGTGAATTTAGCAAAGTTGCAGGATACAAAATCAATACACAGAAATCACTTGCATTTCTATATACTAACAATGAAAAATCAGAAAGAGAAATTAAGGAATCAGTCCTATTCACCATTGCAACAAAAAGAATTAAATATCTAGGAATAAACTTACCTAAGGAGACAAAAGAACTGTACACGGAAAATTATAAGACACTGATGAAAGAAATCAAAGGCGACATAAACAGATGGAGAGATATTCCATGTTCCTGGGTAGGAAGAATTAATATTGGGAAAATGACTATACTACCAAATGCAATCTACAGATTCAGTGCGACCCCTATCAAATTACCAATGGCATTTTTTACAGAACTAGAACAAAAAATTAAACAATTCATATGGAAACACAAAAGACCCTGAATAGCCAAAGCCATCTTGAGAAAGAAGAATGGAGCTGGAGGAATCAGCCTTCTTGACTTCAGATTATACTACAAAGCCACGGTCATCAAGGCAGTATGGGACTGGCACAAAAACAGAATTATAGACCAATGGAACAAGATAGAACAGAAATAAACCCATGCACCTATGGGTATGTTATTTTTGACAAAGTAGGCAAGAATATACAATGGGGCAAAGACAGCCTCTTCAATAAATGGTGCTGGGAAAACTGGGCAGCTATGTGTAAGAAAATGAAATTAGAACACTTCCTAACACCATACACAAAGATAAACTCAAAATGGATTAAAGACCTAAATGTAAGACTAGAAACTATAAAACTCTTAGAGGAAAACGTAGGCAGAACACTCAATGACATAAATCAAACCAAGATCATCTATGACCCACCTCCTAGAGTAAAAGAAATAAAAACAAAAGTAAACAAGTGGGACCTGATTAAACTTAAAAGCTTTTGCACGGCAAAGGAAACTATAAGCAAGATGAAAAGACAATTCTCAGAATGGGAGAAAATAATAGCAAATGAAACAACTGACGAAGGATTAACTTCCAAAATATACAAGCAGCTCATACACCTCAATGCCAGAAAAACAAACAACCCAATCAAAAAGTGGGGAAAAGACCTGGGCTTCCTGTAGGAGATGCCTGAATGCTTTTCCTCTGTTGGAGGCTCTTTTGTGGCTCCTCTGAGACCCACCCCCAGTGGTCTCAGGACCTCCATATTGTAACATCCCCTGTCATGGGTGATACTTTCTCCAGCTTATCTTTCAGGGCAACGTTCAGCTTTTCAAGATCTGTCCTGGAGTAGAGCCAGCAGAGTCTTTCTCTGCTGGATTCCCACCCCACAACCAGACAACTCTCTTAGGCTAGGATCTGGCTTACTTCAGTGACATTTGTTTGGTCCACTAGAGCTGGGCTCTGCATCCGTGTTCTACCAAGCTCTGGAAACACAAGTTGGTCTTTCCTACTACCCCATCCTCTTCTCTCTACTCACCTAGCTGCCAGAGGCCACTGCGCCAGATACCACTGCCACTCTGCTCCAGGGGTGCATCTCATACCTAGGCTCTCTGCCCTCGGAACTCCAGGGATTCACTAGGTTTTCTCAAGGACTCTTTTACTTCACTCTTGTATTATACCAGGATGAATCAAGGGGTTTATCCACTTAGAAAGAGGCATACAATGGGAGAATGAGATGTCTGTTTACCTTTCCTTTTGAGTATGCCACTTCCAAAGAATGTTCAAACTACCACACAATTGCACTCATCTCACTCTAGCAAAATAATGCTCAAAATTCTTTAAGCCAGGCTTCAACAGTATCTGAACCGTGAATGTCCAGATGTTCAAGCTGGATTTAGAAAAGGCAGAGGAACCAGAGATCAGATTGCCAACATCCACTGAATTATCAAAAAGCAAGAGAATTCCAGAAAAAACATCTACTTCTGCTTTATTAACTATGCCAAAGCCTTTGACTGTGTGGCTCACAACAAGCTGTGGAAAATTCTTCAAGAGATGGGAATACCAGACCACCTGACCTGCCTCCTGAGAAATCTGTATGCAGGTCAAGAAGCAACAGTTAGAACTGGACATGGAACAATGGACTGGTTCCAAATTGAGAAAGGAGGAGGAGGTCAAGGCTGTATATTGTCACCCTGCTTATTTAACTTACATGCAGAGTACATCATGTGAAATGCCGGGCTGGATGAAGCATAAGCTGGAATCAAGGCTGTCGGGAGAAATATCAATAACCTCAGATATGCAGATGACACCAGCCTTATGGCAGAAAGCGAAGAAGAACTAGAGAGCCTCTTGATGAAAGTGAAAGAGGAGAGAAAAAAAGTTGGTTTAAAACTCAATATTCAGAAAACTAAGATCATGACATCAGGTCCAATCACTTCATGGCAAATAGATGGGAAAGCAATGGAAACAGTGATAGACTGTATTTTTTTGGGCTCCAAAATCACTGCAGATGGTGACCGCAGCCATGAAATTAAAAGACACTTGCTCCTAGGCAGAAAAGCTATGACCAACCTAGACAGCTTATTAAAAAGCAGAGACATTACTTTGCCACCAAAGGTCAGTCTACTCAAATCTATGGTTTTTCCAGTAGTCATGTGTGGATGTGAGAATCAAAGAATTGATGCTTTTGAACTGTGGTGTTGGAAAAGACTCTTGAGAATCCCTTGGACTGCAAGGAGATCCAACCAGTCAATCCTAAAGGAAATCAGTCCTGAATATTCATTGGAAGGACTGATGCCCAAGCTGAAACTCCAATACTTTGGCCACCTGATATGAAGAACTGACTCATTGGAAGAGACCCTGATGCTGGGAAAGATTGAAGGAGGGAAGAGAAGGGGATGACAAAGGATGACATGGTTGGAGGGAATCTCCAACTTGATGGATATGAGGTTGGGTAAGCTCTGGGAGTTGGTGATGGACAGGGAAGACTGGTATGCTGCAGTCCATGGGGTTGCAAAGAGTTGGACACGACTGAGAGACTGAACTGAACTGATGCCACCTCCATCAGTCTATCCAAAGATTGTTCTTTGCTCCCATCACTAGGAATTCATCTTGTTAAAACCCCTAGGGAATTTCTAATGAAATTCTATCCTGATCTTCTATAGATTTTTAGAAGTGATGACTTCCAGAACAGTTATGGTAAGTCCTGTTATGCTGAGTCCTTTAGATCAGAGACATAGTACTTTTCATCCATTGACCTCAGATTTGGGACCTCAGCTGAAGACTCAAGAATGGAGTAGAAGTCCTATTTACTATGTCGGACACGACTGAGCGACTGATCTGATCTGATGCCTAAATTATGTTTATGTGAAAATAAGCACATTATGTTGGAGAAGGAAATGGCAATGCACTCCAGTAAACTTGCCTAGAGAATCCTATGGACAGAGGAGCCTGCCAGGCTACAGTCCATGAGGTCACAAAGAGTTGGACACCACTGAGCGAACAAGCACAATCAGCACATGCCTAAATATGAGTATGAGTGAAAGGTTCTCCAGTAGGAGTGTGGGCTCTGGAGCCAGAGAGGCAAGATCCTCTGCTGCTTCTTAGATACATGACGGAAACATCCAGTACTTCACTTCCTTGAACTGAAAAATGGAGTGCTATTTTTTTCCCATCTTCTGTGAGACAGTACTGTGATAAATAAATGAATAATAAATTTAAAGAGCTTAGGTTACTGCTTGAGCATAGTAATATTAGCTACTATTATTGTTGTTCAGTTGCTAAGTTGTGTCCCACTCTTTGTGACCTCATGGACTACAGTGTGCCAGGCTTCCCTGTCCTTCACTATCTCCCAGAGTTTGCTCAAATTTGTGTCCATTGAAGTCAGTGATGCTATCTAACCATCTCATCCTCTGCCACCCCCTTCTCCTTTTGCCTATAATCTTTCCCAGCATAAGGGTCTTTACCAATGAGTCAGCTCTTTGCATCAAGTGGCTAAAGTATGTGAGCTTCAGCATCAGTCCTTCCAATGAATATTCAGGGTTGAATTCCTTTGGGATTGACTGGTTTGATCTCCTGGCTGTCCAAGGGACTCTCAAGAGTCTTCTCCAGCACTACAGTTTGATAGCATCAATTCTTTGGCACTCAGCCTTCTTTATCATCCAACTCTCATATCAGTACGTGATAACAGGAAAAGCCATAGCTTCGACTATACAGACCTTTGTTAGCAAAGTGATGTCTCTGCTTTTTAATACACTGTTTGCCATAACTTTCCTTCCAAAGAGCAAGCATCATGGCTACAGCCACTGTGATAGCAGAGTCCAGTGATTTTGGAGTCCAAGAAAACGAAATCTGTCACTGCTTCCACTTTTCCTCCCATTTGCTATGAAGTGATAGGACCTACTGTTACTTTTTTCTATTTTTGGTATTCTCCCAAATACCTCTTATAGTGGCATTTGTTTCTTGCTGCTGTCACGTTACAATAATGGAATAATAGCAAAGATTATTATGACAGAATTTCTCTCAAATATCTGAGTTAAAAATATGTCCCTAAGTTATGAATTACAATAGATCCATTTCAGTTTGGTCAAAATTGTTAAGATCAAAAATGGATCCAGTCACTTAGCTAAGGGTGAATTTTGTTCATTGAGTCAATGAATTGGTATTAGGTGGTATTTGAAATTATGGTATTTTAAATTAATAAAATTACATTAATATGGAATTAATGTATCAGGGTTTATGGCTTTTAAGAATGGATAAGAGATCGCTGGGCTAGGGATGAAGAGACCTGAGTTCTATTCATTGGTCTATGATTAACAAAGTGTGTGAATATAGATAACTCACTTTATTCCCCAGGCCTTGGTTTCCACATTAGACAAATGAAGGGTTGCACTAGATAAGAAGACAGCATGGGGAAGAGTAGACTCTGGTGACAGAAAGAGCTAAACCAAAATGAACCCTGACACTTACCAGATCTGTACTCATTAGCAAGTTATTTCATCTCTTTAAGTATAGTTCCCTTTGTACAAAAAGAGGATGCTAATAGTGCCTGTTTCCCCTGGTTGTTGTAAAGATTAGAGAGTTCATCTAAAGTGCTGAGCCCAGAACATGGCACATAATACATATCCCAGAATGTCATTTTAATAATGACTAACTACTGTTATTTCTGGTTTCATGATTAAGTCCTTGGATCACCACCTGAGGATGTGAAATTTGTATCTGTACTGACTGCATTCCCTGAGGTCAGGCCTCTGTCATTTGGCTACTGTCTCCTACTTTCTCCTGACACAATAGTTAAATATGATGATCTCCTTTTAGTAAGTGTACCTGGATCTCTTTCAAATCATATTCTTTAGTAATAAGCTAAAAGTACATGTATGTCTTTCCACATGCAATTTGCCAGTAAGTAATCTACCCTTCCAGAGAAGGCAATGGCACCCCACTCCAGTTCTCTTGCCTGGAAAATCCCATGGACAGAGGACCCTGGTAGGCTGTAGTCCATGGGGTCACTAAGAGTCGGACATGACTGAGCGACTTCCCTTTCACTTTTCACTTTCATGCATTGGAGAAGGAAATGGCAACCCACTCCAGTGTTCTTGCCTGGAGAATCCCAGGGATGGCAGAGCGTGGTGGGCTGCCGTCTATGGGGTCGCACAGAGTCGGACACGACTGAAGCAACTTAGAGAGAGAGAGAGAATCTACCCTTCTTTTCCTTTCACTGATGTGTGTGCATGCTTAGTCGTTCAATTGCATCTGACTCTTTGCAACCCCATAGACTGTAGCCTGCCAGGCTCCTCTGTCCATGGGATTCTCCATGCAAGAATACTGGAGTGGGTTGCCATGCCCTCCTTCAGGGGATTGTCCCAACCCAGGGATCAAACCCAGGTCTCCCACATTGCAGGTGGATTCTTTACCATCTGAGCTACCAGGGAAGGCACTTTACACTGATATTTTATATTGATCTTTTTACACTGATACTCTATACTGATTTCTTTTGGTCTTGAAGACAAGTGACCAATGTTTTGTTTTCACAGTATATTGAAGAAACCCATCCCATAGCAAAACTCATAGCAGTGATTTAAATAAATATTTATCAACATTTATTGTCTGGTATGTGCTTGGCTCTGTTAGATCCTGGGGCACAGTGTCAGAAAGGCATATCTCTGGCCTCAAATAGACTTACAGTGATTAGTTCCTAGAAATATGAGAAATTTGGTGTGCCTTCCAAAAGGTTGTGTATGCATGTATTTAAATAGGTCTTTAAGGCTGGCAAAAATAATTTCCAATAGGTGATATAATCTTAGGAATATTTTAGAAAGCCATTTTATTTTTCCTCAATTGGTTCTAGTGGTTAAGAACCCACCTGCCAATGCTGGAGACATAACAGACACAGGTTCGATCCTGGGTTAGGAAGATTCCCTGGAGGAGGGCATGGCAACCCCACTCCAGTGTTCTTGCCTGGAGAATCCCATGGAGAGCAGTCTGGTGGGCTATAGTCCATAGGGTCGCACAGAGTTGGACATGACTGAAGCGACTTAGCACCCACCCAATATTTTTTTCTACTAGGTGACTAGGTTCTGCTGAAGAAAGTGGCCTAAACATGGGTTTGGTGCCAGCATAGACTCCTCTCCAGCCTTAGGTGGCTTCTCAGTGCTTCTTGGCCATCCTTAAATATCTCCCCCAGAATCTCCTTCTGTGCCCTCATCAGGACCAAAACCTTTCAGACTTTCTCAACTTATCTGACACTTCTCATCTGCTTCCTGACCTTCCTTTTCAGAAGGTGACTTGGTTACTTACCTTAGGGTGAAAGTCTAAGCCTGAATGTAGAATTCCCTTAACTTCCTGCCACCACATTGAAATGTTAATTTGGGTTATAACCTACCCTTTACCACCTGGGTATCTCTTTCTGTCCACAGCCAGTCCACCTGCTTCTTCCCAGGATACTATCCCCTCCTGCCTCTGACTTCTCTCAGTCTTCAACTGTTTGCTGTCTACTAGCTCCACCCTGTTAGTGTTTGAACATACTCAAGACACTTCTGCCTTTAAAATGTTTAGAAAACAAAGCCCTTTTCAAGTATATGTCTCTCAGATGCCATTCTGTCTTTGCAAAGAAGTTATTTGAACTTCATTCTGAACTCACTGTCTGCACCTCCTCACCCCTCCTCCACATTAATCCTACTCCAGTTTTCCATCAAGGCTCCATGAAGGTCCTCGATGATTTCCTTTCTGTGAAATCCAATAGATATTTATCACTCCTCATTTTATTTGACCTTCTTACTTGACTACACCTGTCCTCCTGGAAATACTTTGGTTCTTAAGCAATCTAATTTTGAATCATATTTCAACATTCTGTCCTGATATTTTAAGACAGCATTTTATACCATCCCAACAGCTCTTTATTCGAACTGTGATGAACCAAATGTGCAGAGGTAGGCATATCTCTATGCTTGTTACTATATTAAAAAAAAAAAGATATGATGTCAGAGCAGAGTGATTGAAAGAAAGAGATTGGGAGAGGAAAAGAGAGAGAGAGATGATAGATGTTTTCAATATGCTTTGAGAATTGTTGGGCCAGATTTTGAGAGAAGAGGTTGCTGGGGATCTCTGGTTACATGGCATTCAGGCACTACTCTGGAAAAAATAAAACCCTGAGTATTATTTTAACTCAAAAGAGAGACAAAGTGAGAGGGAATTTAAATAAGTTCACATGTGGGGCTTTGTAATAATAAGTGCAAAATCATGCCTGCCTGTTCTTACTGATTAGTCATAGATGTGGTTTCCATGGTGATTTCACACATAGGCAGAGCTCACCACCCTGCTCCTCCTGTCTTCATTCGGGCTTACATTAAATGAGACAAAGCACTATCAAGAATAATTAACAAATATTTCAGTGCTTTAAGCTCTGATCCAGATTGTGGAAAACCACTGTCAAAAATAGGTAACTTAGCTTACCACTCCTTACTTTGTATTCATTCAAGGAAACAGGGATCTACGTATTTTCCAAATTTCCAACTTCATATGGCTCAAGCTCAGCAGGAATGTTAGAATTCTTGCTTACTTCTGGAAGAAGGGAGAAAACGATTGTGAGAGATGATATCTGGTTTGCGTTTCAGCAGCATTTCTGTTCTGGATACTACAAACTTTGTGTGTTCTCAGCATTACCTCAAAGATAATGGAAAGTTACAATAGCACCTATTTGTATTTATCTAAAGCCACATAAGAGAAGGCAATGGCACCCCACTCCAGTACTCTTGCCTGGAAAATCCCATGGACGGAGGAGCCTGGTGGGCTGCAGTCCATGGGGTCGCACAGAGTCGGACATGACTGAAGCGACTTAGCAGCAGCAAAGCCACATAAGTGAAAAAAGGCTATATAAAGAATTGCTTAGAAAGATACGTGTTCAAAGTGATTCCTAAGAGTTCATTTAATTTAGCTGTGCTTGATAGAAGATAGTTTTATCTTTTAATTATATATATTGGATAATTTTGGTCAAGCAGATTATTGGTAGATAGATAGATAGGTTATGCTTACAGTTCTAAAAATATTTTCACCTAAAATATTAAACAAAACATATTTGCTTTTACTGTACTATGTGATAGGGACTATTCATGTTTCTTAAAACAGATTGAAATAATTTTAAAAGAATTTTTCTTGGAGCGAGCCACTACAAAAGAAATTTTAAGGTCCCCAGTGGAGGCCTTAACATGTATTTGAATTTCCAATACCTTCACTATTCAACTGAGAGTAAGTCTAGTAAAATATGTAACTTGGACAATGGGTTAATAAAATGTATATAGCAATAAAACAGGTAAAATGATTTTCTTATATGGCTCATAATTGGGTTCTGAAACCTACACTTTCCCAAGCATTTTTCATGCACTTGCAGACAAAATTAGGAAAAAGCAAACAACCAGAAAACAATACAGAATTATACTTGCTTCATAATGTCTTTCTTAAATTTTCTGTAAAAACAGCATGCTTTTACATGAAATACATTTTCTGTCTCAGTTTACACAGGTGAGTACATGAAATAATGGAGACCCTGCATTTCTGTTGAGTCTATTTCAGTTTTTATTACCCTTATAGTTAAAGGAGTTCTTTTTATATTTGTGTGCAGTGTAAAAGGATGGAACCAAAAAAATCAGTGTGCATAAATCTTATTTCTATAAAACATCTCAATAATAGTTGTGAATTCTTTTCACTTCAATGTGTTTGTGAAACTTGGTTGACTACATGTAATTCATCTGAGCTGCACAGACCTGCACTGGATGGATAAATATTGGTTTCAGCTTGTGGTTCCCACCATATTTTGTTTCATAAAGGAGTAAAGAATTTCTTCAAGTTCCTGTATTATATCCCAAAATGCATATCTAATATCCATATTGACCTATTTCAGCCCACAAACTCTTCCACTCCCTGGAGATTGTGTGTTTTTTATACTTTATTTCAGGTCATAAAGTTACAGAGACATAAAATATTAGGCTTGTAAATGGTCATCAAAATTATCCAGTCTTGTCTTCATAATTTATTGATAGGAAAACACACTGAGACCTCAAAAGGCTAAGTAAAGCGATTTGACATGTTTGCTCTTTTTTTGTGTGTGACATTGTCCTTGAGTATCTGTCTAATTAGTCCACATTTTTATAAAATAAATGGTTATAATTTTTTAAAAATGTGACAATGTGTGTCGAAATGAAATGCCTGGATGGATTTTTGCTCAGTGTCATTTTCTCCTGAGTGCAGGCATGTACTTGGCTTTTTGCAAACACACTGGTAGAATCTTATATTTAAACACTCGGTCATCATCTTGTTAGCCTGATGGGTTTCCAGGCACCTCCCCAGATAGAACAGAGTTGTATTATTAGCTCCTCCCTTGCTTCCAGAGTTTGGTAATTCAAGATGAGCTGGGTAAGAGCACTCTTTCTTCTTCTGCCCTTGGGAAGATAACATCCTTTCCTTCATTGGTTTGCTGAAGGCTCCTTGCCTTATTTTCACTCCATCCTGGTGGCATTTCAGCTTATTTAGCATTCAATCATGTCACTGGGGTAAACTTCAAGAATGGCTCCTGTGTTTTCTGATCTTCTGCCATTTTGTTCCCTGGTGAAAAACTACTGGTTGTATGCCACAGTGCTCATTTCGAATTTAACACCTCCTTAAAGGAAAGCTATTTTTACTTTTTCTAAATGTAGTATATCTTTGCTCTCGTTGGAGAAGACTCTTCAGAGTCCCTTGGACTGCAAGGAGATCCAACCAGTCCATTCTGAAGGAGATCAGCCCTGGGATTTCTTTGGAAGGAATGATGCTAAAACTGAAACTCCAGTACTTTGGCCACCTCATGCGAAGAGTTGACTCATTGGAGAAGACTCTGATGCTGGGAGGGATGCGGCCAGGGATTGGGGCCAGGAGAAGAAGGGGACGACAGAGGATGAGATGGCTGGATGGCATCACTGACTCGATGGACGTGAGTCTGAGTGAACTCTGAGAGTTGGTGAGGGACAGGGAGGCCTGGCGTGCTGTGATTCATGGGGTCGCAAAGAGTCGGACATGACTGAGTGACTGATCTGATCTGATAGGATTTTAAATAAAGCTTGGTGAAAATAATTTTTCCTGACATTTTCTATCCTAATAGATGGCTAGAATTTTGTCTTATTAGCAAAATGAATTGAACAATATATTATTTAATTAAGTCCAGAAGGAAGCATTTTGTTTATAGGTATCTTTATACTATAAACAATCAAGAACTTGCTTTCAATAATTTTTGACCAAAAGACCAACTTTTAGGAGCAAGACACATAAATTCATGATACTTTGCAGAATTCCAATTATAAAGGCCATTTAAACAGAAACAATTGTGTAAATGTTTTGAAAAACTTACATCCTTTTAAACCAGTTGATGCTTCCAATTCTATTTCATTTTTCATGGACCATTATTATTTGTCTCCATAGAAACTCAGTTGATATATTCAGTGTGAATCCA
This sequence comes from Bison bison bison, assembly GCF_000754665.1. Classification (NCBI taxonomy): domain Eukaryota; kingdom Metazoa; phylum Chordata; class Mammalia; order Artiodactyla; family Bovidae; genus Bison; species Bison bison. The sequence goes on from NW_011495031.1 coordinate 940,955, forward strand.
TTGTGTCCAAAATACTTCTATCAAATAATCCTATAATGTTTATACAACCTACAGAAGTTATTTTTATCAGAATTTTCCTGACAATTTTGGCTTGTGAGATTTCTAGTCATGACTCTAGGTTTGGATTAAACTGTGTCTGGAGTTAAATATTTATCTTAAAAGATTATTTTAATATTTAATTACCTGAAGTTCTTTCAAATTTTTTCCATATAGCAAAAAAATAGTGAAGTTTCTTTATAGTAACATGTTACTCTAAAAATGTCTATTATACAATGTATTGCATCACATATACACAAAAAATGATACATATCATTATTATATGAAAATACACAAGATTTCAGATATATGAAATTTCACAAACTACCTGTACAACTAGAACAAAGATAAAGAAATAAAAAAGCACCAGCATCTTAGAAGCTCACCCATCTTTACTTCAATCTTTATTCTCCCCATCCTGAAAATTAGCCACTTCTAATAAATTGACTAGTTTGCCTGCTTTTGTATATTGCAAATAGATTGACTCATTTTGTATGCACTATTTTTTGGGAGGAGGGGGCTCTAAGTCTTTCTCTAAATATTTTTTCGGTGAGATTCATTTGTGTTGGTGCATGGAGTTGTAGATTACACATCCTCATTCTGTCTAATTCCACTATGTACATATATCACGATCTGTTGATCTATTTTACTGTTGATTGGTTTTGTGGTGTTTTCTCATTTTTGGCTATTGATTGCAAAAATAGTGCTGTTGTGAACATTCTTGTACATGTCTCTTATGTCTCTTCTTGAACTCACCAATGCGTTTCTTGTGAGAATATACTCAAGAGTTATATACTATGCATATGTTCAGCACTTTCTAAAGTGGTCGTAGTGCTTTGCACCCCCAGCAGTGTCTGAGTATATCAAGTCATTATCACCATTTGGTACTTTTCATTTTTTAAATCTGTTTATTCTGTGGGTATGTGATAAAATGTGTAATTTTAAAATTGTGTGTGTTTTTTATTTTAATCTGCACTTTCTTGTTGGCTAATGATGTTGAGCACATTTTCCTACATTTATTGGCTGTTTTGATATACTGTTTAACCAAATATATTTTAAATATTTTGATTATTTTTATATTTCGTTGTCCATTTTTTTATTTCAAGTTTTTTCTAATATATTCTGGTTACAAATTTTTGTCAGATAAATGTACTATAAATAATTTCTTCCATACTTTTCATTCTCTTAATAGTGTCTCCAACAGAAGTTCTTAATTTTATTGTAATTCCAAGCAAAATTTTTACCTGTGTATATTTAGAACAAGTCCTTTGTCACATACACGATTTGCAAAGCATGTCTTCCACATTCTTTATTTTTCTAATGGTATCTTTTGATTAATGAAAGTTCTTAACTTTACTATAGTCATTTTTGATTGACACTTTTGTATCCTTTGTAAAAAAAAAGTTGGGGTATGGTTGCTTTACAATATTGTGTTAGTTTCTGCTGTACATCAAAGTGAATCAGCCATATATATATACATATATCCCACTCTTCATTTTCATCTCAGTGATTCTCTCATGATCACCTTCCTTTCTTGTTTCACTCCCTTCCCTATTCTCAAAAAACAGTTGGGAAACTCATGGACATCTAGGATGACTTTGTCTTATACCTCAACCACCTTTTCAGACCTGTCTCAGTTTTAAACAAGCTAAGTGAAAGAAACAATATTTTCTGAAATACGAATATTATTATCAATACTGTTTTATGCAACAGATTGTGCTTACTGTAAATCTTTCTTGACAAAATCTACAGACTATATTAGGAGGATGAAGAAAGAAAAGAACAGAGGAGACTCTTGGAAGCAGCATGTTGTTTTCCTCAAAAGTCAGAACAATTGCCTGGTGATAATGAGACATTTAAATCAGATTAGCTTTCCAAATAATTTAGATGTCACTCTGCAAAGTATGGATCTTCCCTGTAGCTCAGACAGTAAAGAATCTGCTAGCAGTGCAGGAGACCTGGGTTCAGTCTCTGGGTTGGGAAGATCCCCTGGAGAAGGTAATGGCAATCCACTCTGGTATTCTTGCCTGGAAAATCCCATGGACAGAAGATTCTGTAGCCCACAGAGGCGGGTTACAGTACATGGGGTCACAAAGAGTCAGACATGACGGAGCGACTAACATTACCACTATGCCCTCCTTCTTGGACTTCCCACCCACCACCCCAACCCCACCCTTTTAGGTCATCACAGGGTACTAAGCTGAGTTTCCTGTGCTATGCAATAGCTTCCCACTAGTTATCTATTTTACACATAGTTGTGTATATGTGTCAACTCCAGTCTTCCAATTCACTCCACCACCTCTGTCGTGTCCATAGGTCTGTTCTCCACGTCTGTGTGTCTATTCCTGCAAATAGGTTCATCTGTACCATTTTTCTAGATTCCACATGGGAAGAATACTCTTTGACATAAATCACAGCAAAAATTCTTTTGACCCACCTCCTAGAGTAATGGAAATAAAAACAAAAAATAAACAAATGGGACCTAATTAAACTTAAAAGGTTTTGCACAGCAAAGGAAACAATAAACAAGATGAAAAGACAACCCTTAGAAAGGGAGAAAGTATTTGCAAATGAGAAAGAAAGAAAAGAAAGAAAGTGAAGTCATTCAGTCATGTCAGACTCTTTGCCCATAATCCACCAGGCTCCTCCGTCCATGGGATTTTCCAGGCAAGAATACTGGAGTGGGTTGCCATTTCCTTCTCCAGGGGATCTTCCCAACTCAGGGATTGAACCCAGGTCTCCTGCATTGCAGGCAGATGCTTTAACCTTTGAGCCACCAGTGAAGCCCATTTGCAAATGAAGCAACTGACAAGGGATTAAGCTCCAAAATATACAAACAGCTCACGCAGTTCAATACTGAAAAACAAACCACACAATCAAAAAATGGGTTGAAGATCTAAATAGACATTTCTCCAGAGAAGACATACAGATGGCCAAGAGGCACATGAAAAGATGTTCAATGTTACTAATTATTAGAGAAATGCAAATAAAAATTACAGTGTGATATCACCTTACCCCAGTCAGAATGGCCATCATCAAAAAAAATCTACACACACACAAAAAAATCTACAAACTATAAATGCTGGAGAGGATGTGGAGAAAAGGGACACTTACTGGACAGTTAGTAGGAATGTAAATTGATACAATCACTATGGAGCACAGTATGGAGGTTCCTTAAAAACTAAAAATAGAACTACCATCAGTTCAGTTCAGTTCAGTCGCTCAGTCGTGTCCGACTCTTTGCGACCCCATGAATCGCAGCACGCCAGGCCTCCCTGTCCATTACCAACTCCCGGAGTTCACTCAAACTTAAGTCCATTGGGTGGGTGATGCCATCCAGTCATCTCATTCTCTGTCATCCCCTTTTCCTCCTGCCCCCAATCCCTCCCAGCATCAGAATCTTTTCCAATGAGTCAACTCTTCGCATGAGGTGGCCAAAGTACTGGAGCTTCAGCTTTAGCATCATTCCTTCCAAAGAACACCCAGGGCTGATCTCCTTTAGAATGGACTGATTGGATCTCCTTGCAGTCCAAGGGACTCTCATAGGACCCAGCAATCCCATTACTGGGCATATACCCTGGGAAAGACATGATTCAGAAAGACACATACATCCCAGGGTTCTTTGCAGCACTATTTATAGTAACCAGGACATGGAAGCAACCTAAATGTTCATCAACAGAGGAATGAAGAATATGTGGTATATGCATATAATGGAATACTATTCAGCCATAAAAGGGAACAAAATTGGGTCATTTGTAGAGATGTAGATGGAACTAGAGGCTGTCATACAAAGTGAAGTAAGTCAGAAAGAGAAAAACAAATATTCTATATTAACACATATATGTGGAATCCTTTTAAAGAAAGTTTTGCTGATCCCAAGGTCACATATATATTATGTTTTCTTTAAAAATCTACTGCTTTATCTTTCATATTTAGATATGCAGTAAATCTGGAATTGATTTTTGGGTCTGTTGTGAGATAGAGAATCCTCTTTTAATTATTACTATTTAAGGGATACATGCCCATTGTAGCTAAAATTAAGAATACATATTAATTATGCTCTACCATCCAAGAATACCATCACTGACACTAGTGGGTATCTTTCCATATACGTCTTTTGCTCTCATTTCTTAGTTTTATTACTTAGTGATACTGTTGTAAAAGTTATTATTTTTTTTATTCCTCTCATTTATGAACCAGAAATAAGATGTCTAGTTTTTTGTTTTTTCCCTTGGAATCTCTCCCTTATCACCCATGACAAAAAACAAAACAAATCAAAAAAAGTTTGCCACTAGGATAATGTAACTACACATATTTAAGCTACACATATTTACAGACTAACTTCTCAAGGAGACTTCTGAGTTTCCCTTTTGTGGCAATTTTCTTCCACCAGTCATTTAGACACATTATCTTTAGTATAATTTAAGAGCCTATAGTTTGTTTTCTAGTATTTTATTCTGCTTGCATATTTATTAATTTCTTCATTCTGTTTTCCTTTAATTTTTAAATAATATTTGAATTACTTGCTAAATTATTTTTTCCTTTATTTTTTAAAGTTATCTGAAATTTTAAAATTAAATAAATTTCTTCTGAGTCTTGTTTTACTTTATCCCTACTATGTTCAGCTTCTTATTATTGCTGATATTCTAAAACAATCTTTTAGAAATCTTTAGTATATGTTTTCTACTTGACCTAAGAATTATTTTAAAACTCTCTCTAGAAGCATCTTTAATTTTTCTGCTTTTGTTATTTTTTTATTTTATTAGACTGTGATCAAAGAATACTGTTGCTGTCAGAACTATTTTTATTTATTGGAATTTATGCATGTTACATGCTTATATAAAAGTCATATCTCAAGATACAACTATTTTATTACTTATGTTATTTAGGTCTTCTGTATTCTCACTTATGTTCTTGCCCTCTGCTATGTCATGAACTGATGGATGTGTTTTAAAAACTCCTGCAATTAATCTGTTCTTTCTTGTATCGCCTTTTAATTTAATTTCTACTATGTGGTGTTTATTTCTATGCAATATGGTTTTATATTGAAAACTGTGATGTATTTGTATTTTATTTTTCATCTTTATTGTTCAGTCACTTAATCATGTCCAGTTGTTTGTGACCCCATGGACTGCAGCACGTCAGGCTTCCCTGTCCTTCACTATCTCCCGAAGCTTGCTCAAACTCATGTCCATTGAGTTGGTGATGCCATACAACCATCGCATCCTCTGTTGTCCCCTTTTCCTCCTGCCCTCAATCTTCCCCAGTATTAAGGTCTTTTCCAATGAGTTGGCTCTTCGCATCAGGTGGCCCAAGTATTGGAGCTTCAGCTTCAGCATCAGTCCTTCCAATAAATATGCAGTGTTGATTTCCTTTAGGATTGACTGGTTTGATCTCCTTACAGTCCAAGAAACTCTCAAGAGTCTTCTCCAACACCACAGTTCAAAACCACCTTACTCGATACAATTTTCATTTTGTTCTGTTACTCAACATTTGTTTCAATCTTAGCTTCAACTTAAAATTATTCAAAACTGTCATTCATTTTGCCATCATTTACCTATCCTCTCTGCATTTTGGCCGCCAGAAAAATATTCTCTGAGTTCTTGTATATTCAAAATTGTTTGTCTATTGTCTGTACTTAAAGGATAGTTTGGGTGGGTACAATCCTTGTCTCATGTTTTCTTTCCTCAAGTATGTATATTAAGGCCATCATTCCACTGTCTTGAGATGTTAAATGTTACTGTGGAGAATGTGAATATAACCTATTTATTTTATTCTCATAAATAATATTCATTTTATCTGATTGGGTAAAAACATTTCTATTTGTTTCAAAGCCCAATAACTTTATTAGGAAATGTCTTGATGTTGACCTTTTTTGTCAATTCCTTTGTAGCCCGTGTGTCTTTCTAGATACACTGATTCAGGTGTTCTATTTCAACAAAAGCTCTCCTGAATCATGACTTTAACAATTTTTTTTTCTGTTCTTCTGTATTTTTTTTTTTCCTTCAGGGATGACTCAAAATACATGCATGTTGATTTCTAATACATATCTTCTTATTTTTTCCTCCCTAATCTGTCCATTCTTCTTTCCTTCTTTTCTTTCCTGCCATAATTTCCATTTCAACATGGTCACTTTCCTCATTTTTCCAAATTCTATATTTCTTAATATTTTTCAATTTTTTCTT
>NW_011495031.1:947275-949769 GCF_000754665.1 Bison bison bison
ATTTTTTCTTAAACTGTTTTCAATTTTGTTTTAGTTGTGATGCTCCCCCCACTTCTTTTCTAAATTTTGCTAGAATATATTTTATTTCTTCCTTTTATCTTTCTATACTGTCCCTCATTTCCTGTATTTCTGATTTGAGGTCTAATTTCAAAAGAAATCTCTTCATTGTTTTATAATTAATTCTAAAATATTTGGTCACAATTTTTATCTGCTCCATAACCAGATTTCTCTGACCTTCTTTTTTCCAGTGGTAGGTAAATTTTGATCCTCTTTCCCAGCTTGCTTCTTAGAGTATATTTGCATTTATTGTGGGCAATCCTTAAGGGAAAAAAGCCATCTTTGAATTAACTGAATTTTTCTGGACCAACTCAGCTACTTGTTGGGGTTGAGAGGTGCAGTAGCTTTCCAGCTACTTTCTTTCTGTCTCATCACAAAGCTTCCTATAGCTCTGGCTCCTTTTTTATTGTTTGCAAAGCCTGTTTCCTCTGCTTCTCTTGACAAAACATGGTCTAGGAGAACTCCTGCTAATGAACCTGTTCACATACTCAACTTTTGATGTTTCACACAAGGTCTATAATTTTCAAAAAACAGGGCAAATACTCATCTTAAGAAAGTGTATTTTCCCCTCATATTATTTGATATCTGTGCCTGCCAAGCCTTCTTTCTCCTTTGTGAATATTTCATTTATTTCTTTCCTTTATTTCTTTGTTTATGGTAATTGTTCTATAACCTTGGAGTTACCATTATCCTTTGTTTTTTAAAAGAATTTCCAGAAGAAGGCGAACTATCCAAATTTATGCAGCAATGTTCATCTTTTAAGTTGACTTTTCCACCATAATTGAAGAATATGAACTATGCCAGTCTTTAAAAACAGTGCATATGCATGTGAGACATTCTACAAGAATAAGGAAAGAACCATCCAAAAGAATCAGAAGTAATAGTGCCCTTGGCTCTTATAGGATTAGAAATAGTGTCTGTTCCCACTAACCAGACTGCAAAACCTTTCCATTCATAAGCATTCATGCACACAGACAGGTCTTGCCTGTAAATAATTATTATTATAATAATACATAAGGGGAATAATTATCCCTATATTGAGCACTGCTTCACTGTTGCTTAATGCATTTTAAAAGTAGAATCAGAAGGGATCTAACTGCATCCCAGAACAAAGCTCAGGAAGATTTATAGGAATACAAACACATGTAGCACCCCAAAAGGTAATATTCACAATATTCCCAGATGTAATATTCACATCCAATCAAAAATTATCAAGTACTCAAAGGTGCAGGAAAGTATGACCAATACTGAGGAAAAAAATCAATTAGTCAAAACTGGACTAAGAATTTTGTTCATATGTTAAAAACAGACATCAAAAGAATGATTGCAACTGCATTCCGTATGTTCAAAAAGTTGAGTAGAGGCATGTAAACTACAAAAAAGACCCAAGCTAAAGTTCTAAACTATAGCTTGCGAGACAAAAGATACATTGGATAGGATTACTGTCAAATTAGACACTGCAGAAGAAAAGACAAGTGAATTTGAAGACAGCAAAAATAATAAACCAAAATGAAACACAGAAAGGAAGAAATAGTATTTAAAGAACTGAGCCTTAAAGAGCTATAAGACAATTTCATTAAATTTCATATATGTATAATTAGAACCTTTAAAGGAGAAAAAGTAAAAATTAAAAAAAATTTTTGAAAAAATAATGGCTCCCAAGTTAGCACATTTGATGAAAATGATAAACTTGCAGTCCCCCAAATTCAATGAACTCCAAAAACAAGACACATGAAAAAAATCGCCTCAGGGTACACCATAAGCAATTCACACAACAATAGTGATCAAGAGAGAAAATCATAAAAACAGTCATTACAAAGATACCCCATATACAGAGGATAAGGATGACATACCTTTATTGGCAAAACACTCAAGGAAGAAGACAATAGGTCAAAATCTTTAAATTATGAAAGTGAAAGTGAAGTCGCTCAGTTGTGTCCAACTCTTCGTGACCCAATGGACTGAAAGAGAAAGAAAAAAAAACCTCAACTGAGACTACTATTCCCAGAAAAAAAAGAAGAAAATAGGAAACAAATAGCAGGATAATAGAGTTGAATGTAAACATTAATTATATTAAGTATATATGACATAAATATCATAATTAAAAGAAAGATGATAAGATTGGCTGATCAGTTCAGTTCAGCTCACTTGCTTAGTTGTGTCTGACTCTTTGGGCCTCCATGGACTGCAGCACGCCAGGCCTCCCTGTACATCACCAACTCCTGGAGTTTACTGAAACTCATGTCCATTGAGTTGGTGATGCCATCCAACCATCTCATCCACTGTCATTCCCTTCTCCTCCCACCTTCAATCTTTCCCAGCATCAGGGTCTTTTCAAATGAGTCAGCTCTTCGCATCAGGTGGTCAAAGTATTGGAGTTTCAGCTTCAGCATCAGTCCTTCCAATGAATATTTAGGACTGATTTCCTTTAGGATGG
>NW_011495031.1:949869-954437 GCF_000754665.1 Bison bison bison
CAAAGTATTGGAGTTTCAGCTTCAGCATCAGTCCTTCCAATGAATATTTAGGACTGATTTCCTTTAGGATGGACTGGTTGGATCTCCTTGCAGTCCAAGGGATTCTCAAGAGTCTTCTGCAACACCACAGTTCAAAAGCATCAATTCTTCTGTGCTCAGCTTTATAAGTTCAACTCTCACATCCATACATGACTACTGGAAAAACCATAGCCTTGACTAGATGGACCTTTGTTGGCAAAATAATATCTCAGTTTTTTAATATGCTGTCTTGGTTGGTCATAACTTCTTCAAAGGAGTAAGAGTCTTTTAATTTCATGGCTACAGTCACCATCTGCAGTGATTTTGGAGCCCCTCAAAATAAATCTGTCACTATGTCCACTGTTTTCCCATCTATTTGCAATAAAGTGATAGGACCAGATGCCATGATCTTAGTTTTCTGAATGTTGAGTTTCAAGCCAATTTTTTCACTCTCCTCTTTCACTTTCATCAAGAGGCTCTTTAGTTCTTCTTCACTTTCTGCCATAAGGGTGGTGTCATCTGCGTATCTGAGGTTATTGATATTTCTCCCCGTAATCTTAATTCCAGCTTGTGATTCATCCCAGTGTTTCTCATGACATATTTTGCATATAAGTTAAATAAGCAGGGTGATAATATACAGCCTTGACATCCTCCTTTCCCTATTTGGAACCAGTCTTTTGTAAGATTGGCTGATAATTTTCCCTAATTCTCCTAGGTTATAGAAATTTTAATATTGGTACTTACACTGCATTTGGTAATGGAGGATACTTCCTCAGTCTGTTTATAGTTCTTCTTCACGTGATGCTTATAATCTAGTTTTGTTTTCAGAAAAGTAAATAGACAATTAGAACATAGTGTAATAAATCCTTGGGAAGTGGAGCTTGGTTTTTTTCTATATACCTGTATATGAATACTGGAAATAACAAGGGTTAAAAGTTATTAATTCAATGGCCACAGCTTGTACTATTTTAACTATAATAATGAAAAATTTCCAGATCTGCTACAACATATAAAGAGTTTCTACTAAACAATTGGTCATTTATAATTAAAAATTAAACAGAAACTATGAGGGTCTCTTGGCAAACCCATTTTCTGTGCATTTACCATTTTCCAACTCTCTCCCCCTGTTAGGTCAGTGGTTCTCAACTGGGGCCAATTTGTTTCCCTGGGGGCACATTTGACAATGTCTAGAAATATTTGGGGTTGGCACAACAGGAGTGAGGTACTCCTGGCATTGAATGCATAGAGGGCAAGGATATTGATAAACATTCTAAAATGTACAGGGCGGCAACTCTCTAACAAAGACTCACCCAGCCCCAAAAGTCAGTGGTGCCCTTGTTGAGAACCTTGGACCTGAGTGACCATTCATCCCAGTTTGCTCAGCACATCCCGTTTTCACATTGAAAGTCTTGCATCTCAGAAAACCCTCCAGTTTTAGGTAAACAGTGAAGAATGATAAACCTAAATCCTACCTATTAATACGAGAAAAGTGGCCTGTATTCATTAAGTTGTTTCTTTTGGTATGAATGCTCAGTGTCCTATTGTAACATGATAAAAATCATAGTCAGCATGAACATACATTAAGCACATATTTTGTTCAGTATTATGCCAAATACGTTACCTCTTTCAGTCACCTTAACGATTGCCTGAGATAACTATCATTGCCTCTATTTTACAGTTGGTAAAGAGTAGGCTTATAGAGTTTGAATATGTTCTTGAACTTTACACAGCTGGTCATGGTCAAATTCAGATGATAAAGCAAGGTCTATCTTGAGTATAGTGCACATATATCCTTGCTTTGAAAGATTGGAATTACTTCTTCCACACTGTGCCAATATCATAACATAGCTTGTATTTATAAGGATAATTGTTGGCATTACAAATCAAACAATACATTTGATATAATTATGGCTTTGTTTTCCAAGTTGTTGCTGGTTATGACTGTGCTGCATGAGATTTGAGCTAGCATGAAGAATACAGTCTTCTCTTAAAAAGTATGGATTTTGAAACCAAAGAGATTTGAGTCTAACCTGGTATGTGATCTGGGTTGAATTACCTAATTTTTCTAAGTCTCATGGGAGGAAATGCATAAATAAATAAAGTAACCTTTCTAAAGTCCCTTGTATAGTGCTTGGTATGTCAAAGGAATTCCGTAAGTGGTAGCTATAATTGTCCATGTGGAGAAATGTTTGATTTAGATGGCATAGATTAGTTTATTCATGACATGTTCACCGGTAGGAAAGGAAAAAGGAAGAGAGATAAACAATGCAAGATAATAAAGAGAGATAAGTAAATGTTGTGATATTCATCACAACAGTTCTAGTCTGGAATAATGAAAAAAACTCTGGTCTCAGGGTTTTTAGAAATCCAGTCAGCTACTTAGATATTGTGTAACATTTATCTATTATAAAAGGAAAGAAATAATGCTCTTTACTAAACACTGTGCAGATTATAATGACATAAAATACATATCCTGTACATCTTCCTGCTTCTTTAAAACAAGAAAAAACAGTCTTGTTCCTAGGACATTGTTTCCAAAAAGTTAAAGCAGATCAAAAAAAATCAAATGCTCCACTGCAAATACTACTTTGAATGACAAACATTCTGTGATGAAAATGAAATATCTATTTTGCCTGCAGTCGGCAGTCATAGTCAGTTAAACAGGTGCAGTTCTATTTTCTGTTATTTGTATGAAGGTAGGCAGGGACGGGGGAGCCTGGTGGGCTGCCGTCTCTGGGGTCTCACAGATTCGGACACGACTGAAGCGACTTAGTAGCAGTAACAGCAGGCACACCTGGGCTTCCCAGGTGGCACTAGTGGTAAAGAATCTGCCTGCCAATGCAGGAGATGTAAGAGATGCAGATTTGATCCCAGGGTTGGAAAGACTCCCTGGCAGAGGGCCTGACAATCCACTCCAGTATCCTTTCTTGGAGAATCCCATGGACGGAGGAACCTGGTGGGCTATAGTCCATAGGGTTGCACAGAGTCATACGACTGAAGTGATTTAGCATGCACACACAGGCATGGCTCCTAAGGTAACGATGCATTCAGAGCTGCAGGGCAATCGGAATGACTCTAAATTACAGTATACTGAAGGTAACCACCAAATAGTTGTGGGTCAAGTCCATTTTTGCTTTGTTTAGAGTAACAGTAGGATTAATTTAGAAAAACACTATGAGAAGTCTGTAATTCTGTGATGAATAAAAAATGACACTTGTGAGCAAGGGGTAGATTGCTCTCACAAGAGATTGTTCTCACAAGAGAAGGGGATGGATTGTGGAAGAATTACCACTATCAAGCTGGGTAATTTCCTTGGCAAAAGTAAGAAAATCTTCCTTGGACAAGACTTCCACATTTGTGGTGAACAGATGGACCAAGGGCATGAAACAGAGGCTTGTTATGAGAGGTCAACTCAGAGTGAACAGTATTTTCATTGTTGAGAGCTCAGAGGAGAAAGAACAGCCAGGGACTAAATTGAGAGTGTATTTCTTTACGATTGTGAAGATTTATTCATCTAATTCCTTTATTTTTTATACTCATACTTTTTCTCTCCTTTAGTTGGATTTGGAGAATATCTGACCACTTCCTCTTTTTTTTTTTCATATTGGTTATTGAGAGGAGCAATATGGAATCTGTAAATTAAACAGGTGGATTTGGGTAATGAGAAAGGAGTTCTGAAATGATGACACTTTTTGCTGCCACTGAGCTTTATCCAGCTTAACAAACCACAAGATGACACAACTGGGTTCAGAGCTACAATAAATGCTGAGGAAGATAACTGTGAATACATGGGGCTATTTGGGTATTATAAACAAAGGTCATATGAATACTGTGAAACTACCCGCAGAAAGTCTCCTAAAAACAATGGCCCACAGACAGGGGTAGATCCAAATTTTGTGGTGGCTGATATTTACATAATTTGGCGAGGCCCTTTATGCAAAATTAGGTACAAAAAATGAACATTGAAATGAAAAAAAATACGATGACTAACTTTGGAGACTGCCCTGCTTTTTTGTTGTTGTTGAATTTCTTTAGGTGATTGTCAGAAATTCTCCCCCAGAAGTTTGTTGATTGCACCTTTGCTTTCCACTCTAGTACTGAAACTCTCAACAAGTCCTCGGGTGCACAAGGGGCCCTGCAAATGAGCCCTGGCCATTAAGCATCATTGGTAGCATCCTCTGCCTATAAGATTTTCCCGCTGTCGTTTACTTTATCTTGTTTGAGAAACCAAACATTACGATGAAGCATAAATAACAGAAACTTTTCATCTGATGCTTGCCATTTCATTGTAAGAACTAAAACCTCACATACCTATCCCCTATCTGGACCTCGGCCGCTCAACTTGAGTCCTAGGTTTTACGGGTACCTGGATGGTGTCCAGTTGGGCCTCGGGCGACTCACCACGCTGCACGCCCACAGCGGGAGCCCTCAGGGACCCCACTCCGCGTGCGGCTGGGAGCTGGGGGCGGGACGCTTGCTGGAGGGCGAGCCCAGGCCGCGCCTCCCGCTGATTGGCCCGGCGCGGCCCCTGGGGGCGGGCTCTCCCCCGC
>NW_011495031.1:954826-964441 GCF_000754665.1 Bison bison bison
TGGAACCATGCGGGTGGTCAAGTGGCTGACGGGGCTGCTCTACCAGCTCTCGCTCTTCATCACCAGGTCTTGGGAAGTTCACTTCCACCCCAGGCAGGGTAAGGTCACCGCGGGGCGACTTCAGGAGCGAGGTGGGGCGCGGGCCAGAGGGGGTGGGAGGACGGAGGCGGGGGAGCGACTCTGTCCTTTCGGGGACCGTAGCCCTGCCGGGGCTCTCGGGACTCCGGGATCCGTCAGCCCGAAGCATCCCCGGAGGTTGCGGCTATGCTGGGTTTCTAGGAATCGCGCGCGCAGGGACCACGTCTCCCTTCGGGGACCACGCGGCGGGGGCGCGAGGGGCAGGATGGCGAGGGCGCCAGCGGGCACGAGTTGGCGGCCACAGGGAGGAGAAGAGGGACTCGGGAAGGAGGTGGCTGCTGAGGACCCTGAATGTCAGAGTCCCTGCTTGGGGAGGGTGGAGAGAATCGGGGGTGTGGGAAAGCAGGCAGGCACACTCACAGAGCGCACGTGTGTGTATGCGCGCGCTCTGGCCAGCGTGTGTCCATTTGTCGCGCCCGGCCGGGAATATGGGGACCTGGGGCCTCGGCCCTTTGGAAAGGAAGTCTGGTTGATGGAGTTCGAGGCTGGGAAGTTGGAAACGGGTGGGGCTCAATGGCCGTATCGCTGTGATTGCAGAAGCCTTAGTGAGGACACTGGCCTCCTACGAAGTGGTGACCCCCGCGCGGGTCAATGAGTTCGGCGAAGTATTCCCACAGAGCCACCACTTCAGCCGGAGGAAGCGCAGCTCGGACACTCTGGAGCCCACACCGTTCAGAACCCACTACCGAATCCGCGCCTACGGGCAGCTGTTCCAGCTGAACCTGAGCGCCGACGCGGCCTTCCTGGCTGCGGGATACACCGAGGTGCACTTAGGCACTTCTGCGCACCCGGCGGAGGAGCGCAGCGCGGCGCCCCCAGACCTACGCCACTGCTTCTACCGCGGCCAGGTCAATGCTCGCGAGGATCACACAGCCGTCTTCAGCCTCTGTGGAGGCTTGGTAAGCTCCCTTCGGTCCCTTAGCGTTTTCTTGGGATCCAGTTCAGTAAGCCGGGTATTGGCTTTTCCTGAGTGCGCGGTTGGGGGACCCAAGCGATCAGAGTGCGCCACCAGAGGGGTTAACACCTAGACGAATCCAAGCCAGAGGCCACTCCTTCCTGCAGGGGGAGAGGGGTGTAGAGGATCAGCCTGTCCCTCCCTGCTGGGCAAAACTGACCCTCTTTTGCAAAGCTGTGAGAAAAAGTGTCAGATGCTGAGCTAGTTGGGGAGGCAGGCAGGGCTCTTTGCCCTTTCGTGAAGTGCGGTTTCCAGCAGGAGGGCAGGCTCTTTCACTTACACATCCATGCTAGACTCTGTTGAGGCCAACACCTCTGAATTTACTTAAATATGTTCTTCGAATGAAGAGTGATGGAAGAAAAATAGAATGAATATAGGGTTTGAAAAGAGTTTTTTTTTTTGGCTAGTGTGGGGATAATCGTTAATCTGTGAATTACAGGATAGGGAAAAGGTTGAATGTGTCTGTTTAAAATGTTCACTTAAAAATGTAGAGCATCTACAAAGATCTGGTGCCAGCAAATGAGAAATGATTATCAGAGTGACAAGAGTAAAAGATGTGGATTTTGTAAAAATCTCATTGTAGAGAGAGGAAATAAAGGATTCTGTGTTTCATTTGTTTTTCTCCTTCTAAAACAGAGGTTCTAAACCTTCTTTTTTTTTTCCCCATCAACTTTTTCAGCATTCTAGGGGAAACTCAGGACCTCCTGTCAGCATAATTTTACCGTGCAAAATAGCATACATGTTCTTTAATTGGCTTTCTTTTAAATACTAACAATAATCAAAATGTTATAAGTATATAATTTGTGATGTCATAATACTTCCTTCTTTATTAATGCATGAAATAATATCTGTTGGGGAGAAGACTACTTATATACTTTTGTGGTGGTAATGAGAATAAATAATCCAGATGGTTTCATATTGCATTATGTTAGTGTTGAAGTAGCTATTTTGGGGCTTCCCTGGTGGCTCAGTGGTAAAGATTCCACCTCCAATACAAGAGACACAGGAGATGAGGGTTCGATCCTTGGGTTGGAAAGATTCCCTGGAGAAGGGCATGGCAACCCACTCCAGTATTCTTGCCTGGAGAA
Organism: Bison bison bison; assembly: GCF_000754665.1. Classification (NCBI taxonomy): domain Eukaryota; kingdom Metazoa; phylum Chordata; class Mammalia; order Artiodactyla; family Bovidae; genus Bison; species Bison bison. Next base: position 957,008 of record NW_011495031.1, read on the forward strand.
TCCATGGACAGAGGAGCCTGGAGGACTATAGTCCATGGGGTTACAAAGGGTCAGACACGTCTGAAGCAACTGAGCACGAATGCACAACTATTCTTTTGTTGCTAACAAAGTCACAATGACTGTAGTTTTACCTGCAATCATAATTGAAGGGAATGTTAGGTATCAGAGGTTAGGGAAAATAAAGATGTAACATGTTTCTATCCAAGTTCACAGAACCTGTAGTTATGAATGCTTAATGTTAAAACATACATGAACTTACTTCATGTAAGTTAGTGTTCAAGAAGAGGACACTAATAATTTGGCTACAGGATTCTCTCCAAGTATTCTGGCTTTCGTTGGTCAAAATTTAGAAGAGTTTCAGAACATCAACATTATTTACTTTTTGATGAAGTAGAAAATTGATAACAGTTCCCTCTAGGCAAAATATAATACTTCCTTCCAGGGTAACTGATGTAAGATGTCTTTCTGGGTGTGAGTATTGGTCATTACTAAGTAGATTTGGAATGTCTCTTTGTTCTTTTCCCTGCTATTATCTTAGTATATATATATCAAGATATTACGTATATATATCAATATATTTATATATATATAAAATTATTATTTTGATTTATACATACAAGGAATGCCTTGGACAATTTTCTTTCCTGCTATAGATAAATATAAAAGTTCAACATCAGAATGGCAGAAACATGCTAATATTTACACAGTCATCTACACATAAAAGGAAAGAAAAATATTCTCTTTTCTAGAAACTTTCAAAATGTTTAGTTTGTCTGGACAATTCTAGATTTACTACCACAAATTTGCCACGGTCAATATGTTTTCTTGATTTAGTATTTAAGGCATGGAAAAAAGTCCAGATGGGAAATGTTGTTAGGAATGATGTTTCTGCTCATGTTGATTCATAATGTTGGTGTAGTTCAAATTATTTTTCAGCATCTCCTTTTTGAAAATGTTTTTAAGTCTTAACATAAGTTCATCCTTTCCTATCGCTTCATCAATTTGGACATAGTTGTCTATTTATCCTGCGTTATTAATTTGATTTATGTATGTACTTTGCTTTTGATAGACTTATTGATATTATCAGAGTTTAATTTGATTTAACATTTAAAAACATATTTTTCATACCTACGTAACTCAGCTTTATCTCACTTTCTTTGTATGTGTAAGTTTGTGTTGAAGACATCAGTCATGGCAGAGATAGAAAATTTCCAGTAACACAGCAAATAACTAGAGGTACCAGGATCTAAAATTCTTTTAGAAGTGTGATGAGGACCAATTATAAGTCTGAATCACTAATGAGATTAGTGACATTTCTTTGATTTTTTTCACTTATGATATTAGTACTAGAGCAGATATTAGCTATTATTTTGGGCTTCCCTTGTGGCTCAGCTGGTATGGAATCCACCTGCAATGTGAGAGACTGAGGTTCAGTCCTTGGGTTGGGAAGATCCCCTGGAGAATGGAAAGGCTACCCACTCCAATATTCTGGCCTGGAGAATTCCACACACTGTATAGCCCATGGCGTAACAAAGAGTCAGACACGACGCCTGAGCAGCTTTCACTTTATGATTGTTTTATTTCTACTTCGACTCTCTCCTTAGCACTCTTTAGAATAATAGTTCCATCAGGTGGCAGAATTTCTGGTAGGCTTTAGAGTCCGTTTGTTGTAACACCAGATTTCTTTTTTTAATCTCAGATTAGTCTTTAGATCCAGATAAAGTTGCATTACCCACAACCTGAACCAGCTGAGTTTTTGCAGATCCACCTTGATGCAATGCCCAGGTTGTCACTAATGCTCACCTACAGCCCTGCTCCTGCTTGTTTCTCAGATCATCTTTGTGACTTTGTATATGTGCTGCTGTAATGATCCAGCTTTGATCTCTGTCAGTCTATTAATAGCTAAATTTGAGATTTACTGAAGGATATTTAGAGCAAGTCTTACTGAGGTTCTCTTTTTCTGGTTGCTCCTTGCTTTTAGTTTTGCTTTTAATCATGAGTAGATGTTGTACTTAGTTAAATGGTTTTCCCAAATATCTTGAATGAGTGTGAGACTTCCTAATTTTTCTTTTTTCCGTTAATGTTCATTATCTTGAACATTGCTGGATTCAGGCAAATGTTGACCATTGATGAAAATGACCTCATACAGGGCCATAAAGTGTTCTGAGGCCTTTGTATTGCTTGAGAGGAGGGTGGGGAAATCATATTGTCCTCCAGTTCCTCTGGCCTCCAGTGTCTTTTGTACCTTGGTCTCTCTGCATTTTTCTGGCACCAGCAGCTGTATTCTGAGCCTGATGGCTTTTCTTTGTTCAGTTGGATTTCACTGACTCATTCCCTCCTGGGTTCTCTCTAGTGCTGTGTGTCCCTCTGAGTTCTGGCTGCAACATCTGTTTGATTTCTTGTCTGCCCGATGCATTGTGCAGCCCTCGACACAGGGTCACTTAACTCCTGTGCAGTGCTGTCCCCATGTAAGGTGGTTTGGTGATGCCATTGGTAATCTTCCAGACCCCACTAAGGTTCTGAGACCCTCCAGGGCATGGGGACTTGATTCTTCCCCTTGCCAGACTCTGCCCTGCCTCTTAGTTCAGTGTGTGTGTGTGAGAGGGCCTTGCAGAGAGAAATCCCTTCCCTGAATCCTGCGTAGCACGCTGAAGCACTTATCTTGGCAGTCCCCCTAGACCATCTAACTCGCCTTCTGCTTCCAGACCTTAACCCCCAGTGAAAGAGTCAGTGCGCACACCTCCTTCCACCTGTTTCCTTTGCACCCATCCTTCTTTTCTTCCTGGAATCCACTAAGTTCTCCTTTCATGTCTCATTCACTTGACTTGTTCCCCTTCCATCTTCTCACTTGAAGTAGCATCTGTCCTTCCTTGCTCTGGTGGCTGCTGAGGAACTTGACTTTCAGAGGAAGGGAATAAAAAACAAATTACTATTTTCCAAACATCTCTGAGCATACAGCCTTTAAAAAAATTGACACCGCAACATATTTATTGATTCCTTTTAGTTGCTAGTGTTGCAACTCAGATATATGAACTAAAGCTTTCTTTTAATTTCTATTCAGCTATATTTTCCCTACTTCTGGAAGTCTTAGGTTTTACATGTTTTTCTCTTTCACTAAACCACTGAACCATAACTTGTATTGTTTAGTTTTCTTAAGTGTTTTAAGACACTTTAAGTGTCTTAAGAACCAGAAGGGGCTATGAGTCTGCCAGAAATTTTCTTTGTTTCATGTGGGTATAACTTTTGCTTTTCTAACCTTCCCTTCCCTGTAATTTTTCTTTCTAAGTATTTATCACATGCTCAAACATTTCTGATTATTTTTATGTTTCTAAAATCTATAGTAGATATGAAAATACAGCCAAATCATAAAGTTACCTATAAGCAATATAATGGCTAATCAAACTCTGTTTTTAGTTCATTGATAAAGTCACAGACTATATAGTTATCAGGCCTTAATACCCCTAGATTCAACTACAGACTTTTTTTTATGGTCATATTATCTATCTTCTCATAATGTTGATAGACAGTTGCCAAAGTAGAGGTCAGTATTCCATAAGATATAATATTGGGGGCATATCCTTGTCAGGATGGCATGTGTAAATTGTACAGAGACATTCCCGACAACCCCTGTCTCTCAGCTCTCTTACATTACCTGGTGGGTTCCCTTCTTCCAAAGGCCCTCAGGGACTAATCCGACTGCCTAGACAATTAACTTCACTGTTTCTTGGTGGGATTTGAAGCAATGCAGTCTTTTTGGTTGAAAGAAACAGTTTCCAGATGTCATAAAACCAGACGTTGCATCTGGCTTTTACAGTATTCTCACGGAGTAGCTTGCAGTGTCTGTGTGCACTTTTTTGAAGTTTCTCATGTGAACCATTCTGCAGCATGTCAGACACTAATGCCCTCTGATGACTGATTATTGAGGTGCTCTAGTAACTCCTTGTTCAGACAGGAAATAACTGCATGGAAACCATCAATAGTGTCTTTACTGTTTTTTTGTCTTCTTGTAAAACTTTTATTTTCTAAACTTTCTATTTGCTCAGAAGTCCTATAGCCTTCGATCATTACACGTGCTAGTCTGTATTTTTTGTTGGTAAAATTCACAAGGACCCCTTTTATTTATTCCCATACTCAGTTAAATAAACAACACTAGGGAGACTTTCTTATGCCTCCGCCTTTAACACTGTAGTGTTAGCCTAGGTCCTCAGATGGCAAGGTGGGGTTAACTGTGCAAAGAGTTTATTTAGGGGAAGTGTCTGTGTTAGAGAAAAGGAGAGAGCAGTGGAGTCTGAAACCGGTGCAGAGAGGATGACAGTGTTGGGTAGAAGTACCCCAGGCTGCAGGGCAGTCTAAGCAAGGTTCCGCAAAACTCCCCCTCAAAACTGTTTGTCCTTCAGAGGAATCCCTTGCCTCCTGAGAGAAAGTTTCCTCTTCATAGCCAGGCCACACTTGGTTACTGACTGAGTGGTGCATGGGAGATACTGCTGGGGCACGAGCACGATGGATTTCAAAGCCTACTGTGGGAGTCCTTAGCTAATTATGCTCAGCCTTCTCAGGGCCACCACACAGTGACGTCAGGCACACACACACACACGCATACACATATCCATTCAATGAAATAGTCTGTTAAATGCTGTTAACGGAGGAGTACAAGAAGTGCTGGGTGAACTTTGAGAAGGCTGCAAGTAAGAGTGTTATGACACCTAGGCTGTAGGAGGCTTCTCAGCTGGACTTTGAGGGATGATTAACCACTTGGGGATGTGAAAATTCAAGGGCTTCTTGTGGGTCTCAGGTGCTGAAGCGTAGAGTGGCTTGTGGAGTAAGGGAGAAAATTAAGGTTAAGTTCAGATTAAGGCTTGAAATGTATTATGAGAGAGTGAGGGCTTAAACTGTAGGTGGTATATGAGTCCGATGTGTTAGGAGTGGTCTCCCCTTATGCACGTTGTGCAGGGGCAGAGGAGGCGCTGAGAAGACCACCGTTGTGGAAGGACGACCCCTGTACGGGTAGGGGAGGGGAGCTGCTGGAAGTGACGTGGTTCCAGTGGCAAGAGGAGTGGGTCCCTGTGGGCAGTGCACATGGAGAACAGTGTTTCTCAATTGGGGCAGTTTTGTCCCCTAGAGAACACTGGCAGTGTCCGGGGAAACTTTTGGTGTCACAGCTGTGCAGGGGCCAGGGCAAGCTAGTGGCATCCAGTGCGTAGAGGCCAGATATGTTGCCAAACATCCCACGATGCCCAGAACAATGAAGCATACCAAAATGTCAATGGTGCTGAAGTTACGCAGCCTTGTAGGGGACCTATTAGAATTTTGGACCAGAAGAGCAGTCAAAATATGGTTCTAATGACTCATGACTTAAATGACTGAGTGATCCTGTAGCCATTAACCAAGAAAGTCAATACCAGGAGGAGGTGGCAAGAAAGAGATACTTATTCTAGAAATATTTGTTTGATTTTACCACAGATATATTTTAATCTTCAGAAGGATTTGAGTTCATATTTACTCTTCTCTTTGTCTAGAATGTCCTTTTCCTAAAACTCCTACTCATCTTACTAGAGCCATCCTGAGCCTTCCTTTCTTTCTTTCTGATCTTCTCTAGGAAGAACTGACCAGGCCTACCTTCATTCCACCACCAGACTTCATATACATCATATATGGAGTTGTGGTCATTTGTCCACGTTACTGTCATTTATAGATTTTAAGTAAGAGAATGATAGTCCTGTTTACTTTAGTACCCAGTATAGCATATAGAAATGTTCAGTACTTGAATGAGTGATCTAAAGCAACTTTTATGTATATGTTCCAGGTAATTAGGTTAACTCTTTTCTGGAATTCAGTGCAAGAAAATTATTTTATCAATTTTAGTTGAAATACTTGGACATATTTAAATTTTTTTTCATATAGATTGAATATTTTTCAGATGTCCAAGTTAGTTGTGTTCCATTTATTACTTCATTTGTATGGCTTAGAGAAGGAAATGGCAAACCACTCCAGTATCTTTGCCTGGAAAATCCCATGGACAGAGGAGCCTGATGGGTTGCAGTCCACGGGGTCACAAAGAGTCAGGCTTGACTGAAAGACTAACACTTATATGGGCTTACACTGAACCTTTGTTACTTGTGGCTGTATTTCTGTTTATCTTGTAACTGCTGTTTCCCATAAAATAATGTTAATTAAGCTGTCCGTTTCATACTAATATTTAGAGGAAGAAATAAATCATTCTTTTCAACTGATCCTTATCAGTTCTTATGTACCAGCCACTGTTATATATGACATACAGTCCTGTCCTTATTACAACAGCAGTAAATCTATTAATTAAAAATATTCATGAGTTACATAAATGCTTTATTACCATAGTAACAGAATTGGAAAGGCATACCTAACCTCTTGACTCCCTCAGTCCAAAGGTGACACACACCACTTCTATCTACATTTTGTTGATGAAAACTTGTTGCCTGGCTCTGCCTAGATGCCAGGGGTTAGAAAATGAGGGACGGTGCTATGCCCATGAGGAAGAAAGGACAGTACATTCTGGTGATCACCAACACTTTTCACTGTAGGCTCTTTTTCTGTTCACCAAGTATACCTTTGCTTTTCTCTTCTTACACTTCAAACATATTTATATTGTATATAAGGAGACAAGCCTTCAGGGGCACTGTTTCTGCTCATGTGCAGGATCTCTGGATAATGCACAGTCTTCGCCATAAAGTTCAGATGTGGCTCCTTGTGGTTTAGCTATTACTGAATTAAAAGGTAAATTATCTGCACCACCCCCAACCCAATATACAGCATGGCTGTAATTCAAATTTTAACTTCCTACAGAATGTTGGGGTAGTTCTGAGGGTCTGTAGATTATTCTACAATGAAAGTGTCCAGGGCTTCTTTAGTCTAGGCTTATTTATCTTGGAAAATGTAATCTCGAAAACCCAGTTGACTTCTGATGGGAAGTCAAGTTTTGGTAATTGTTTCAAATTAGTTTCCTGTGACAGTTACCAAAGCTGAAAGGCATTTACATTAAATCCGTGAATTCCAAGACTCTTCTATGAAGAGAAGCAAAATATTGAATTCTCATCTTTGGTAAACCAAATTCCAACTGTATTAAAGTATTGACAGAATAAACTTCCTGTATATTATAATCATTAGAGAAAAATGTAAAGGGAGACATAACGAGTGATAAAGATGCTATTTGCTTAATAATTGAAGAGTACCATATGTCAGAATAATTGTAAATAATTGAAAATTTAAAGTGAAACTAGGAAAATATATGCTGTAAATATGACAGATGGTCTGGCAGGTTTATGATATGTGTCCTTCTAGCTATTTTATATACATAATACTTACATATAAATCTTTGTTAAGGAATACTGCTTTTTTTTTTTTTTTTTTAGTCTTTTTTTTTTTTTTTTTAATTTTTTTTTTTTTTTAAATTTTAAATAT
>NW_011495031.1:964541-968033 GCF_000754665.1 Bison bison bison
AATATCAAAATGAATCCGCCACAGGTATACATGTGTTCCCCATCCCGAACCCTCCTCCCTCCTCCCTCCCCATACCATCCCTCTGGGCCGTCCCAGTACACCAGCCCCAAGCATCCAGCGTCATGCATCGAACCTGGACTGGCAACTCGTTTCCTACATGATATTTTACATGTTTCATTGCCATTCTCCCAAATCTTGGGAATACTGCTTTATAATGTTTTGACACTAGATCATGAGCATTTTTTCATTATACATCTATGGAGTAGTTCTTAGTCATTTCTTATTGTTTTAAATTTATAATTTGTTATAATGGCTTTAGGCCTTATGTCTTCACAGATATTTTAGTAAGAGGTTGGGAGAGACTTTTCTGAGGACCACTACCCAGACTCCACAAGAATATGGCCATTTCTTTGACAGTTCTCTCCACTTCTAGTGAGTCCACATGACTTCAAACACATCTCAGTTCCTCCAGGAAAAAGAAATGTTACAGAATTTACTCCTTGTTAGTGATGTCTCTGGGACACTGTTTATATAGCTGAGTCATTTGGCTGCATGAATCTTAGGTAGATGGATCCACAGTCTGTTTTATATTCTTAATCCTTATGGGTCAGGACGTGGTGAGAGCATTGTCTTTTTTGGTGAGTATCAGCAGTGTTTCCTCTCATGTTCACACTGGAGATCTGGAGTTGTCCTGTGGAGTGGGGAATAAAGAATGTTACCGGAAAACTAGCCAATCTGATCACATGGACCAGAGCCTCGTCTAACTCAATGAAAGTAGGCCAACAGTGTGGGGCCACCCAAGACAGACGGGTCATGGTGGAGAGGTCTGACAGAATGTGGTCCACTGGAGAAAGGAATGGCAAACCACTTCAGTATTATTGCCTTGAGAACCCCATGAACAGTATGAAAAGGCAAAAAGATAGGACACTAAAAGATGAACTCTCCAGGTCGATACGTGCCCAATATGCTACTGGAGATCAGTGCAGACATAACTTCAGAAAGAATGAAGGGATGGAGCCAAAGCAAAAACAACACCCAGTTGTGGATGTGACTGGTGATAGAAGCAAGGTCCAATGCTGTAAAGAGCAATATTGCATAGGAACCTGGAATGTCAGGTCCATGAATCAAGGCAAACTGGAAGTGGTCAAATAGGAGATGGCAAGACTGAACGTCGACATTCTAAGAATCAGTGAACTAAAATGGACTGTAATGGGTGAATTTAACTCAGATGACCATTATATCTACCACTGTTGGCAGGAGTCCCTTAGAAGAAATGGAGTAGCCATCATAGTCAACAAAAGAGTCCGAAATGCAGTATTTGGATGCTATCTGAAAAACGAAAGAATGATCTCTGTTCATTTCCAAGGCAAACCATTCAATATCATGGTAATCCAAGTCTATGCCCCAACCAGTAACACTGAAGAAGCTGAAGTTGAATGGTTCTATGAAGACCTACAAGACCTTTTAGAACTAAAACCCAAAAAAGATTTCCTTTCATTACAGGGGACTGGAATGCAAAAGTAGGAAGTCAAGAAACACCTGGAGTAACAGGCAAATTTGGCCTTGGAGTACAGAATGAAGCAGGGCAAAGGCTAACAGAGTTTTGCCAAGAGAACGCATGGGTCATAGAAAATACCCTATTCCAACAACACAAAAGAAGACTCTATACATGAACATCACCAGATGGCCAACACTGAAATCAGACTGATTATATTCTTTGCAGCCAAAGCTGGAGAAGCTCTATACAGTCAGCAAAAACAAGACTGGGAGTGGACTGTGGCTCAGATCATGAATTCCTTATTGCCAAATTCAGACTTAAATTGAAGAAAGTGGGGAAAACCACTAAACCATTCAAGTATGATCTAAATCAAATCCCTTATGATTATAGAATGGAAGTGAGAAATGGATTTAAGGGACTAGATCTGATAGACAGAGTGCCTGATGAACTATGGACAGAGGTTTGTGACATTGTACAGGAGACAGGGATCAAGACCATCCCCAAGAAAAAGAAATGCAAAAAAGCAAAATGGCTATCTGAGGAGGCCTTACGAATAGCTGTGAAAGAAGAGAAGTGAAAAGCAAAGGAGAAAAGGAAAGATATACGCATTTGAATGCAGAGTTCCAAAGAATAGCAAGAAGAGATAAGAAAGCCTTCCTCGGCAATCAATGCAAAGAAATAGAGGAAAACAATAGATTGGGAAAGACTAGAGATCTCTTCAAGAAAATTAGAAATACCAAGGGAACATTTCATGCAAAGATGGGCTCAATAAAGGACAGAAATGGTATGGACCTCACAGAAGCAGAAGATTTTAAGAAGAGGTGGCAAGAATACATAGAACTGTACAAAAAAGATTTTAATGACCCAGTTAATCACGACGGTGTGATCACTGACCTAGAGCCAGACATCCTGGAATGTGAAGTCAAGTGGGCCTTAGGAAGCATCACTATGAACAAAGCTAGTGGCGGTGATGGAATTCCAGTTGAACTATTTCAAATCCTAAAAGATAATGCTGTGAAAGTGCTGCACTCAATATGTCAGCTAATTTGGAAAACTCTGCAGTGGTCACAGGACTGGAAAAGGTCAGTTTTCATTCCAATCCCTAAGAAAGGCAATGCCAAAGAATACTCAAACTACCACACAATTGCACTAATCTCACATGCTAGTAAAGTAATGCTCAAAATTCTCCAAGCCAGGCTTCAGCAATATGTGAACTGTGAACCTCCAGATGTTCAAGCTGGTTTTAGAAAAGGCAGAGGAACCAGAGATCAAATTGCCAACATCCGCTGGATCATCAAAAAAGCAAGAGAGTTCCATAAAAACATCTATTTCTGCTTTATTGACAAAGCCTTTGACTTTTTGGCTTTGAGAAAGCCAAAGCCTTTGACTGTGTGGATCACAATGAACTGTGGAAAATTCTGAAAGAGATGGGAGTACCAGACCACCTGACCTGCCTCTTGAGAAACCTGTTTACAGGTCAGGAAGCAACAGTTAGAACTGGACATGGAACAACAGACTGGTTCCAAACAGGAAAAGGAGTATGTCAAGGCTGTATATTGTCACCCTGTTTTAACTTATATGCAGAGTGCATCATGAGAAACGCTGGGCTGGATGAAGCACAAGCTGGAATCAAGATTGCCGGGAGAAATATCAATAACCTCAGATATGCAGATGACACCACCCTTATGGCAGAAAGTGAAGAGGAACTCAAAAGCCTCTTGATGAAAATGAAAGAGGAGAGTAAAAAAGTTGGCTTAAAGCTCAACATTCAGAAAACAAAGATCACGGCATCTGGTCCCATCAGATCAGATCAGTCGCTCAGTCGTGTCCAACTCTTTGCGACCCCATGAATTGCAGCACTCCAGGCCTCCCTGTCCATCACCAACTCCCGGAGTTCACCCAGACTCACATCCATCGAGTCAGTGATGCCATCCAGCCATCTCATCCTCTGTCGTCCCCTTCTCCTCCTGCCCCCAATCCCTCCCAGCATCAGA
>NW_011495031.1:968361-976602 GCF_000754665.1 Bison bison bison
CAAGGAGTAAGCGTCTTTTAATTTCATGGCTGCGGTCACCATCTGTAGTGATTTTGGAGCCCAGAAAAATAAAGTCTGACACTGTTTCCACTGTTTCCCCATCTATTTCCCATGAAGTGATGGGACCGGATGCCATGATCTTCGTTTTCTGAATGTTGAGCTTTAGGCCAACTTTTTCACTCTCCACTTTCACTTTCATCAAGAGGCTTTTGAGTTCCTCTTCACTTTCTGCCATAAGGGTGGTGTCATCTGCATATCTGAGGTTATTGATATTTCTCCCAGCAATCTTGATTCCAGCTTGTGTTTCTTCCAGTTCAGCGTTTCTCATGATGTACTCTGCATATAAGTTAAATAAGCAGGGTGACAATATACAGCCTTGACGAACTCCTTTTCCTATTTGGAAGCAGTCTGTTGTTCCATGTCCAGTTCTAACTGTTGCTTCCTGACCTGCATACAAATTTCTCAAGAGGCAGATCAGGTGGTCTGGTATTCCCATCTCTTGAAGAATTTCCCACAGTTTATTGTGATCCACACAGTCAAAGGCTTTGGCATAGTCAATAAAGCAGAACACTTCATGGCAAATAGATGGGGAAACAGTGGATACAAGTGGCTGCCTTTATTTTTCTGGGCTCCAAAATCACTGCAGATGGTGTTTACAGCCATGAAATTAAAAGACACTTACTCCTTGGAAGGAAAGTTATGACCAACCTAGATGCATATTAAAAAGCAGACATTACTTTGCTGACAGGGGTAGGTCTAGTCAAGGCTATGGTTTTTCCAGTGGTCATGTATGGATATGAGAGTTGGACTTATAAAGAAAGCTGAGCACTAAAGAATTGATGCTTTTGAACTTTGGTGTTTGAGAAGACTTGAGAGTCCCTTGGACTGCAAGGAGATCCAACCAGTCCATCCTAAAGGAGATCAGTCCTAAGTGTTCATTGGAAGGACTGATATTGAAGCAAAATCTCCAGTGCTTTGGCCACCTGATACAAAGAGCTGACTCATATAAAAAGACCCTGATGCTGGGAAAGATTGAGGGTAGGAGGAAAAGGAGATGACAGAGGATGAGATGATTTGATGGCATCACCGAATTAATGGACATGAGTTTGGGTAGGCTCTGTGAGTTGGTGATGGACAGGGAGTCCTGGTGTGCTGCAGTTCATGGGGTCGCAAAGAGTCTGACATGACTGAGCAACTGAACTGAACTGAACTGAACCAGAGGAGAGAGGACCCATCTTTTCAAAAACTTTGCAGTGAATCTCCTGCTTTAGGCTCCTGGGGCCAGTTACATGTTCTTCCTATCATCTGTTCATTCATTCAGTGTGTGCTTGTGTATAATACACCGTTTCCTCGGCATGATTATTAGTGTAATAATGAGGAGCTATCAGGGGAAAAGTCCTTTTGCATTGAGTAGAGTGCCCTAAAATAAAGATAAAACTCAGAGTTAATCTTTATCATCTTTTATTACATAACACTTATACTTTATTTAGAATAAAAAATAGTGGCTGTAACATTTGTGGTTTTAGTGGAGACTTTTCCATCCTGTGTCAAAATGTACTGACTTTCAAAACCGTTATTGACATTATTTTATTTTATTTTATTTTTTTTTTTTAGTTTTGTGTATTTTTTTTTCTAATTTTATTTTATTTTTAATCTTTACATAATTGTATTAGTTTTGCCAAAAATCAAAATGAATCCGCCACAGGTATACATGTGTTCCCCATCCCGAACCCTCCTCCCTCCTCCCTCCCACTGGACGGCCCAGAGGGTTGGTATGGGGTATTGACATTATTTTAACACACACTTTGCCTTTCTAAGGAAGTTAGGTGCTGGACCGTGCTAAGTTTCTTCAGTCGTGTCTGACTCTTTGTGACCCTATGGCCTGTAGCCCTCCAGGCTCTTCTGTCCATGGGATTCTCCAGGGAAGAATACTGGAGTGGGTTGTCATGCCCTCTTCCAGGGGATCTTCCTGAGACCCAGGGATCAAACCCACGTCTCTTACATCTCTTGCATTGACCGGTGGTTCTTTACCTCTAGTGCCACCTGGAAAGCCCAGTGATATCATTTTAACAGACATTGCCTTTCTAAGGAGGTTAGATAGATAGAATTATTTGTTTGTTTTATAAGTTGTGGAAATGAGGTTTGAGATATGAAGCGGCTTGCACAAGATTCCATGAGTGCAAAGCGAGGATTCAGACTTCCTTATTACAAATAGTGTCAAAGTGATTTTCATATGACTTAATAATTAAAGATTGAGAAACTAAACATTTTGACTTCATGATATTAATTACCAGTGTTTCAATCCTTAAATAAAAATCTGATTTTATTAATAGTTGGGAGGTATTTGTTACTAAAATATATTCTCAATATTGGCTCTAATTGTCTTGTTCAATAGTACTGCAATTTGAAGTAGTTCTGTAGTTGCCAATGTTAATGTGATTAGCTGTAAGTTTTTGGGAAAAGAGTCCAAATGGTTTATATTTTGTGCTTGTTTTTTACCCTTTAATAAAATCTGAGAATACATTATTGTTTGTGGCCACAGTACATGTGCTTGCCATGTTATTAGAAAAAAGTATGCATGAATGAATGTCACAATAGTGAAATAGAAACATTTTGAAAAAACAATTGTATGAAAATCCTCTAAACATATAATTTTAGCCCATGAGAGCAAATTAGAACTTACTGTATAATCACTTACTGCCTTTCAAAACAGTGTGGCAAGTAGCAGATTATTGCTTCAAGAAATTTGGAACCCCTTGCTCAAGTGAAAGCTAATTATTCTGCTTTTAATAGTCATCAAAAGGAAGAGTTTGGAATTTGATTGGCATTTCTCATGAATCAAGTTGCAGTGACTCTCTGTACAGAGGCAGTTGCTAAAAATATGGCATGCTCTAAATATAATTCTATGAGCCACCTGTTCCAATGCCTTACCAGGTTCCTTTCCAAGTTAAAAAAAAAATAAGTGCTTCATTAGGAGCCTTTAGGCAAAGCTCTAATATTTTTATTATTTGTGCAGAAAGTCCTCTGCAGTGGAGTGGTTTATAGGAAAATTGTTGGAAGCAAAATACTTCTTTCACTGATAAATACAGGTAAACCCCTTTGAGGACAATTATTTTTTTCTTGAACTAATTCTTTTAAAACATGAAATTTTGTTGAAGAAAAGACTTTTGAGTTATAAAAGTATTATTATTAGCAGGGTAGTATTATAGGGTCTTTCCTAGTGGCCCAGTTGGTAAGGAAACAGCCCGCAATGCAGGAGACTGGGTTCAATCCCTGGGTTGGGAAGATCCCCTGGAGAAGGGAATGGCACCTCACTCCAGTATTCTTGCCTGGAGAATTTCATGGACAGAGGAGCCTGGTGGGCCACAGTCCCTGGGGTCGCTAAGAGTCGGACAAGACTCAGCAACTTCACTTTCACTTTTCACTTTCATGCATTGGAGAAGGAAATGGCAACCCACTCCAGTGTTCTTGCCTGGAGAATGCCAGGGATGGGGGAGCCTGATGGGCCGCCATCTATGGGGTCGCACAGAGTCGGACACGACTGAAGTGACTTAGCCGCAGCAGCAGCAGCAGCAGCTGCATGACTCCAGGAGGTATTAATGGACTTGATACAACCATATTCACCTTTCATATGAGAATGAAAGTTGGACCTGTGTGTGGGTTTATTTGAACATTACCACTGAATATAAAAAAGTTTCCAAGATATGGATATTTTCAGCATTGCTTGGGAAAAATGTGACATTATTCAAAACATTTTTGGGATGAGTAACAAGCCTCCTCATGTCTATTTGTATCTTTTACCAGGATGCTATCACATTTTCCCTCCTCAGCATGCTTTTTAAAATAGGCAGAAAGTGATTTTTCATTATGGGTCCCTTTACTCAGGTTTCAAAACTAGTCTGTTACTTCTAAGTATAGTTAATTATTTTTCTGGGAAGGCAAAGAAAGCTAGAATTCTGGTATGCGTTGAAAATAAGTGATTTGTAGTTGTGTTTGAAAAACACTGTTAGAATGAATGAAATATGCTAGAATATAATATACTAAGAAGCATACATATAATATACTAAGAAAAGATATCTATATATCTTTTCTACTCTATAGAATGTCTATATATCTGATGAAATTTCCTTTATATTAAGCCTTTAAAATGTGTATTCCTAATATATTTGCACATTATGTTACCAAGAATGCCTGAACATTTAAATTTTTAACATTGAAAGAAATCATGCTAATCTCAGCCAAGTCTCTAAACTATTGTAACTTAAAAATATTAGAGAAAAAAAAAAAAGATCAGTAATGTGTATATGGTGTGGGGAAATCAGGTACATTACCATGTTACAAAAATGTTTATTTCTGTAGATATGTGTTGAGTGCCTGCCATGTCTCAGGCAATGGTTTAGATTTTGGAACTGTAGAAATAGTAAAGACTTGGCTACTTTTGTGTGGTAATAATTATGAATGTAGAGAAGAATTTATGACTATAATTACCTGAGTCATTTAAATAGCTTTGAGTGACTATTCGGTTAAAATAATGATTTAAATACATTATTAACAATGAAATTTAAAGCAACAATTTGAAAGTTATTATCCCTAAATAATTTAAGGATATTTACAATTAAGAAATGGAAATGAAGCCTCATTCACTAAAACTGTAGTTGTCATAGCATCCATAATTCAGTAATTCATTTCTGAATTGGCTCTTCCCAGAAATATGCTTTTCTAAGTGGAAATTTGCCAAGTTTTACATGTAGGTAAACGTATATATTTGTCTTTGGAGGCATGATGAGTGCTTTTCACTGTCAAATGTAATGAGTACAGCGGGCTCCTGCCTGTTGAGCTTCTGCTGTGTATCCCTTGTTTGCAAATCTTCAGCCTCACTCTTCTCTGTCGCTTGAACCTGCCAAGCTTTTCCCCGTTACTGGGCCTTTCAGTCACTGCTCTTCTGTTTGCAGTGTTCTCCCAGAGTTTTCTAGGGCTACCTCCTCATTATTCCAGCCTCAGCCCAGAGTGCCTCCATCTCTGGGATTCTGTCTCCCTGCCTTATTTTTTCTTTATTGCACCTATTACCACCAGGCATATTGCATTTTTTTAATCTGTCTTTTCCCTTATAAGTGTGATTTCTTTGAAAGCGGAAATTTTGTCACATTCACCTCTGTATGTCTAGTCCCTTGACCTCTGCCTGCTCTTTAAATATTTGTCAGCTGTTTTTTGGGTTTACCAGAATTGGTGTCTGATCACTAACACAGTGCACTGTATTAAGGCACAAACTATGGAGCCAGGCTACCTGGGTTCGCACCTTGATCCTGTTACTTACCAGGTGTAAGACCTGGACAAGGTGCTTTTACTGTTACTCCTTTGTCTCACCTGTAAAGTAAGGATAATAATAACTTGCCTCAGAGTTATTGGTAGGTGGAAATCAATGATGAATGTATATGAATGATATCTGCTGTATATTTCAGAATTAGCTACTGAGATAATGACAAATGCCTGTCCTCTGTGATTTAGCCTCAGCAAACTAGAGAAAGAGATCTATTTCCCTCCCCCACTATGTCTACAAGACCATTCTCTACATCTGTATCTCCATTCCTTCCCTGCAAATGGGTTCATGAATACCATTTTTCTAGATTCCGTACATACGTGTTAATACGCTGTATTTGTTTCTCTCTGACTTCTTTACTCTGCATAGCAGGCTCTAGGTTCATCCACCTCACTAGAATTCACTCAAATTCATTTTTTATGGCTGAATAATATTCCATTATACACACGTACCACGTCTTCTTTATCCATTCATCTGCCGATGGACATTTAGGTTGTGTCCATGTCTTGACCATTGTATGTAGAGCTGCTATGAACACTGGGGTATGTGTGTCTTTTTTGATTATGGTTTTTTCGGTGTATATGCTCAGTGGTGGTGTTTCTGGGTCATGTTTCATTTGTAAATTGAATTGCTTCTTCCATAATATCTTCTCATTGTTTTTTATATATATGAATACTGTTTAATCTGTATATTCTGTCACTAAAGTCACTTAGTTTTTATAGTAGTTTTTCAATTCTTATTTGTTAAGGTGTACATTGATGAAGATGACAGTTTTAACTCTTCTAATTTTTTGTTTCTAATCTTTTATCTAACTCTGTTACCTAGAACAGGTGATACTGGGCATCCTTATATTCCTGACCTAAGTGGGAGTGCCTTTGTTACTCATGATACTGTCTTTGGGCTGTGATAGAATTTATCTTGTTTAGGGAGCATCTGTCTATTTATATTTTATTGATGTTTTTAAAATCAAGAATGTTGACTTTTTTGAAAAAGCTTGTGATTTTTTTTTCACATTTGTGTAAGTAGCTATGATGAATTAAGATTTCAAATGTTGAACCATAGTTACATTCTTATGATAAACTCCATCTGGTCATTTTCAGATGGAGTTACTGACTTTTGTTTGTTTATATAATTTAGGATTTTAGCTTGATAGTCACATGTGAACTTGTCCTATATTTGTTTTGGTTTTTTTTTTTGTAGTTGTTTTGCTTTTGTGCTGTCTTAACTAGGTTTTACCATGTGTTTACACTATTCATAAAAATAACTAGTGTTTTTTTTTCATATTCTGAAACGGTGAAAATAACAGTGGAATTATCTGCTCTTGCTAGGTTTGGTGGGATTCCTCTATGAAGTTATCCAGGCTAGGAGTTTCTATGATGTAACTCTGGTATCTTTTTCTATTATTTGGTAGTAAAGAGGTTTGTTGGATTTTTACCATTTCTGAAGTCATTTTGATAAATAATATTTTCCCAGAAAATTATCTCTGTCATAAATTCTTCCTCTCACTGTCTGCTTTTCTGCTCTCCTTAGGCACTGACATCATGTAATCTTTCTCTTCCAGCTGCTGTACCATCACTGTCACCATAATTTAGGTTTTGTTACCTCCCTTCTGGGCTATAGCTTCTACCTTATAAATTCTAGTATTTTAACACACAGTGTCACTAGATTAAATTTTATTGCCTACAGTATTATTCATTCCTTTAATATATATTGTCCAGTATGCTATGTGGTAGGCATGACAAGCATGCAGAGAAGACAGACAAAGCTCTATTCTCATGGACTTACATTTTGGTGAATGGTGTCAGACAAGTAACACATATAAGTGATAATCTATCAGGTAGTGATAAGCATTATGGAGAAAAATGAAACTGGATAGTGGGGATAGACATAGGAGGCTGGGTAGCATTTTAATACATAGAGTCATGAGTGTTGAGCAGGGACCTGAAACAAGTCATAGAGGGAGCCAGCTGGGAAAAGTGCTTGAGGCAGGTTTAGTAAGACATAGGTCCTGAGCTAGGAGAATACTTGTCATATTTGGCAAAACCAATACAATATTGTAAAGTTAAAAAAAAAAAAAAAAGAATAGCAAAGACATCAGGATTGGAGCTCTAGAATGAGCCAAAGTGGAAGAGCAGAAGATGAAGTCAGAGCTCTTGGTTGTCTGTGTGTTTGGAGGGATGGGGTGGTGGAAAGGAGTGGGCAGATCATGCAGGACATTGTGGACCATGATAAGGAATTTGTATCTTACTGAGTGATTTGAAAAGTTATAACACTTTTTTTGCTTTTGTTCTTTTTTGAGAGCAACATGATCTCGACTAAAGACAAATTATTGTGGCTCCTCTGTAGAGACTGTAGAGGGCTATTGATGTAGTTCAGGAAGGAGAGAAAGTTAGATTAGTTCATGGATATAGTGGTAAAATTTGGGAGAAGTGGTTGGATTTCAATTATATCTTGAAGGTTGAGCCATTTAGATTTGCAGATGAATTGAATGTGAGATTTGAGAGAGAGCCATCCTTCATTTTTCTCAAAGGCTTTTGTCTGAAGCAACCTGAATAATACTGTTGCCATTTATTGAAAGAGGGAGCACTGAAGAATAGCAGTTTGGACTGAAAATAAAGAGTTTGGCTTTGGACATTTGAGGTTGAGAATGCTACTGTTGATCTAAGTGGAGATGTCAAAAAGCAAGTTGGATATTGCATTCTGGAGTTCAGGTGACAGGTCTTTGTGAAAACTCTTCAATGGCTGTCAACTTCTCACAAATTTTAGATTGCTAGTATCACACTCGAGATCTTTTATCTGACCCTAGCCTTCCTTTTTGGAGAAGGCAGTGGCACCCCACTCCAGTACTCTTGCCTGGAAAATCCCACGGACGGAGGAGCCTGGTGGGCTGCAGTCCATGGGGTCGCTAAGAGTTGGACACGACT
>NW_011495031.1:976702-986368 GCF_000754665.1 Bison bison bison
ACTTTCATGCATTGGAGAAGGAAACGGCAACCCACTCCAGTGTTCTTGCCTGGAGAATCCCAGGGAGGGGGGAGCCTGGTGGGCTGCCGTCTATGGGGTCACACAGAGTTGGACGTGACTGAAGCAGTTTAGCAGCAGCAGCAGCAGCCTTCCTTTTAAGACTTGTCTCACACTATTACCTTACATAGACCAAGCCAAACAGGCTTTCTCACTTCTAGAATGTGCTAAGCTTTTGGCCATTTTGATGCTGTTGCCTATGCTCTTCTTTCTAGCTGAAATCCCTGTCATTTCAACTCTGTTTATTGGCATATTATTCATTCTCCATGACTTTATACATAAGAAGAAGACATGAGCTAGGAAAGGAAACATTATGTTCAGTTGATGACTTTAGTGAATGAACTCCTGGCTATCTTGTTCTGTGTCCTCATTTTAACCTGTGGGACAGCACAACACTTTTTCTACTTAGTGACAGAAGAAAATTAATTTTTATTTTCTTTATTTCCAGATGGGAACATTTAAAGCACATGATGGTGAATATTTCTTAGAACCTATAATGAAGGCAGATGGGAGTGAACATGAAGATGATCATAACAAGCCACATCTTATATACAGACAGGAATTAAAGAGGAACTATTTTCTGCAGTCTCACAAGCCTTGTGATGTTTCAGGTAAACTGTGAAGTAAAACTCTTTATGGTAAAACTGTAATATTATTTTTATCTTTTTTAGTTTAGAATTTATGTATTTTCTTTAAATTTTGATATATGTGATATTTTAAACAAATTTTCTTGACCCGAGGGATCCATTAGAAATTTATCTATAGACAATTTTGTTGTACATTAAGTTTACATTCAAAAAAGTATTCAGTAGAGTTAGCCTTTGAAAAACATGAGGGTTACTGATCCCCTGCCCAGTTGAAAATTCGTGTATAACTTTACAGTTAATGCTCCTTATATGCAGTTCTGCATCCATGGATTCAACCAATCATAAATTGCATAGTACTGTAGTAAGTATTTAGTGAGAAAAACTCACATAAAAGTGGACCTGTGCAATTCTAACCTGTGTTCAGAGTCCACTGTATTTGAGATTTGTAACAAAGAATCAGAAATTTTTTACTTTAATCTGTTAGTGATAGTAGTATGATTTTTCTCAGCAGAATTCAAATGATTGAAAAAACTGAACCTTAGTAACAATAACATGTTGCTCAACTTTACATACTTTTAAATTTGTATAAAGGAAATATTTCAGATAGTTTTCTGGGACTTTTTTTGCTCAGCATTGTTTCTAAGGGTTGGCCATGTTGGTACATGTAGCAGCTGTTCATTTTCATTGCGGGGTATATATCACAGTTCACATATCCATCTTCCTGTCAATGAACTTATGGGTTATTTGCCGTGTTTTGCTACTATAAAAAATGCTTCAGTGAAAATTCTCATCCTCATCTCTGTGTTTGAGCCCATCCAGAGTATACACATTGTTACTAGAGAATTCCACATTATTTTGCAAAGTGTTTTTTTTTAATCAATTTTTATTTCCAGCAATATATGAGAGAAGTATGTTCCTCTTTTTTTCCCCTATAAAATTCAAACTAATGAAGATTATTCATGGTTTAGAACTTAGGAATTGATGATTTCTATAAACTGTAAGTCTGTTGCTAGTAGAATACTTGTATATTGCATAGAAGTTGTATTAAGAGCTGAGTCCTTATAATATACATGAATCTTCATCATATCATTTTATGTCACTCTATGAAGAATGGTGAAAAGCACCTGCACTTACCATCAAAGTATAAAATCTAGACAAGAGTGGGATTAGAAAGGATTTATTTGAGATTGTAGGTGTCCGTGAACTATGGTTCCAAACAGTGCATTGCCATCTGTTTTGGGATATAATGATATGTAGGCCTTTGAAGGTTTTCCCTGGGAATGCACTTCTTAACCTTTGCTATTATATGAGTGCCATTTTGGAGTGGTTCTCACTGTGTCTAAGGCCGTGTTTTAAATCTATTGACATAATAGATGCCTTTCTTATGCTTTTAATATGAGCATAAGGGTTTCATTTTTATGGCTTCAAAGAAAACACAAATGGGTACAGCTCCACAATAGAATTCTACGGAAGGCAGCTTATGCTTGTTCTGATCCACCATTCACGAGCAGCTTGTTTAATGAATTGTTTAGCTTCTAAAGAAGAAAGCCACCAAGTAGACACTCTGAATGCGTAAATGTTTCACATAATGATATGCAGGGTTTTGCATTCACAATCTGTTCATTATCAGAAAGAGAATGGTTCAAGAAAAGCCAGACCCTTTTGTTTAAAAAAACAAAAAACAACAACAACAAAAAAAACCTTGTACTAAATTAGATTTGTTATAAAAACTACAAATAGCAAGCAAATAGAAAGCTATGAGTTTTAGTTTTCTTTTAATCATGATATATTTTCCCAAAATGTTTATCTACTAAAATGCTAAAGTAGTATCATTCTTTTCAATTCTTAAATTATCTACATTTTTAGGTATAATTAACATACATATTTTTAATCACTAAAAAGGCAACAATTAATGGCCTAAATAATTAGCTGCTAATCATCATCCTGTTAGTAAAATGGAGAGTTGTAAATGTCATTAGTAAAATGTTATCAAAGGTTTTTTTCTTCGTCCCCAGTTCACACACCGCTGTTCTGTAATACTTGCAGGATCTTATATATTCTAAAAACATGAGGAGAATTCTTCATGTAGGTAGGCCTAAAGCTTTAACTTATGAACCAAAAGAATTAATTGGAAAAGGAAAAGCCATTTTTCCCCATATTTCTCTTGATTTAAATTTATTTAAAATTCTAAAATGCTGTAATTCATAGTCGCTTCAGTCTTGATGGATTAAATTTTTTTTTACATCAGATTTCATCATGTGGCCATATGAATTATGTTTGGTAGCTGAACCGTAGCCATTGTAGATGCCAGGTTTCCAGGTAGATATCAGACATATTAGAAGTAAATCCAGTGGAAATGGCCAAATAAGCTCATAAAACCCATGAGAGGAACAAACAACCACACAGTAACAAAATTAAAACCCAAGGGGGAGGGAAACCCTGAAAAGATTGATAGGAATGAAAATAACCCTCTGGATTCTGCTAAGCGTGGTTCTGCCATTACTCACTCTTCAAGGCAGATCAGAGCTGGTCTGTGTTCCTTCCTTATTCCCGTTCTGCCATCACTACTCTGTCTCTCTCTTCTCAGTGTCCTTTTCTTTCTTACCTTTCTTCCCATTTCTCTTCGTGGTTGTTATTGCTATTCCCATCTTCTAAGTTGAATATTTTTTAAAAGTGCACCTCTTGGCCACCGCTTTATACCACTTCTTACATAGTCTATGTGATTTTCTTTGTACTTCTCTAATTTTTAGCTACTAATTTAAATGATACAGAACTGAAACATGTTCATCTTCAGCTTGTCCTAAGATGAAATCTCAGGGTTACAACTGCCGGATGCCAGTGTTTTCTTTGATGTCCCAGGGTATCTTAGATTCAATACGTCTGAATCCAAAGTTACTCTCTCTTCCATCTCCCTTTTTACCTGCACTCCCCAAAAGAAGCCTGTATGTTTTTGGTGTTCAAATTTCTGTTGAAATTAAGCATATGCTATATGATGCAAACTTAACAAGTATTACTTTTTAAAGTCCTGTTCAGTTAACTAGAAAAGATTAATTTATATTTGAATAACAGATTATTTGCTTCAACCTTTAGGTTTTCTTTTTTGATTTGTTAATCAGCATTCTAAAGTTCATAAAAGTAGTTTATTTGCTTAAGTGGCTATTCTTCATCTTATTATACTAGCAATGTTCTTAAGTTCAGTTTCATCCCAAGAAAAGAAAAATCCCAAACTGTGAAATTTGACCAACCTATTAAGATTTTGAGACTGTGAATGCTATGGAATAGAATATATCTATATATATATATCTTGTTGTTGTTTAGTCACTCAGTCGTGTCTGACTTTTTGTGACCCTATGGACTGTAGCTCGCCAGGCTCCTGTGTCCATGGGATTTCCCAAGCAAGAATACTGGAGTGGGTTGCTATTTCCTTCTCCAGGGGATCTTCCCAACCCAGGGATCAAACCTGTGTTTTCTACATTGGCAGGCAGATTCTTTACTGCTGAGCTCCCAGGGAAGCCCATATATATATATATATATATATATATATATGGATGGATGGATCTGTACTTTTCAAAGCACTCCTTATAGTCATGTGTCACTGTTCCTTAGAGTAATTCTGAGCTGTAATCATCCTTGGCTCATACATGTTTTCTGTGAGGGGAAGACCTAGTAGTAGTGTGACAATTATTTGTTCTATGCATATAGCATTGTTTTATTAGCTGACCTATTTTGCCAATTGTGTGTTCTGCTTGCTATAATATTGAAATGTGCATGTATTCAATAATTCATTCCAAAGAGAAGGATCAGTCTGCCGTTTTTGATACTTACTTTGTGTTGTCATTATTATGTCTGTGGCAGTTCCTAGAACTTTGAAATCCTATTTTATTGGTGAATTCTTATATTATCTAGTTTTACTTGTAATGAAGTTAATGATTCCCGTTGGGTGAATTGTGTTTTAAATGGGATATGAAGAAGGGAACCCACATGCTGGGAACCAGAGGATATGTTTATCCAGTCTGACAGGTGCATTTTGAAAATATGTATCATGGAAAGTCACTGTGATCCTTCATATTTTAACTGTGGTAACAACAGTTCTTTCCAGGAAGGACTACCAGAGGACTACCCACTCTTAAAAATTTAACAGTTTTTAAAAATCTTCCTTCCTCTGTATTGGGATTATATATTTCATACTCTGTCTTTAAACTAGAGAATGTTTTTCTGGTAGGAATAATGATCCATTCTTCTAGTTTTGAAGTGTAGTCTTTTTCTTGATGTTGTCTTTGTACTAACTTGGGAATGATGGGGAGAATTGTGCTTCTCGAGGTATAAAAGAAACAATCATAATTATAACCCCTAATTGAAGAGTAAACTACACCTGTGTCTTAAACATAATAGTGTCAAACCACTTCTTATGTTTCTGTTAAAGGTTTGCTTATCTCTCGCTGTAAAATTACAGCTTTTTTTTTGTTGCTAGGCATTCTGATGTCAGCTTGTTCTGGTTCATGTGTTCATCAAATCTCTGTTGAGGTGAGACTGAAATTGTTAATCCTTCTTTGAAATGCACTGTGAGTCTGTGTTTCTCTTCCACCTCCATTAAGAACTTTTCTGTCCTTGTTTCAGATTGATACACTTCCTGTTTTGAAATTTCTTATGTAGTGTTCTTAGTCACTTTGCAACTTGATTGTTTTCTATGTGTTTTACCTTGACCATAATATAAGCCTCACTGCTAGAATTGAATACATCTCCATTTACCCTTTATTGTAGCAGTACTTGTTCTTCAGTGCTCTGTCTCCACCATATGTTTCCTTTGGCTTCTTTCATATTCTTAGTCACTTGTTCTTTAAAGAAATTTCTCCTTAATGTTTTCTCTACAGGGAGAGGTATCTCCTCAAATTTCTAAAAAAATCCCTTTGCTGTAAATATGTTTATTTAGATATTTAAGATGCTCTTCACTTATAGAGATAAAAATGTGAATGGAGTTATTAGTTTTTAGCTCTTTTACTAACTATATCTTAGTATAGTTTCTTACTCTACTAAAAGTTGCTATTCATTTTACTTATAATTAGCATCCTACTCATTCTCCTATGGTTAACATACCTGCCCATGATTTTGTCAGATTAAGATCATGGACTTTTGAATTTCTGGCTCTGTAATATTTCACGATTTAGGGGCTGCTGTATTTATTCTGCACATAATTAACACTATCTTGTATTGTTTTAAAATTTCTTATGTGCTCTGTTATCCTACATCTCAGTTTTAAGATTCTTTGTTTATGCTCCTTAAACTAAAGGGTTATATTTTATTTCATTTTTTATATTCCTCACAGCAACTAATACTATGTTATGCTTATAATACATGCCATGTAAATAGTTGAGAAATTGTTAGTACTAAAATAACTGTACTGCTTACAGATAGGTATGAAAGATGAGGTTCATTTAGAAGATGATTTGGGGCATCATACAAAGACAGTCTAACTCAGATATGAAAGTTGTAGAAGCTTACTTGAAAAAATAGCTCATTATCTGAAACCTAGAAGAAGAGTAGGGATTAGACAGGGAGAGGATGAAAAGTATTCCATACAGAAGCAGGATGATCTAATACTGGGGAGGTAAACAGGGGAATGTTCATGGAGGTCAGTACAAACTGGATTAGGGGTTTGGGCTTTACCTCAGCACTGATCCTGTAGATACTGAGAGTCATCTCCTCAAGTAGGTCAAACAAAGATCCTGATATGGGGTCTGATTATGTCCTTTGGCCTGACCTTGGTCTGAATTAATTGCTGTTATTGGGAGACAGAGATGTAATCAGCCACATCAGTTGGCTGGTAGGGTCAGGTGAGTGTAACTGGAACTATTGACTAAGTGAATAGATGGGGATAGATACCTGAAGAGAAATCAGGGACTGTTGTGAGAAATTAGGTGAATAAATGTTAGAGAGGGGAAACTGCAGAAACACAAGATGGGCAGTTATAATACTGGTGTTATAAAAATTGTTTGGTGCCTATGAGCACTGGCAAAGGAAAATGCCAACAACTGATAAATACAGAATGAAGAGAATATTTCTGACATTAACAGATTAGTAGCTGAACTTTGTGTTGAAATATACAGAATGAGTAGAGGACTGAGATATTAATAACTAAAATACAAGCTATGGTACAAGTAAGAGAACTAATAATTTTGTTCTTAGTGTAACACTGTCCAGAATTTTCAGTCAGTTCATTTTTTTCTGCTGTCATGGTATTCAATAATTTTGCATACATGCTAGCAAATTTGGATTTCCTGACCACTTCTCAGTTTTTTATTTTGGTGATGGAGAGAATCCAAATAGAAAGACCAAGATGATTATTCAGGTTATGACTTTTAAATTTGTGCCACAAGAAAATGGAAGAAATTTCTGAATTCTTTCTCTTTTACTATAGTAATACATTCACTACTAGCCCTAGGGGACTCCATTTATAGCATTCAGCAGGAAGGAGAAAATATATGATGTAGGGTCAATAAATAATAAGCATGTCTGTCTTGTGGTGTGCTAGAAGAAGAATGAAGAAGGGACGCAAGAAGAGTTCGGTGGTGAAATATGTGTGCAAATTTTCCCTGCTCCATGTTCTGGGGTGAGCTTAAATTGAATAAGTAGAGAAAAGAGCTGACTGCTAAGAGGAGACTCTGGTTCTTGTTTCACATCAGTAACTCTGGAGGATGAAGTCTCAATTTGCCCCTAATGTGGGTTTGTTTATTCATTTGTTCATTCATTTATAATGTATATATTTGAGCACCTCCTTCACTGATGCTACAGTGGTGCTGGGGCATTATAACTCATCCCTGTACAAGTACAATTGCTGTGAGCAGGGTGAGAGGGTAGAAGGAGATGAAGTAAACATCTATGGGAGGCTAGATCCTATTGATGTAGGTGAATCCAGGTTGTGGGACCTGGAGATTTCACAAGGGGAGCTTCTTGGTGAAGCTAGTGAAAAGCTTCTAGGTTTCCTTCAAGGTCTTTGAAAGGGACTTTGTAAGTGAGAGATCGAAAGTTAAGCTATTTTAGATTCATGGTGAACCCGCTTCAACATGTAGGACATTGTAAGACACAATAATGGCTTTGGCTATAACTTCAGCACTGGAAGCCACTGTAGGATTTTGAACGTAGGAGTGACCTACCTGATCAGCCTGTTTTTTAAAGGTATCACTCGGATTGTTGTAAGGAATCCTGCAACGCTAGCAGAAGGGCAGAAGCAAGGAAGGTTAAGAGGATATTGCAGTAATCAAGTTGATAAATGATGTCTTGAATTGGGGCAATAGCCATGAAGTTAGCCATGTGTACAGATACTGTGTACATCTTAATTGTCAAGCTGATAGGTGGAGTGAAGGTGGGGGTTGAGAGTAAAAATTGACACATATTATTTATGTTTTATATTTGTTTGTTTTTCCTGAACAAATGGAAGAATTGTCATTTACCAAGACGGGGAAGTCTGTGGAAACCATGGATTAGAAGAGAATATCAAGAAATTAGCCTTTAGATATTTTAAATTTAAGATGCTAATTATATATCCAAAAGGAGAATAGTCAGGTAGGCAATGGAATATATGAGTTGGAAGATCAGTAAGGAGTCTAAGCTTGGGATAATAATTTTGAAGTCAGACCATATAAATGATGTTTTAAGATAGTTTGTATAAAATTGTGTAGGGAATGCATTAGATGCAGAAGAGAAAAAATCTGGACTGAACAATGAGGCATGTTGATTTTTAGCAGTTGTGGAGATGAGGAGAAAACTAGGAAGACTGAGAAGTAGGGAGATAATAAAAAAGCTGAGGCAATAGTGTCCCAATCTAAGTGATAAAAGATTTTTCAAAAGATAAGACTAATCGGCTAAATGTGCTGAGAATTCAAAGAACATGAAGATTTAGAACTGATTATTGGATTTTGCAAAGTAGAGATGATTGGTGACCCTAAGTATTGTGCTAATTGGAATGAGTTCCAGAATATTTTCAGGAATAAAAATTCATAAAATTAAGGTATTATGAAGGAGACTTAGATTAACTATCTTGTGTTCTTGCCTGGAGAATCCCATGGACGGAGAAGCCTGGTAGGCTGCAGTCCATGGGGTCGCACAGAGTTGGACAGGACTGAAGCGACTTAGCAGCAGCAGCAGGCTTTGAGAGGACTAATCCTGTCAATGGTGAAAACTTTTGTAGAAAAAGTGATACATTAAGCTTTGGAATGCAGCATAAAATAAACTAAACTATATCTTTGAAATTAAGAGCTCAATTTATCCATTTCAAACTTTGATTTGTTCCTTTTGTCAAAATCCAGAAATAGTAAACTCAATAAAGTTTTTGAAAGCAGTGTAAATAAGTTTATTTCATGTAAATCAATTGAGATATTTCATAGGAATTTAAAACATTTTGCATAACATTTATTTTGAAAACTGTTCATATATGTGGATCTGTTTTAGATATAATTTTTTTCTTCCATTGGCCTATTTATGATATTGTGCCAAGACAAAAAAGCTAAAAACAGTCCTAAAAATATTATAGCTCTGTTATAAGTCTTGAAATGTGGTACAACAGATCCTTGATTTTATTCAAAATATGTTCAAGATTGTTTTGGCTATTCTTGATATATATATATAGTTGATTTCTACAAAAGAATAAAAGGGATTTTTATTGGATTTAAATGGATTAATAGATCAATTTGAAGCATTGACATCTTTCCAGTATTATCTTCTAATCTATCCATATGACATATCTGTAAAGTCCTGCTTAATTTCTCATTTAATGTCTTCTAGATTTCTTTGTAGAAGTCTTGTATATTTGGATTCTTCCTGGGTATTTAGTCAGTTTTGACACTATTGTAAATGATATAATTAAATTTTATCTTCTAATTATTATGCATAAAATGTATAAATTTTATATATAACAATTTTATTTTCTAATTATTATGCATAAAAATGCAGGCACATTTTTATATTAATCTTGTTCTGCTTATATATTCTGTTTATCTGTTTATACTGTTGGGTTTTGTATATGAAA
>NW_011495031.1:986468-992076 GCF_000754665.1 Bison bison bison
ATAAGACAGTTTTCTTTCTTTCTTTGAAAGATTATTTCCATATTTTATTTCTTTTTTTGCCTTATTGCACTGACTAGGATTTCTAGAACAATGTTGAATGGAAATTGCAATGATGAAAATTCTTGCCTCATTACCAGTTTTGGAATGAAAGCTTTTGATGTTTTCTGATGTGCACAATGTCTACAACAAAATGTTGCAGGTCTTTCTTAGGAAGAAAAATCAATTTTTATTTGATTAAGAAAGTTCCCCTAAACTCCTGCTTCATAAAGAAATTTTATTAAGAATGGATATTGAATTTTATCAAAACATTTTTTCCTTCATGTACCAAGGTGATCATATTTTCCCCCTTTGTTCAGTTACTTGATTCTCAAATGGCAAATCTGGCTTGGGTTCTTATCAGACTAGTTTTGGTAATATTTTCTTTAGAGTTTTTACATCTATGTTTATGAATGGATTTGGTTTGTGATTTTTCCCTTATTGCATAGAAAAGAGCAAGGAAGATGAAGGACTATTGAAAAGAATGATTAAAATGATGGACTGTGAAATATAAGCTATATAGTCATTTGTCATATACTCACTTGATATTATTTTAGAATTACTCAAAAAGTAAAGAAGTAAATAATTCAATAGATTTTTGGAGAGCAATAAATGTAAAATTTTCTATGTAAAGTATTAATTTACTAATCAGCCAGATTGTTCATTTTACAATTTTTTTTCTTCCAACACATGACTTAACTGCAAACGCTAGTGAAGTAAATTTTAATCTTTGATCGCTAGTATTGAGTCACATGATGCTTTTCTCATGAAGAAGATGCAAGATTCTAATTATTTTCAATTAAAATCTAATTCAGAATTGCAGCATTCAAAAAACAGCTCTGTTTAAAGACATCAAGACATGAGATTATCTACTTTCACAATGAGTACAAATGTTGGGGAAAATTGCACAAGGATGGGCCAGGTTCTTGGCTGGTCCCAGCTGGTGTTCCTCTCTTTGTGAGGATCATTACTGGTAGAGTGAGATCTGGGCCAGTGGTCAGGTCAGCGACAGACATCTGTTTCATGTGGAAAGCATCCAGTTCTCTGGACCTCCCCCAAGGAGGCTTCTTCCCTGTGCTTTTCTTCCTTGGAAGAGAGCCAGAAAACTGAAGATAAAAACTCCCTTCCCACTCTGATCTGATCTGCAGTTTGCAACTTCTTTTGCCTAATACAAATGTACCTAGATATAAAATAACTTCCTGGTGTACAATTGACAAAAATATTCTTTTAGAAAGTGGTAATTTGTTAAATTCTGAAGTGTAGCATAAGATAAACAAAATACCTGCTTGCAAATAAGAATTTGACCTATCAGTGATTTCAGAGTTTGATTTTATTCCCCCACTTTTGTTAGTAACTAAAAGAACTGGGCTTAATAAAAGCCTTTACAAAAGCAATGTGAATAAAAATTTAGTCTATAATAAAGATGTTAATTACTGTTAAGATATTGCATAAAATTTTAATTTTTAACATTTTATGTTCATTTAATGACTGTCTTTTAATTAGAGCTCTGAGTTTTTCACTGTTAAATTTACTTTGGGAAATACCTTTAATATTTCTTTTTTTAAAAAAAAATTAAGCAAATATTAAAGTTTCAAAGAATATTTCATACAAGAAGTCTATTTTCAGCCAAAGCTGTTTCAGGAATTTTAGAGTCAGGAAGAGTGTGTGTGTATGTATATGTATATATATATATATAGTTTAAGAAATAAATTGTAATGACTGCAGTAACATTGGAATAAAGAAAAAGTTAAAGTATATCTTTGTGTTACATTTTATATTTTTATGAGTTATAACTTTATTTTCCAAAAAATCTGAGACATAAATCATAGTTAATAACACTACAGGAAGTGTAAGATTTTAAAGAGTTACTTAGTAATAGTGTGGAAAAATAGTATATCAGTTCAGGGATAGAGAAAATAGGGTGTGTGTGCATGCTCAGTCATGTCCAGCTTTTTGCAACCCTTGAATCATAGCCTGCCTGGCTCCTCAGTCCATGGGATTTTCTAAGTAAGAATACTGAAGTGGGTTGCGATTTCCTCCTCCAGGGGATCTTCCCAGACCCAGGGATCAAATGGGCATCTCCTGCATTGAGGGCAGATTCTTTACTGCTGAGCCATCAGGGAAGACCCAAGTAGCATGTAATGCTTATAAATGCCTGCTTAGAACTAACTTTGTACTTTGGGAGGTGTTCTAGGATGCTTAGTAGTTAAAATTATCTCAAGGCAGTTCTGGAATGATTCCACATGAGGCAGATTGTCAGATAATATGGGGAAATGGAGCTCTAGGAGCAAGTCATGGAAAGTTTGGAAAGCAGAGGGAGTTATTTTATCTACTATTAAGTAATAGTAAGTGGCTGTGGTTCAGGAGTGGCTTGCCATGAAAGCTCATCTGAAAATAGGAAGACAAGACTAATGAGGTAGAATTCTCAATTGGTGTCTATTTTAATAGTGTTATGCTCTGTTCTAATTTCAGCAGTCGTGCACTCTTGCAAAATAAGCTCACTACATATCAATGAGATATGTAGTGTTCAGCATGAATTCTGAATAACTGACTTTTCTTTAAAGAATGAAATGTCACATTTCATTTACATGTTTAGTTGCTAAGGGTATAAATTTAACTCATTAAGATTTTCAGCATCTTTTCAAGCAGTTGTTATTATCAATATACAATATAACATTGTTATATCAATATATGTAATTGTACATTCAGATTCTTCTTACATTTGTATCATTTGATTAGTTTGTCTTAGTCTCACTTTTTTTTAGAATTTCTGAAAAGAGAGAGGATTTTAAGACCTGAAAAGGCACTTCCTAAAATGCAAAGGGCAACACAAGTGCTCCTATTCTATGGAGGTTGGGGTGCAAAAAGCTGATAGGAGACAATGGATGTGTATTCCTCTCCATTTAACAAATCTTAAAGGTTTTGAATTTATGAATGAATGTATGCTTGTTTTTAACTCTTGATTTATGCAGGAATCCTTGATTCAGCTTATTAGAGAAATTGTCTTGTACATCTTCAGAGCTAGCCCCAAAGGTTGACTTTTGATAATGTGGAAGAAAGGATATTTACTCTGTAATATTTACCAGTGTGCCCTTTGCCCTGTCAGAACACACAGCAGAAGAAACTAGAATTTCTTGCTATATGTAGGATTAATGGGAGTAATTTGGGGGTTTCCAGTGTCCCTTTTTTTTTCTCCTTGAGGGCCACTAAAGTAAAAAGTAAAGTAAAAGATCAAGCTAAACCCTTTTATATCAGAATTTTAGCTCAACTCTATGGTCTGTAATGCAAAGAAGACAAGACCCCATATTTTCATGCATATGACTAACTCCTCTTTTAATTTTGTAGGAGGCAGGATTTTCCATTATAACCTTAATTACTAAATTCTTAACATTCTGCATGAATTACCCACACTTGACCTTTAAAAGGGTCATGTGATGTGGGAATTCAGATGTAATCATTGATATTGAGAAAATATGAATTCATCTCTTTGTTATGCCACTTATTTTTGGTGGCTGTTGAAATTTTATGTAACTTGTGTCACATGTCTCTCTTTTTAAAAGTACACTATAATAGTAGCTGATTCAGGGATGTAATGAGGACTAATGATGTAATAATGCTTTTATATTTCGTGTTTCAGCTGGCCACAGGCAAGTCCATGATGTTCTGCACATTTATCACTAATAGATGGGGTTCTAATTATTAACTTGTGAACCTCTTTAAAATAAAGAATTATAAAGTGTTTTATAAGCAAATTCTTTAACAGGGGTTGATATTTCTAATATTGACAAATCAGAGAACTATAGATTTTTATGAATTTTTATATTATGGAATACTACTG
Source organism: Bison bison bison (assembly GCF_000754665.1). NCBI lineage: Eukaryota > Metazoa > Chordata > Mammalia > Artiodactyla > Bovidae > Bison > Bison bison. The sequence goes on from NW_011495031.1 coordinate 990,343, forward strand.
TTTTAAAAAATATGTTCTGAAATTATATTTATAAGCTATGTTAGCATGTACAGTTTACTTGACCCTCCTGTTCCTTGCTTTCTTCAAATAAAGATAATCAAAACACCCACCTTATAAAGTTGTTAATAATGAGATAATTTACAAGTACCTGATACATAATAAGCATCTATTGAATATTATGTTTGCCATTATTGTTGCTAGTAATATTAAGAAGAAAACTCAATAGGGTTGCAATATAGGACATATACTAGATCCAGAAAGCAATTTAAATCATGAGAAAATATAATTGAGATTTCACAGTATATGTAATATGATCGTCTTTTATTTCAAGGCACACTCAGTTCTTTGAGCTGAGAGTCCTATTGAGTATTTAACAAGTAGTTTGAAATATTGAAAGTCTAGAATGAGCTTCATGTGATTTCATGCTTGTTTTTAAAATGGATGATTACGTGCTGTTGGAGAATGTAAAATTTGTTTACTCATCTGGTTAAATACAGAGCAGGAATATCAATTCCAGCCTCAGCCCAGAGACCAGAATGAATGTTGTACTTGATATGTTCTTTTTTTTTTAAATTCCAGTATAATTGCCTTACAATATTGTGTTAGTTTCTGCTGTACAGTAAAGTGAATCAGCTTTAGGTATATATTTATGCCCTCCCTCTTGAACCTCCTTCCCACCCACTCCCTTAGGTCATCAGAGAGTACCAAGCTGTGCTATACACGGCATGTTCTCACTAGTTACCTGTTTTACATACTCTTTGACAGAAATCACAGCAAGGCTCTTTTAGACCCACCTCCTGGAGTAAGAAACAAAAAAAAACAAAAATAAACAAATGGGATCTAATTAAACTTAAAAGCTTTTTTATAGCAAAGGAAACCATAAACAAGACAAAAAGACAACCCTCAGAATGGGAGAAACCATTTGCACATGAAGCAGCTGACAACTGATTGGATTACCCCTGCTCTGATGTGCTCCTCTGATAAATTTATTGTCTTGTTCCTCATTATATTCCTTTCTTCCATCTCCCTCCTTCTATATTCCTTTTTTCTATCTCACTTCCAAATTTATCATCCTCACTTTCTTCCTCATTCTCCTTTTCCTTTCTTTCCACGAACATTTATTCAGTTCAGTTCAGTTCAGTTCAATCGCTCAGTTGTGTCCGACTCTGCGAACCCATGAATCGCAGCACACGAGGCCTCCCTGTCCATCACCAACTCCCAGAGTTCACTGAGACTCACGTCCATCGAGTCAGTGATGCCATCCAGCCATCTCATCCTCTGTCATCCCCTTCTCCTCCTGCCCCCAATCCCTCTCAGCATCAGAGTCTTTTCCAATGAGTCAACTCTTCGCATGATGTGGCCAAAGTACTGGAGTTTCAGCTTTAGCATCATTCCCTCCAAAGAAATCCCAGGACTGATCTCCTTCAGAATGGACTGGTTGGATCTCCTTGCAGTCCAAGGGACTCTCAAGAGTCTTGTCCAACACCACAGTTCAAAAGCATCAATTCTTTGGCGCTCAGCCTTCCTCACAGTCCAACTCTCACATCCATACATGACCACAAGAAAAACCATAGCCTTGACTAGATGGACCTTTGTTGGCAAAGTAATGTCTCTGCTTTTGAAAATGCTATCTAGGTTGGTTATAACTTTCCTTCCAAGGAGTAAGCGTCTTTTAATTTCATGGCTGCAGTCACCATCTGCAGTGATTTTGGAGCCCCCAAAAATAAAGTCTGA
>NW_011495031.1:992558-993054 GCF_000754665.1 Bison bison bison
AAACCAGCTTGAACATCAAGAAGTTCACGGTTCATGTATTGCTGAAGCCTAGCTTGGAGAATTTTGAGCATTACTTTACTAGCGTGTGAGATGAGTGCAATTGTGTGGTAGTTTGAGCATTCTTTGGCATTGCCTTTCTTTGGGATTGGAATGAAAACTGACCTTTTCCAGTCCTGTGGCCACTGCTGAGTTTTCCAAATTTGCTGGCATATTGAGTGCAGCACTTTCAGAGCATCATCTTTCAGGATTTGGAATAGCTCCACTGGAATTCCATCACCTCCACTAGCTTTGTTCGTTGTGATGCTTTCTAAGGCCCACTTGACTTCACATTCCATGATGTCTAGCTCTAGGTCAGTGATCACACCATCGTGATTATCTGGGTTGTGAAGATCTTTTTTTGTACAGTTCTTCTGTGTATTCTTGCCATCTCTTCTTAATATCTTCTGCTTCTGTTAGGTCCATACCTTTCCTGTCCTTTATCGAGCCCATCTTTGCA
>NW_011495031.1:993163-994026 GCF_000754665.1 Bison bison bison
CTCTTCTTTTCACAGCTATTTTTAAGGCCTCCTCAGACAGCCATTTTGCTTTTTTGCATTTCTTTTCCATGGGGATGGTCTTGATCCCTGAACATTTATTAAGCATATCCAAAGGGCAGAACATAATGCCCAGCAGTGTTTTCAGGCCTTGACAGAGTATATTGCTTGATAGTAGTGGGGATGATGGGCTGATGGGGAGGGGCTTGGGACTTCATCTTATCAGCAAAGAAGATCCATTGTAATTTCTTGAATAAGGATGAGATGAAAAGGATAGTCCTAAAAATGAATCATTTTGGATACAAATGAAGGGTGAATGGGACGGAGAAGAGACTGATGATGATAGTGGGATCATTCAAGAGATAGTTTGTGTCTTATTTTAATTTACTATTCAGGCAGGCCTTAAGAAGTCAAGTGTGCCTTAAGAAGCATCACTTCGAACAAAGCTAGTGAACGTGATGGGAGTAGTTGAGCTATTTCAAATCCTAATAGTTGATGCTGTAAAAGTGCTACACTCAATATGCCAGCAAATTTGGAAAACTCAGCAGTGGCCAGAAGACTGGAAAAGGTCAGTTTTCATTCTAATTTCAAAGAAAGGCAGTGCCAAAGAATGCTCAAACTACTGCACAATTGCACTCATCTCACATGCTAGCAATGAGCTTCCTTAGTGGCTCAGATGGTAAAGCGTCTGGCTGCAATATGGGAAACCTGGGTTTGATCCCTGGGTTGGGAAGATGTCCTGGAGAAGGAAATGGCGACCCACTCTAGTTTTTCTGCCTGGAGAATCCCAGGGACGGAGGAGCATGGTAGGCTACAGTCCATGGGGTGGCAAAGAGTCGGACACAACTGAGTGACTTCACTTCACA
>NW_011495031.1:994126-1013094 GCF_000754665.1 Bison bison bison
GTGAACCATGAATTTCTGGATGTTTAAGCTGGATTTAGAAAAGGTAGAGGAACCAGAGATCAAATTGCCAACATCCACTGGATCATCAAAAAAGCGAGAGAGTTCTAGAAAAACATCTACTTTTGCTTTACTGACAATGCCAAAGCCCTTGACTGTGTGGATCACAACAAACTGTGGAAAATTCTTCAAGAGATGGGCATACCAGACCACCAGACCTGCCTCCTGAGAAATCTGTATGCAGGTCAAGAAGCAACAGTTAGATCTGGACATGGAACAACAGACTGGTTCCAAATCGGGAAAGGAGTATGTCAAGGCTGTATATTGTCACCCTGCTTATTTAACTTATATACAGAGTACATCATGCAAAATGCCAGGCTGGATGAAGCACAAGCTGGAATCAAGATTGCTGGGAGAAATATTAATAACCTCAGATATGCAGATGACACCACCCTTATGGCAGAAAGTGAAGAAGAACTAAAAAGCCTCTTGATGAAAGTGAAAGAGGAGAGTGAAAAAGTTGGCTTAAAACTCAACATACAGAAAACGAAGATCATGGCATCTGGTCCCATCACTTCATGGTGAATAGATGGGGAAGCAATGGAAACAGTGACGGACTTTATTTTCTTGGGCACCAAAATCACTGCAGATGGTGACTTCAGACATGAAATTAAAAGATGCTTGCTCCTTGGCAGAAAAGTTATGACCAACCAAGACAGCATATTAAAAAGCAGAGACATTACTTTACCAACAAAGGTCCGTCTAGTCAAGGCTATGGTTTTTCTTGTGGTCATGTATGGATGTGAGAGTTGGACTATGAAGAAAGCTGAGCGCTGAAGAATTGATGTTTTTGAGCTGTGGTGTTGGAGAAGACTCTTGAAAGTCCCTTGACTGCAAGAAGATCCAACAAGTCCATCCTAAAGGAAATCAATCATTGAATATTCATTGGAAGGACTAATGTTGAAGCTGAATACTTTAGCTCCAATACTTTAGCCTCCTGATGTGAAGAACTGACTCATTTGAAAAGACCCTGATGCTGGGAAGATTGAAGGCGGAAGGAGAAAGGGATGACAGAGGATGAGATGGTTGGATGGCATCAGTGACTCAATGGACATGTCTTTGAGTAAACTCCGGGAGTTGGTGATGGCCAGAGAGGCCTGGGGTGCTGCAGTCCATGGGGTTGCAGAGTCCGCGGCAACTGAGCAACTGAACTGAACTGATTGCAACAATGTTACTCTTAAGTGAGAATGCTTTGAATAAGTTTTGAGGCAATAATATTATTGACAACAGGAGCAATACAAGAAAAAATATGAAGAAGTGGCAAAACTTGGTGATCAGATACAAACGGTGAAGGAAAGACAGGAAGAGCCCAATTGTGGTGTAGAGTTTAGTTTCAGTATGGTATTTGGAGGTTATTGCCCACATTGATAGAAAAAGGGAAACTCAAGATGGGAAAAGAAAATTAACTCATTTTTATATGCTTTGAATATGAGGTGTCAGTAGAATGTTCAAGTCAAATTACAGATAATTTCATTATTGTTTGACAAACTTTTTAGTAGTTTATATTTGCATAGATTATTTAATCACTTTGCATTCTAGAATACTGTATGCTGTTGTAAGAGTTATTTTTGCTTTTGTAATTTTAAGTATTTTATGTTCTAGTAAGCAGATTATCATCATTGCATGATGTTTAAGATGTAGTGCTTTGGTCTAAATTAGTTTTGAGTCATACTACACTTGTTATTAATAAAGGACAAGACATTGTTTAAACATTTGAGTTAATGGAGCATTGCAGAGAAATGGTGTAATTGAATTGGCAAAGAGCTTTGCATAATGCTCATTTATTTAGGGTATTTGGAAAGGTCATTTTTATGATCATTTATTATAGTACTTAAGCATAAATATCAGAAAAAGGTAATGAGATAAAATGTTTAGCCTGTAAGATAGTTACGGATACTGTTTTCAAAAATAATACTATAATTCAGAAACCAGTAAACAAATTCATTGTAATGATTTAAAGGAGACTGAGATATTAATGAAAGAATTTAGTAGTTGTCTAGTCACACCTCTCCTTATGACCAGTGCAAAAAGTCTGAGGTATATACTTCCATGTATTTCTGGCTCATCACATAAGTTTTTATGAATCTGTATATTTTGTAAAAGTTTGTTTTCACAAAAATGAGATCATACTATCATTCATATTATTTTTCCACTTAACACTTTTTACTTAAAAATGAATCATGAACATCCTTCCTTATGAAAACACATAGACCTCATTCTTTTTTTTTCATATCTGCATAACATTCCATTGTTGAATTATTCCTTTGTTGAGGATTGTTTGTTTAAAAAATTTTAAATGTGGGCTCTTGGTTATTTTAGTTATCAAAACCATTTGTCTTTGCAAAATTAGATTTGCAGAATCAAAACATTAGCAAAAAAACTTTCTAATATTCAGCATCTCTTTCCTAATATTTAGCATTTCTAAAACTACTGTATGATGGCGATCAGAACGGTCCTGTTATTTTAACAGTAGTTGGTTTTGTAAATTACTGTTTGTTAAGAACTTGTTAATAATAATAATGAAAGTCATGAATATATAAACCAATATAAAAAACAGCATTTGGACAACAGCCCATATATGGCCACACAATTTTGCTTGCACCCACCCTCTCATTTAGTCCACCTACCTCCCCTCACCTGATCATTCTAAATGTCATGCATGTCATCTCCCTGCTTTTTATGTAGTGTTATTGCATCCATATATATTTCTTAAATCTTTATTTTGTTTTTTAAGCTACATAAAAATATGTCGGATTTAATTTTTTTCATTTTTGTCACTTGTAATTAAGAAAATTCACTCATATAGTTGTGTGTTAAAGCATGAAGTCAGATTTCTTCCAAATCAAATATTTTACAAAGTCTGCACAATATTCTTATCATTATTTCATTTTCTATAGAGATCAAACCCCTGATATCTGTTTTGGTGAAAGTGTGTTTGTTGTTAAATTACAGTTTTCTTTCTTTTTTTCCTTTAACCTTCATTGTCAAGCAATATGTTTTAGTGGTTAAAATCATCAACTTTGAATCCAGATATCTAGGATTTCAATCTCAGATGTGCTACTTATTAATTAAATGTGGCTGTATTTTACTAATCTAATTCTATAAAGCCTTTGCTTTTTGATTGACAAATTTAAACTACCTTTATTTGTATATGAACCAGTTACTTTTTTTTTTTCTGGTTTTTTAAATGAACCAGTTATTTGTTTTCATTTTTAGCTCAATCAGTTCAGTTGCTCAGTCATGTCCAACTTTGTGACCCCATGGACTGCAGCACGCCAGACCTCCCTGTTCAGCACCAACTCCCAGAGTTTACTCAAACTCATGTCCATTGGGTCGGTGATGCCATCCAACCATCTCATCCTCTGTCGTCCCCTTCTCCTCCCGCCTTCAGTCTTTCCCAGCATCAGGGTCTTTTCAAATGAGTTAGCTCTTCACATCAGATGGCCAAAGTATTGGAGTTTCAGCTTCAACATCAGTCCTTCCAGTGTACACTCAGGACTGATCTCCTTTAGGATGGACTGTTTGGATCTCCCTGCAGTCCAAGGGACTCTCAAAAGTCTTCTCCAACACCACAGTTCAAAAGCATCAATTCTTTGGCACTCAGCTTTCTTTATAGTCCAACTCTCACATCCATACATGACCACTGGAAAAACCATAGCTTTGACTAGACATATCTTTGCTGGCAAAGTAATGTCTCTGCTTTTTAATATGCTATCTTAGTTGGTCATAACTTTCCTTCCAAGGAGTAAGTGTCTTTTAATTTCATGTCTGCAGTCACCATCTGCAGTGATTTTGGAGCCCAAGAATATAAAGTTTGCCACTGTTTCCACTGTTTCCCCATCTATTTGCCATGAATTGATGGGACTGGATGCCATGATCTTAGTTTTCTGAATGTTGAGTTTTAAGCCAACTTTTTCACTCTCCTCTTTCACTTTCATCAAGAGGCTCTTTAGTTCTTCTTCACTTTCTGCCATAAGGGTGGTGTCATCTGCATATCTGAGGTTATTAATATTTCTCCCAGTAATCTTGATTCCAGCTTGTGCTTCATCCAGATCAGTGTTTCTCATGATGCACTCTGCATATAAGTTAAATAAGCAGGGTGACAATATACAGTCTTGATGTACTCCTTTCCTGATTTGGAACCAGTCTGTTGTTCCATGTCCCGTTCTAACTGTTGTTTCCTGACCTGCACACAAATTTAATTAACTGTGCATGTTAATTCCTTAATCTCTGTGTATTGTGGATTACTCATCTATAAAGTGGGATTAATAATAGTACTCACTTTATATGCCACCGTTAAATAAGTTGGGCTTCCCTGGTGGCTCAGTGGTAAAGAACCTGCCTGCCAGTACAGGAGATGTGGTTTCCATTCATGAGTCAGGAAGATCCCTTGGAAAAGGAAATGGCAACCCACTCCAGTCTTTTTGTGTGGCAGATTCCATGAACGGAGGATCCTGGTAGACTACAGTCCAAAAGAGTGGGATATGACTTAGTGATTAAACAAAAATTAGATGAGTTAATATAAGTAAATTTGTTAGAAATGAAAATTTGACCCATAAACAAGGAAGGAGTTTGAGGTGCTGACTCCCCTGTTCAGTGTAAAATCTGCATTTACCTTTACAGCTGGCTCTCCATATCTGTATTTCTGCATCTTCAGATCTGCAGATCATAGTCCTATAGTACATATTTATTGAAAAACATCCATGTATAAGTCAACCCACACAGTTCAAGCCTGTGCTGTTCATGGATAATCTCTACCTGATTTATAATAGACAATATACATTGTGTTATTTGTATTTCATATTAATTTTATTCTGTTGCTTTTTTTTCTATTTCCTTACTTTTGCTGATTTTTCTGTTCTTAAGTCATCCCACAACACTTTGAATTTAGAATTTGTACTAAGTATCTTTTTCCTTTGGTAATGTGCTTATTTAACAGCAGTATATACGCATACCTATACTTACTGATTTTAAAGGAATATAATAATTGTATCCTTTTTGCACTAAGCTATGTGACATATCCCAATTCCTTCTTAGTCCACTGAAATTTTACAAAGTGATTATTCCACTTTTCACTGTCTCCAGCAGTATATGAGAGGCTCAGGAACCCCACATTATTTTACCATGGCTAGTTATTTTCAATATTTTTCATTTTAGCCATTTGGGAGGATATATAGTTAAATTTCATTGCATTTTAATGTGCATTTCCCAGATTATTGGTAATTTTTGGTACTGTTTCCTGTGTTTATGCCTTTGAATTTTGCCTTTTGTGAAGTATTCAAGTCTCCCTTATTTTTATTATTATCTTATTTGCAGTGGTTAATGATATAATCTGTATATAAGTCCTTTGTTTATATTTATTCCAGATATCTCTTCCTTTTCCCATAATAATGTTGTTTGGTGAACACAGTTCAAAGTCTTGGTTTACTCAAATGAATAGTCTTTTTGGTTAGTATTTTTTGTCTCCTAAAGTCCTTTCTCAAACAAAAACCAAGGTCATGAATATATTCTGATATATCATCATTTAAAAGACAGATGAAACATGTTTGAGATCTTTCCCTTTTATTAAGTTCTTATAAAAGTTTTGAGAAAGTAGTGCTATTTCTTCTTTAAAAGCTTAGTCATGTTTGCTGGTGAAGCTCTTTGAGACTGGGTTTTTGGGGAAGAATTGATTAGAGTTCAATTTTTTTAAGTTATGTGGCTGTTAGACTTTCTAATTCTTCGTGGGTCAGTTTTGATAAGTTGTGTTTTTTTCAGAAATGTTCTAGAAAACATTTCTTAATTTGTTTGTATCAAGTTGTTTATAATATCTTCTTAATGTTTATTTTTCCCTTTTTAAAACAATTACTCCAGAATTGAATTTTAAATTTGAATTTGTATATTTTTTTGTTCTAAGGATTCTTTTTTTTTTCTGTGTATATTGTTCATCCAATGTTTTCATTCCAGTTTGTAGTTCTTCTTTCTTTCTTTCATTATTTCAGCCTACAGAGAGTTACCTATTCTAACTTACTGTCAATCTGACTCCTTCAAGCCACAGTACTTCCTCAATTGTGTTCTTGTTTAGCTTACTATTAACCAGTGAGATGTTTAATTTTGTAGCACCCAGGCTGGACAGAACTTTGGGGGCTATCTCAGGTGGAGATATTGACAGGCCCTGGTAACCAACCATTCAATTTTGTTTCTATGATTTTTGACTGTTTTAGATAGCTAATAAGTAGAATCAAATAGGATTTATACTTTTGTGGCTGGCTCATTTCTAGTTATCCTACTATCCTCAAGATTCATCCATATCAGAGCATGTAATAATTTCCTTTTTTAAAGATGAGTAACCCATTTGCTATATATACTGCGTTTCATTTATCTATTTATCTATCAATAGATATTTGAGGTGCTTCCACCTTTTGGTTATTGTAAATAATGCTGCAGTGATCATGAGTGGGCAAATACTACTTAAAGACCCTGCTTTTAATTCTTTTGGATATATACTGAGATGTAGAATTGCTGGATCATTTGGTAGTTCTGTATATAAGTTTTTGAGGTACTTTTATACTATTTCCCATAGCGGTTGCACCCCATTTTATAATCCAACCAACAGTTCATGAAGGTTCCAGTTTCTCCACATCCTCATCAACACTTATTATTTTCTGTTCTTTTTAATATTAGCCATCCTAATCGGTTTGAAATGATATCTCATTGTAGTTTTGATTTGCATATCTCTAATGATAAGTAACATTGACCATCTTTTTATATGCGATTGTACATTTTTTACCTTTGGTGAAATGTCTATTCAAGTCCTTTCCCCATTTAAAAAATCAGGTTATTTTTATTGAGTCATGAAAGTGAAAGTTGCTTAGTCGTGTCTGACTCTTTGCAACCCCATGGACTATATAGTCCATGGAATTCTCAGGCCAGAATACTGGAATGCGTAGCCATTTCCTTCTCCAGGGGATCTTCCCAAGCCAGGGATGGAACCCAGGTCTCCTGCAATTGCAGGTGGATTCTTTACCAGCTGAATCACAAGGGAAGCCAAAGAATCCTGGAGTGGGCAGCCTATCCATTCTCCAGGGGATCTTCCCAACCCAGGAATCAAACTCGGGTCTCCTGCAGTACAGGTGGATTCTTTACCAATTGAGCTATTAGGGAAGCCCTTATTGAGTTATAAGTATATATATATATATATATGTATATGTGTAGTGGGTATTACCTCTGTAGCTCCTCATCAGATATGATTTGCAAGTATTTTTCCCATTGCATTTTCACTCTTTTGATTGTGTTCTTCAATGCACATACATTTTTAAGTTTGCAATCATGTTTGTCTGTTTTTTTGCATTTATTGCCTGTGCTTTGGTGTCATATCCAAATAATCACTGTCAGACCCACTGTCATGGAGCTTTTCCTCTGCTTTCTTTTGGGAGTTTCAAAGTTGTTTTAGATCTTAATCCATTTTGAGTTAACTTTTATATATGATATAAGATGAAGTCCAGTTTCACTCTTTTGCATGGACATATCTAGTTGTCCCAACACCATTTGTTGAAGAACCTATTCATTCTTCATAGGCTGTCCTTAGCACACTTGTCAAACATCATTTGACCATATACATAAAGGTTTCTTTCTTGGTTCTTTATTCCATTGGTATTTATGCACGTTATGCTATGGACATTCTTAGTGTTTTCTGGACATATGTTTTCCTTCTTTTAGGTATCAGAATTGCAATTGCGGGGTCATAGGATAGGTACATGTGTAATTTAAAAATTGCCAGATAGTATTCTGGAGTGGCTGAGACAATACTTGGTATTATCAGTCTTTTAAGTTTTAGCCATTTTGTTAAATCTTTTGATTGAATTGTTATTTAAGGATTAATTTGAGAAATAACTTTAAGTCCTTTGATATGTGTTCATTTTTTTTACTCTTCCCACTGGAGTATAAACTTTATTAGATGCTATTTGCTGCTTAATTTCTGATGTTTGGTGACATTGGGCAGGTACTCAGTGAAAGTTTATTTTGAATGAATGAAATGAGTGAACAAATAATCAAAACATGAATATTTACCTTTTTCCTGATAACTCTGGGATTTGTGTACATCGGATACATCTAAGATCTTCTCCAGGGTCAAATAATTAGTCATGAATATTTTGGTGGGCTTCCCCGGTGGCACCAGTGGTAAAGAACTTGCCTGCTAACGCAGGAGACATAAGTGATGCAGTTTCAGTCTCTGGGTTGGGAAGATCCCCTGGAGAAGGGTATGGCAATCCACTACAGAATTCTTGCCTGGAGAATCCCATGGACAAAGGAGCCTTGCAGATATGACCATAGCGACTTAGCACAGCACAGCACATTTTGGTGGTTGACTCACCTTAGGAAAAATATGGCAAGACAAAATGTTAGGAATCTATGTTCAGTTTGTCAGATGCCCATAGTCTCCCACTGAGCTATATTTTAAAACTTAACAGTGTAGTAATATTAAAAGGCAGGATAGTTTTAGAAATTAGGAAAAGCAGTTCATCTGTAGAAACATTGTTCAAGGACTTTAGTTTCATTTTTTACAACCATAGAGTTGCTACTAATTTTAAGGGAAATGAATTATTTTTGTAATACAGGTTTATATTCTGTCTAATCCTTGTAATACAACTAAATCTTGATTGTTGTAGTATTGATGATTTGACTTATGAACTATCCAGGACTTTTGATTTCTTCTTACCTGTTTGCTTTGATCTACTTTCCTGTTCTAAATATTTTCACCAAACAATTATCAGAAAAATTAGCAGAGAAAAATAAGAAAGAGAGTAGAGGAACAAATTGAAGGAGAAGGAAATAGAACAAACACTCAAGCTGCCTATGAAATTTTTTCCATTGGCACAAATAATCATGAATTTAGAAGTGACTTTTATAGAAGGACTTAAAGTGGTTGCCATAATAATCCCTAATGTTTTAGCAGTTTTAATGCTGTATTTATATATAAACAAACATTATCAAAGTAATCAGGTATTTTATATAATCAAGTATTACAAAATTTATATCAACATTTGAATTTCTGGGTTTGAAAAGCCATCTATTGCCATATGGATTCATTTTCTTTTGATGCTCTTTAGATGTTGCATAACAAAAAAATATATTTGTTTTCTGTACTTTATGAAGCTTTATCCTATAAAATATAATTTCTCTGTAATGAGATTAGATGCAGTCAGTGGCTTGAGGACCCAATTTACCTACTGAAAAAAGCCTAAGTTCTCCTTGGTTTGTTTTTATTTTCTCCCCAGTGGTTAATACACATTTTTAATAGTCATGGCTGTTAAAGTAAGACTTATATATGGTTTTGTTACTGCAATATATGAAAATGTGAACATTATATTACTATGAGTAATAGTAATGCTTATGCTAATGCGGTGTAAGACTTTAAAATAAATTTTTTGTCCTTATATTTCATATTGGAAGCAGATGTAAAAATATTAAATATTTTTGGCCCTTCTATTCTGTGCAGTATTTTGAGTCACATCCAATTTAATGACCCTACATTATTATATTTTTCCCCCACCAGAAAGTGAAATAAAGAAAACTACTTTACCCTTTCATAACTACAGCGACGTGAATGAAAATCTCAATATAAAGGAGGAAAGAGTTTTAGGATACACTTCAAAAAATATATCTTTGGAAGATGAAAGAAGTCAATTGCATTCCAGGAAAAAACGTTTTTTATCATATCCAAGATACGTGGAAGTTATGGTTACAGCTGACTCTAAAATGGTTCATCATCACGGACAGAACTTGCAGCACTATGTACTAACTCTTATGTCAATTGTAAGTAAACTTAACAGGTCCTTTATATTTTCTAAAATGTTTTACATAATATTTTTTCACATTTAATTAAAAATTTCCCCAAACTTTAGATGTAAGCAAATTGTTTACATTTAAGCCAAAATATCTGAATGAAATTTAAATATATAGATGTATATAGCAAGTGTTCCATTCTGTTACTTGGACAATTTTTTAAAGAATCTAAAAACCTTTTAAACAAATCACTTAACAGAAAGTGCTTCAATCTTGACTTCATCATGTGAATGACTTCTGCCCCCTAGTGACAAAATTGATCTTTTGCCCTTTGAATCTGAAGTTTTAATCTTGTTTCTGTATAGAAGGAGGGAATACTAATTTTATTACTACTGCATTCACCAAATCAAATTGGGACACATATTTTAAGTTATAAAGGTATTTATGGTAATAAAAGGAGCTCTATTAATAATAGGGCTTTAACAAACTTGGAATGTAAGAGGAATCTTAAGATCGTGCCATTCGATCCCATCACTTCATGGCAAATAGTAGGGGAAAAATAGAAACAGTGACAGATTTTATTTTCTTGAACTCGAAAATCGTTGGATGGTGACTGCGGCCTTGAAATTAAAAGACATTTGCTCCTTGGAAGAAAAACTATGACAGACCCAGACAGTGTATTAAAAAGCAGAGACTTTTTAATCTTTTTATCACTTTGTTAACAAAAGTCCATGAAGTCATGGCTATGGTTTTTCAGTAGTCATGTATGGATGTGAGAGTTGGACCGTAAAGTAGGCCGAGTGCTGAAGAATTGATGCTTTCAAATTGTGGTGCTGGAGAAGACTCTTGAGTCCCTTGGACAGCAAGGAGATCAAACCACTTAATCCTAAAGGAAATTAACCTTGAATATTCATTAGAAGGACTGATGCTGAAGCTGAAGCTCCAATACTTTGGCCACCTGATGTGAAGAGGCAACTTGTTGGAAAAGACCCTGATGCTGAGAAAAATTGAGGGCCAGAGGAAAAGAGAGTGACAGAAGATGAGATGGTTGGATGGCATCATGGACTCAACAGGCAGGAGTTTGAGCAAATTCAGGGAGAGAGTGAAGGACAGGGAAGCCTGGTGTGCTCTAGTCCATGGGGTTGCAGAGTCAGACACAAGAGTCAGTCAGACAGAGTCTGTCATTTAGTGACTGAACAACAACGAACAATAAGATCACAGTAGCTCTAAGAACTTTTGATCTGATGTTAACGTCTCTGTTGAGCAGTGGTGGTGGCATATGAATAGATTTCTAGGGCTAGTGAAGAGCACCAGTTCTGTGTTAGTGTAGCACTCTATATACATAAAAGTACATAGGCATACATGACATATGTATGGGCTTCCCTGGTGGCTCAGATGGTGAAGAGTCTGCCTCCAGTGCAGGAGACCCAGGTTTGGTTTCCGGGTGGGAAAAATCTCTTGGAGAAGATCCCCTGGAGAAGGGAATGGCTCCCCACTCCAGTATTCTTGCCTGGAGAATTCCATGGACAGAGGAGCCTGGTGGGCTTGTCCATGGGGTCATAAAGAGTCAGACACAACTGAGGGACGAATGCACATACATATATACACACCTGTACCTACTGTCTGGGACATTCCTGGATTAAGTCCTGTTCTTTTGAAGTAATTGCTAAAAGCAGCTCTTTCATGCTCAGGAGTATCTTGGTTTAGCTGATGAAATTTATAGTTTCCTCTATTTATACAAATTCAGGGTATTGGATCATATCTCATATTCACAGGGAGGGAATTCAGGGCTGCTTGGCTGAAATGATGGCACCTGGACACATCTATTATAAATTTCACTTAGCGAGAACTCTCCGATCAACTTCATTGTGACTGAAAAGACCCTAAGACCTTGGTATTTTCCTTACATATAGCATTTTATCTTAAATTCTTATACGTGCTAGGAATACATTGCTTCTGTGTCTAAACAAAGTATCTGTTATGAAATGAGCACTCAATAGTTAGTAAAAGAATAAGTAGATAAATGATTAAGGTAATACTTTTTTCAGAATAAGTGACATTATAATGGGAAACAAACATATAATCTAAAATGACGCTTTGAAATTTGTGCAGTGTAGATGTATTTTATTTACTTGAATTGAATTTTTAAAGTGACAACACAGCTCTACATACAGATTTATCCTGATTACTTTTTAACCTCTGAATCCAAAGTAACGATCTAGATGTGTATAATTATCTAGATGTGTAATTATTTAGATACTGGTGTGGCATGCTCATTGTGAAGGGCTTCTAATGAGAACATTGACATGGAGGATGTTGATTGATATATAGGAAATTATATCATTCATATGGAATCAGTTCAGTTCAGTTCAGTCGCTCAGTCGTGTCTGACTCTTTGCAACCCCATGAATCGCAGTATGCCAGGCTTCCCTATCCATCACCAACTCCCAGAGTTCACTCAGACTCAGGTCCATTGAGTCAGTGATGCCATCCAGCCATCTCATCCTCTGTCGTCCCCTTCTCCTCCTGCCCCCAATCCCTCCCAGCATCAGAGTCTTTTCCAATGAGTCAACTCTTCGCATGACGTGGCCAAAATACTGGAGTTTCAGCTTTAGCATCATTCCTTCCAAAGAACACCCAGGACTGATCTCCTTCAGAATGGACTGGTTGGATCTCCTTGCAGTCCAAGGGACTCTCAAGAGTCTTCTCCAACACCACAGTTCAAAAGCATCAATTCTTCGGCACTCAGCTTTCTTCACAGTCCAACTCTCGCATGCATACATGACCACTGGAAAAACCATAGCCTTGACTAGACGGACCTTTGTTGGCAAAGTAATGTCTCTGCTTTTGAATATGCTATCTAGGTTGGTCATAACTTTCCTTCCAAGGAGTAAGCGTCTTTTAATTTCATGGCTGCAGTTACTATCTGCAGTGATTTTGGAGCCCCCAAAATTAAAGTCTGACACTGTTTCCATTGTTTCCCCATCTGTTTCCCATGAAGTAATGGGACCAGATGCCATGATCTTCGTTTTCTGAATGTTGAGCTTTAAGCCAACTTTTTCACTCTCCTCTTTCACTTCCATCAAGAGGCTTTTTAGTTCCTCTTCACTTTCTGCCATAAGGGTGGTTTCACATGCATGTCTGAGGTTATTGATATTTCTCCCAGCAATCTTGATTCCAGCTTGTGCTTCATCCAGCCCAACGTTTATCATGATGTACTCTGCATACAAGTTAAATAAGCAGGGTGACAATATACAGCCTTGACATACTCCTTTTCCTATTTGGAAGCAGTCTGTTGTTCCATGTCCAGTTCTAACTGTTGCTTCCTGACCTGCATACAGATTTCTCAAGAGGCAGGTCAGGCGGTCTGGTATTCCCATCTCTTTCAGAATTTTCTACAGTTTCTTGTGATCCACACAGTCAAAGGCTTTGGTGTAGTCAATAAAGCAGAAATAGATGTTTTTCTGGAACTCTCTTGCTTTTTCAATGATCTAGCAGATGTAGGCAATTTGATCTCTGGTTCCTCTGCCTCTTCTAAAACCAGCTTGAACATCTGGAAGTTCACGGTTCATGTATTGCTGAAGCCTGGAATAGTGTGGGTTAAACTTAGGAATTTTATATGGTTGAAGAAGATATTTATTAATAAAATTGGGAAGGTGATAGAGATACTCAAGAAAAATACTAGATTTTTTAAGTACAGCAGGTTTTGATGTTAAATGACAACTCCCTTATCAGTGCTTTGGAAATACTGACTCTAAGAGGTAAAGGAACACAAGAGTAATTTTTGAATAGCTATATACAGTTTTGGTGATGGTACCATCCTCAGAAAAGTTTTGTCCTGTATATTTTATGATTAAAATCATTATAATCACGGTATCAATTAGAGGATATTGTGATGTACCTTGTGAAGTTGTCCATGGGGGTTTTAAAACCAGAGTTCATCAATAACAAAGTCAACCTTCTGCCATCATGAAAAGTAAATCTGTTCTGAGATCGCTTGAAACCGCAGACCAGTGCGTGCACGTACCATTCCCTAGATGTTTAATTACATTAGGAGAGCCCGTTTCAGTTAAGATGAAATGTTCATAGATGCTGTCAGTTAGTTTGTGTTTAGCTTTCATTCATAGGGAAATACTGCCACAGTTGAGGAACAGGAGGATATTCCAAATATAGATGTTGTTGTTGTTTAGTTACTAAGTCATGTCCAACTCTTTTGGAACCCCATGGACTATAGGAGGAAAAATTTAGAAGGATAAATCTCCCTTTTGAGGTAGTTTTGGTTTTATACATACTTTTTCCTCTTCAGAGGTCTAATTTCAGATGACTTCAGATTACCTGGGTTTTTTTGTTTTCTCTATTCTTTTTTCTTTCATTAAATGTTTAAATAAGGATATAGGAAAGTCAGCAGACTTTATGATTTTGGACATGCATTGTTATTTTATTAGTTAACAATAATGGCTATAGCTATGTTTGTTGATATAAACCATATTAAAGGTAAAAAGAAATGTGGAGAAAGAGTCAACAGACTTGTTTTGCTTGGGAATTTCTTAGTTTTAGTATTAAAAGTCTTATATCCCTGGAAATCCCTCAGTCGTGAGCAGACAGGGACAGTTGGTCATACTACATAGAGACTCGTCAAATATAATCCAGCTTGTTTTATCTGCACTTGTGAAGTCCATTTCCAGATTGCTCTAAAGAAGTAAGAGGAATGCTGTCTCCCCAAAACTGTCCCCAAATGTTGCCAGTTGAAGAAGAAGCCATTCAAATTTTGTGTATGTCCTAATTTTTAAAGAGACATTAACTGTATTTATTCTGACACACTTGGCGTATTGATAATATTTTTTGGTCATAGTAATTTAGGAAAAAGACAAAAGCATGTGATTTACACCTGGAATATGATTGAGAGTCATTTAGAGAAAAGTTCAAAGTGATGAAAGAGATTTTGTGTTGAGCTCCAGATATAGTGGGGGAGAGTGCCAAATGCTTTCAGCATTGAGCAGATGGATTGTATACATACTTTAGAGAGGTGATTATCTACCCTTACTCATCCCATATAAAGTAAACAATTCTGCTGTCTTCTCAAACTTTTCCTTTTCTTTCAACAGTTTAACAATATCTGAGTGCAGTGAATATAGAAATAATGTGTGATTTAATTCACCTTTTAGAGTGCTTTACTCATGTTGTAAAAATAACTTAGTGATCTCTATTCAAAGAGTTTCTAGAAATAACATTAAAATTAGCTGGGAAAAATGCATTTGTGGTGTATAGTGTACTTAATGAAATAAGTGTGTGTTAAATGAGCAGAGATGTTCAGTTTTTCGCTACTCTAAAATTTTTCCTTAGAGAATTTGGGTGATATTATCATGGGAAATAGATGGGGAAACAGTGGAAACAGTATCAGACTTTATTTTCTGGGGCTCCAAAATTACTGCAGATGGTGACTGCAGCCATGAAACTAAAAGACACTTACTCCTTGGAAGGAAAGTTATGACCAACCTAGATAGCATATTCAAAAGCAGAGACATTACTTTGCCAACAAACATCTGTCTAGTCAAGCCTATGGTTTTTCCAGTGGTCATGTATGGATGTGAGAGTTGGACTGTGAAGAAAGCCGAGTGCCAAAGAATTGATGCTTTTGAACTGCGGTGTTGGAGAAGACTCTTGAGAGTCCCTTGGACTGTAAGGAGATCCAACCAGTCCATTCTGAAGGAGATCAGTCCTGGGTTTTCTTTGGAAGGAATGATGCTAAAGCTGAAACTCCAGTATTTTGGCCACGTCATGCGAAGAGTTGACTCATTGGAAAAGACTCTGATGCTGGGAGGGATTGGGGGCAGGAGGAGAAGGGGACGACAGAGGATGAGATGGCTGGATGGCATCACTGACTCGATGGACATGAGTCTGAGTGAACTCTGGGAGTTGGTGATGGACAGGGAGGCCTGGCATGCTGCAATTCATGGGGTTGCAAAGAGTCGGACACGACTGAGCAACTGAATTGAACTGACTGATCAGGTTAAAATGTCAATTTAAATTCATTATTAAACTATTAAATAGTATTTAAATTAGGAAAATTATACTTTTTTCAGCAGATTTATTTTGATATGCAATGACTTTCTGTTTAATAAACCTTGGAAATATTGTCAGAAGCCTCCATACTTTTGTTTACAAAGTTTGATTTGATAATATTTACCTTGTTACAGATTTAATAATGTAAATCTCAAGAGCATCATTTGTTAGGAATTAGCCCTATTTTTAAAAACACAGTTGCTATTAGAGGCATTTATCAACTAGAAAGTTTCACCTACATTACGTTGACTTAATATCATTGCTTTCAATTCTTTGAGTTGTCTTTACTGATGTTATTTAGGATGGGGAAAATTTTCAACAATATTAGAATAAAAACTCATGATTTGCTTTCGTACATCACATTTAACCATTTTATGTTACCTTTTCCTTCAACTCAGTGCTCTACCTGTTCTTAATTCTTTGCATATATTTTCTTTGGATATATGTGGAATTTCATTTTCTAACTTAAAAACAATAACATCTTTCTGATGAGTAAGGATCTATGTAACAAAATCTCTTCACTTTGCTAAAATCAGTTTTTTTATAGATAACTTCAAAGGTGAAGGTGGTCAGAAGGTACAAATATCCAGTTATAAGATAAATTACTCCTGGGGAATTTAATGTACAGGTGGTGACTGTAGTTAGCAATACTGTATTTTGTATTTGAAAGTTGCTAAGAGAGTAGATCTAAAAAGTCCTATTAGAAAAAAAAATTACAACTATGTATGGTAATGGATGTTAACTAAACTTACTGTAGTGGTCATTTGCAATACACACACACACATATCAAATCATTGAATACCTAAAATTAATACACTGATATATGTCAGTTCTTAATTTTTTTAAATGGCTTAAAAAAAAAAGATGATCTCTAAACATGCCATATATGAACATTTGCTGAAGCTGTGTTTCAAAATAGTGGTCCGTTAATAGAGATATAATTTGCTTCGTGCTTTGCATGAACTGTATGTTGCCTGAGATTTTCTTAAAATATTTAAACAATTTATAGCATTTCTTTTCCTTTTGCTAATTATCTATGAAGCAATGTTTACTATTTTATGAGTCCTATAAAGCAATATGAATTCTATATGCCAGGGGAAAAAAAAACACTTACAGAATAAAGGACTGAACACATTTTAATTGGATCAATGAAAGTCCTAATGCATAGTACTCTAAAATGGAGTGATTACAGTTGTATATAATAATATTACATGGTTTTATAGAACAGAAAAGATACATTAGAAATCTGATCTAGTGTTTTCTACAGTATAGTCCCTGGGGTGGGATACTAGTCCTGTGGCTTGTTCATGGAGGGGAAAAGAGAATTTGGCCAGACATTGAGTGAGATGCTGCATATAATAAATACCTCTCTTGTACATTTAATATTTATGCATGTCAAAACTATTCTAGGCTAGTCAAGACTTAGCCTAGTCAAGACTCCATGAAGAGTTATCCTTAGAGTTATCTACTCCAAGATATCCCTGAAGATATCTTTTTGCTCAACTTTTCTCCAACTGTGGAATAATTTTTTTCTTTAAAACAAATGTTCTCACACCCTTTTCCCAACAGCTTCTGGTGAATACTAATCCAATACACCAGGGCATTGTGACCAAGGGTGCTTGGTGCTCACTGTGGTGGGGGGAATTGAGGCAAAAAGTAGATGAATCTATTTCCAGAGCTGGATAACTGGCTTGTAACTAGTAAGAGCCAGAACGGAAATCTAGGTCTCCTGTCTGCGTAAGACTTCTGAGGCCATGGTCAAGTAACTGTAGCAGGACGGTGTCAGGGGGTAGGGCATGAATCACATCAGGGTCTAAAATAACGTTTGTGCCAAGAGCTATTTAGGAAGTACTTAGGATAGAGTGCTGAAATTTCATAAGATCAGATAAAATAGTCAGAGCTGAAGCTAGACTACCTCGGGTGGAAATTACTCCGCTGCTTCCAGCCACCTAACCTTGAGTGTGTTATGAATTTCTCTGTACCTTAATTTTCTTATACGTAAAATGGACACAATAGTTTCCAGCTCATAAAATTTGTTGTGAGAATTATTAAACGAATTAATACATTTAAAACTTAGATCACATCTGACACACAGTAAATATTCAATAAATATTATTTCTAGTTATGTATTTATGAGGAAGTTGCAAATATGATACCCTATCATTATGGTGGCCTATTATGGTGTGGCAGTTTTAGGGATAAGAGAAGCATGTTGTCATGATAATTAGAAAAGCTTCTGAAGTAACAAGTAGGCCTGATCATTTACCTGCCTGATTCACCATTCAGCTTAATTGAACAGTTATTCAATGAAAGCACCTCTAAATATCCAAAAACTGTAAAAAATATATATGTATAGAGTGTGAGCACATAGATTATAAAGGCCAATACATAAAACAGTAAGAAGTAAGTGTCTACAATTAAATAAGCAAAATGACCTTGAAGAGACATACCATTTAATTGTAATTAATTAATTTTTATTGGCATGTATTTGCTTTACACTGTTGTGTTAGTTTCTGTTGTGCAACAGTGTGAACCAGCTATCTGTATACATATATGCCCTCCCTCTAAAGCCTCCCTCCCAGCCCCCACCATCCCACTCTTCTGGGCTGTCGCAGAGCACTGAACTGAACTCTCTATGCTGTACAGCATCTTCCCACTAGCTTATCTGTTTTACACTCAAACGTGTATATAGAAACATGGCATTTTAGTGTAAAAGCAAAATACCATCCTGAGGATTTTTTTGGGGGTAGATATGAATAATTATTTAAACCGAACCATCTGTGTCTTTTACCCCTGGAAGACTGAATTTTTAATGGTATTAGGTAAGCCAGTAGATAGTTAATAAATATTGAAAGAGATAAAACTGTGAAGCTTTTGGATCCTTTGCTTTCAATTTGCCATTCTATGATAACTAATTTGAAACACATGAACTAGAATAAACATTATATGTAACATATGCCTTTTCTTCTGAATGTAGTAATAATAGCTGTCATTGATCACTGTGACCCAGACCCTGATCTAAATGCTTTTCTTTAAAATAACTAGTGTTCTTTATTTTTTATTGTTGTTGCTTTTGTTTGTTT
>NW_011495031.1:1013194-1013746 GCF_000754665.1 Bison bison bison
CTCCCTCCTACGCCTCTAGGTCATCACAGAGCATTGAGCTGAGCTCCTTGTGCCAGACAGCAACTGGCCACTCACTGTCTGTTTTACACGAAGTGGATGTGTGTCAGTGCTGCTCTCTTAATTTGTCTCACCCTCCCCTCTTCATTCCCCTCCCCGCCGCCCATGTCCACAAGTCCCTTCTCTATGTCCGTGTCTCTATTCCTGCCCTGAAAATAGGTTCATCAGCACTATTTTTCTAGTGATCTAAATGCTTTTTGTACACCATCTTATTTAATCTTTATAGCAGCCTGGTAATTAGGTGTTACCAACAAGTGGCAGTTAAAATTGGAATTAAAAGGACTCTGCTTCATAACATTGCCCATCTTACATAATTACTTGAATTATTTTTTTTCCTAAAGTTAAATTTTAAAAGAAATTTTGCTGAAGTAATATATTTAAAAACATAGTGTCAGAACACTGGGAATGTGTTTCTAAATTCTAGCTGGTTGCTTGGTCACTTGTCAATCAAGGTGCCACATCTGTTTTCTTCTGAAACTGAAAACATTTTTGTGG
>NW_011495031.1:1013846-1023616 GCF_000754665.1 Bison bison bison
ATAACTCAGAAGGCACACATATGGGTATACTTTGTTTTTTACAATAGATGCTCATTTTCCATGTAACTCTCTATATATTAGTTCAGCCATAGATTTTTCCACAGCTGCCATTTTAAAGTGAGCAATACTGCAATACTAGCCAATCAGCATGCAATTGCCAGTCATCTGCCTGTCTCTGTTTAACTGAACTCTTAACTCCACTGGGGTGACCATCACTCTTGCCAAAAAATACTAGAACAAAAGACATCACTACAGGTAAAGATGGTCAATCTGTGTTTGTGGTTGTACAGCTAAAACAATAGGAAAAATGCTAGAAACTTTATTTAAGTTCATGCTGACCTACAGGGTCAGCATTTCCAGAGATGCTTTTGGGCCTGGTTCTGATGGTTCTCATGTTATTCATTATGTTGAAGCAACTTTGGCTGATAGCATCAGGGCTCCACTACTGGTTCTTTTAGCAAACTGTAAGCTCCACAAGGTCAGGGACCATCTTCTCTTCCCTGTCTCTGTGTCTGTAACCAATAAAGGAAGGAATATTTGCTGAATACTAATTAAATAAATGAAAGAAGTAGCACTTCCTGAAGGAATTGCTGTCCTGGTTTGGGCAGTGGTCCAGGAGATGGTGATCCACATTCAGAAGCAATTTTCATGGCATGGGTGGCCCAGCTCCAGAAAGGTGTATCTCTACAGAAATCCTAGGCAGAGGTGTTGGTCATGGAATACACTCTTGCTATCTGGCAACCTCCATGGTAGCTGTAAGAGGAGGATATTAATTGGTGAATTGTACAACACTTTCACTATGAGTCACAAACTGAGCCCATGCAGAGTCCTTTGTAGAACTGCATTCTCCAATTTTGGAGAGTTGAAGACCAGATTGTGACCTATGACTTCTTCTGTGGCTCTTTGCTGACTTGATGGACATGAGTTTGAGGAAGCTCCAGGAGTTGGTGATATACAGGGAAGCCTGGTGTGCTGCAGTCCATGGGGTCACAAAGAGTTGGACATGACTGAGTGACTGAACTGAACTGATGACTCTTTGTGATTCTTGATGAATTTGTCTCCATGGATTCTAATGCTGCTAAGCAATTAAAAACCATAAGCATATTCAGAATTGAAAATACCCAGTCATGGCAAGAAAGATTAGGTAAAACTACCAAAGAATAGGTAAAATTTATGTGTTTATTTTTATGGAGTATTTTGGTCACATAAATTGTGGATTGTGACACAATTTTTTGCTGAATCATCTAGAACAGTATTTCCAAGCCACAATCCATATTCAGATGCCTTGGAGATCTTATTAAACTAAAGTTTCTGGCTCACTTGTCCAGATGGGCCTGAGAGTTTGTATTTCTTTTTTTTTTTTTTTAATTAATTAATTTATTTTTTAAATTTTATTTTATTTTTAAACTTTACATAATTGTATTAGTTTTGCCAAATATCAAAATGAATCCACCACAGGTCGTGTATACCTGTGGAGAGTTTGTATTTCTAATCAGCTCTAGGTGATATGGATGCTGCTGATCAATGGATTAATCTCAGTAAGAAGATTAAGGATACTGTTTCTCAAACTTGGCTTCACATTGGAATCAGAAAAATGCCAGGGAGTTTTAAAAGATACTGATGCCTGTGTCTCAACCCTAGAGATTCTGATTTAATTGATAAGGGGGAATGTGGCCTGAGCTTTAAGGTTT
The DNA here is from genome assembly GCF_000754665.1 of Bison bison bison. Lineage (NCBI taxonomy): Eukaryota > Metazoa > Chordata > Mammalia > Artiodactyla > Bovidae > Bison > Bison bison. Next base: position 1,015,538 of record NW_011495031.1, read on the forward strand.
ATGCAAAGCTCCCTAGGAGATTCCAGTGTGCAAATGAATTGGAGAATTGATGATGTCAGATTGGTTTTAATTTCCTTTTGAGAAAAAAACATTGATTTTAGGCATCAAATCTTATACTTTTTCCTTGCAGGTTGCAGCAATCTACAAGGACTCAAGTATTGGAAATCTTATAAACATAGTAATTGTAAAATTAGTTATAATTCATGATGAGCAGGTAAGAAACAGTTCTAAAACTAATATTCCTAGTTGTAGTAAGCTCTTAGCAGGAATATATGTATGTAGATCATGAAATGGGATAATTGAAAAATACATGTTAAAAATCTTGATTCAGAAAGGAATGAGGTTGACTTTTTCCATCATGATGGAAATGAAATGAGAACAGAGGAAGTCACAGAAAGTAATAAACAATTTAAAAAGTTAAGGTTGATAACAATCAGATATTCACTTTTTATAATTCTACTGTTAGATTTAAAATATAAATTTTAGAAGTTAGTTTTTTGATCCGAAATATTGGATGCTTACATTGAGAAGCATCTAATTCAATTCTGTTTTCATCACAACGTTTTAAGGATTGCTAAAATATGTTTGAGGCATGAGGGAGCAATGAAGTGACTTCTTCATTTGCCTATAAAAATGCTATTTAATGAACTGCATAAACACTGACAAGTTTGGAAGGGAGAGGGCATGAATGTTTTGATGTAATATTAAATTGCTGATTTTTTGTGTGTGTAGGAAGGACCAGTCATCAGTTTTAATGCAGCGACCACATTACGCAACTTCTGTTTATGGCAACAAACTCAAAATGTTCTTGACGATGCCCACCCATCCCACCATGATACTGCTGTTCTTATCACAAGGTACAGTTCTAGAAATAACCCTTCCAATGAAATTGTTTACCCTTTCTCTCCTGCATGATCACTGATACTTCTTGTTATATCAGTAGTACATAGTAGTGTTCTATGAGAACTTGTATTATGAAAGATACCCTTGAATGAAAGCATTCTTCTGTTTCTTTCAGACCAGAACACTGGCCTGATTCCTTAGGAAATTAGCAGCATTAGGTTGCTAAGTAATGGCTTGACCTAAACAAAATGATTTCCTTAGTATGTTAATGACAGAATAACAGAATTAGGAAAATTATTTGAAAATTAACATAGTTATGGAACTGAGAACGCATTTTGTTTCTTCCCTATTTGACCTTCCAATCGCTTGGAAAAGAAAGCCTCTGAATTTTTTTTGGACTCCTTATACTTTTAAAAAAACCTATCTGCTCTGTGTTTTGTTGCTCAGTGTGTATCTTAATTACTGGGCTGCTTTTGCTAGGCTTTTTTCTCAACCCTATTTATTTATATGAAAAACAGCTGCTATTATTATAAAATGATTATTTTACAAGTACATTGTTAATTCACACTGTTGTTTCAGCATCCGTCATGGTATAAGAATCCCAGGTTTGTAGTTTGTTTTGCTTGGTTGGTTGGCCAAAGGGGAAAAAAATCTTTTGCTTGAAGATTAGACTCAGAGAAATGTTGACTTTCTAGAACCCTGAAATGAAAACCTTTAGTCAATGTAAAACAACTGACATAGTCCATGTGCTTTATCTGTTTTCCAAAGTAAAGCAGAATTGCTCACATTTATACACTGTATTCTAATGCCCTATGTTATGGCTAGAGATAACATATTAAAATGGGAGGGAAGAAAAGGGCTCTAAGAGGAGACCATGGGGAAAGAGACTAGAGAATTGTCATATTGAATGGTTAGAGACTGAGTAATGCAGAAGCAAAAAGTTTAAGCAACTTGGTAACATTTGAGAACGTCATTATTTTGCAGCAGAGAATAATAGCTTTACTTCATAATGATGTTGAAACATCAAGAAAAGAGTATTACATATACTACTGCAAAGGTAAAGGCAGAGAGGTGAAAAATACATTGAGAAGGCTTTTCATTGAAAATGATTAAGCTCCAGCTGTTTATAGCAGTCACCTCTATACTGTACCTATTTGCTTATTGGTATGCAAAAATGGTGCATTGCTCTAGGTTTAAACTTATTGAGAGCTTGAGAGAACTAGATCTTAGAAGTCAGTTTAGGGCAATAGATATGTCAAAATTAAAGCTTTTTTGTCTTTGCTTTGGCTTGTTGCAAAAATATTTTCTAAAAATGCTTCTAAATCTTTTGTTTCAAGGGAAGACATTTGTGGAGCTAGAGAGAAATGTGACACATTAGGTAAGTTATTTTGTAAATATAGCTTATATAATTGTTTACTGAATTATTTAGGATGATGTTTAGATTATCTTTCTTTTAATTTACATATTAATCATTTTGTTTAGTTGTCTTGATTAATGATTATAGTGTCACTATTATTTGATTTTTGCTTCTATAAGCTTTAAAGAATAATAGGAACTACTATTTATATAACAATTACTAAACATCAAGTGCTGTGCAAAGCTTGACATATTTAAATTAAAGTATTTTATTATGTATCATTTGATCATACTAAATAGTACATAATAACTTATATGCAAATTTAAAACAAGAAAAATAAAATGAATGGACATGAATCCACTATCAGATTTATGAATTAGATTTAAGAATTAGAAATTTAGCAGTACTGTTCTATGGCCTGTGCTAAGTCCTTATTCTATCCCTTGCATTTCCCCAAGAGATAATCAGTTGCATAAATGTTGTATGTGCCAGTTCTTTCCATTTTTTTGAAAAATAGTTTTATGGCACATGTATGTATTCTTAAAAGAATCTGCTTGATTATGCTTATTTTTGAGCTTTAGTTCATGCATTTTCACTGTTACAGAATATTTCAATCACGGTTCACATATCTTTATTCTGTCAGTGAATATTTGGGCTGATTTCAGCTTTTTTCTGTTAGAAACTTTATTATAAGACCCTAAGGTATATTCCTAAGATTAGAATTTCATGTCATTAAATGTGCTCATGTTCAACTTTATAAGATATACCAAATTATTTTCCAAAGTGGTACCAATTTTCATTTTTTATCAATAGTGTATAAGCATTTCTTTTGATTATATTCTTATCAATACAAGAATCTTCAAATTTCTCATTTTTGCCAATCTAAATTTAATATATTTCATTATAGTAGTAATTTTTAGTTCCCTGGTCACTAATGAGTCTGGACATCTTTTTATATATTTACTAGCCATTTATATATCTTTTCTGAGAGGAATGAAATAAATGAAAAAAGTTGCCTGTTTTTCTGCTGTAGTACTTTTCATTTTCTTATGCCTTTTAGTGTTCTTTATAACTTCTTGATACCAAACCGTTTTTGGATTATATGTATTGTAAATATCTATTAATGATTAGTTCCTTAGTGATTATTGTTGTATTTGTATGAAAAAGTATACTATAGCTGAATTTATAATTTTAGAGTTAGAAATTTTATGTCTTAGTAATGAAATTATAGCCTTCTAAGTATTCTGTGGTGCAAAATCTGAATGTATTATTCTGTTTTCTTATAAGGATTTAAAAATTTGTCCTTTCACATTTAAATCTCTATACTATTTGAGGTTTTTTGATATGGTATCAAATAAGGATCCAGTTTTATAAGATTCTTTTCTGTGTGGATATCCAGTTTCCTGAGATCATGTTTTGATTAGGTTGATTAGTTTCCTAGACTCTGCAGTACCTTTCCTTAGAATCTGTGATGCCACATATAAAATTTCTGTTTGCACTGGCATGTGCAAACATCCTGCTGTTTCATTAATCAATACTTTTTATTTAGTTCATCTACCAATTCCATAAATTCAAATTATATAGTTCTATAATAAATCATCATAATTCATAGAGTATATACTCCGTCTAATTTTCTTCAAGAGTTTGTGGCTATTCTTGGACCTATGATCTCCTATAAAATTTTAGACCAGTATGTTAAGTCATTATGAAACAATTATCTATTTATGAAGGTCTTTTAAAATATTTTTTAGTAATATGTATTATTTTCTTTCAGAGTTTATTGTGCCCAACTTTCATTTACCTCTTTTATTAGTATATTGGTGTATGATGTTGATTGATAGAAATATAATAAATTATTTGGATTATTGATTTTAAATATAGACACCTGATTCATTAATTAATCTCATAATTTACCTGTGGGCATTTATATCATTGTGAATTATGGCTGTTATTCTTTTCCCTTCTTCAATCCTTATAATATTTTTTCCTTTTTTTTTTTATTTTATGATATCAGTGTGCCATAATTTATTTAAACATTCACTTATTGAAATACATCTGGGTTGCTTCAGGTTTTGATCCGTTATGAATACACTATAAACATTCATATACAGTTTTGTGTCTTCATTTTAAGCCTCATTTCTCTGGGATAAATCCTCAGGAGTGAAATTTCTGGGTCATATGGTAGTTGAATGTTTAGTTTTATTAAGAAACTACCAAATGATTTTCCAGAGTGGCTGTACCATTTTACATTTTCAGTAGAAAAGTAGTTGTAATGTATTTCCTCCACATTTTTATCAGTGTTTAGAGTTATCTTTATTTTTTGACTTCAGCCATTCTGACTGGTGTATAGTGATGTTTTAGGAAAAGATTTTGATCATTTTTTCATGTTTATTTGCACTTGCATATCTATCTTCTTTGGTGAACTGTCTGTCTGTATCTTTGTGTATAAAACTGGATTATTGTTTTCTTTTTTATTTTTTTTAACACTGAGTCTTGAGAATTCTTTATCTTTCTAGATGCTAGTTGTAATTTTATGTTTTCTGTCACTGTAGCTCATATCTTTATTCTCTTAACACAGTCTTTCATAGAGTAAAATCTATTTATTTTGGTGAAGTATAGTCTATCAATATCTCCTTTTATGGGTTGTAGTTTTGACATCAAGTTTAAGAACTCTTTGCCTCACCATAGTTCTTGAAGATAATGTTTTTCTATAAGATTTGTGCTTATTTGTTTTGTCTATGAATGTCCAATGGCCCAATTGCTCTAGCAGCCTTATTTATAAGACTCCATTGAATTTTATATAAACTTTGTCCAAAATCACTTGGGCCTCTTTCTATGGGTAGATTCATGGGTCATGGATCTGATATCCATTTATAACATTGTGAATTATGGCTGTTATTCTTTTCCCTTCTTCAATCCTTATAATATTTTTTCCTTTCTTTTTAATCTTTTTCTTTCCCCCCTTTTTTTTTTGTCTTAAAGTAAGATATAAACCTTGTTGAATGTTGAATAGAAATGATGATGATAGCCTTTTTTCCCTGGATTTTAAAGGGAATATTTGTAAAGTTTCACCATTAGGAATATTTGCCACAGGTTCTTCTTGGCTGATAAACTTATAGTTTTCTGAAACTTAGAAAATGTATACTTTTTGTTAAAAAATTATGCAGATCTAGTAATGATCATATGATTATTTTAATCTTATGAATTCCTTTTATGAGTTTTGTAACACTAAACCAATCTTGATTAAGGTTTTTTCTTTTTTTTGTTGTCTCTAAACACACCACTAGATTTCATTCCATGCATATATTTTCAGGAGTGAAATGACATTCCTTTGATTGTATTTCTCTGATTTTGATACTGTGCTACTGCTGCTAAGTCACTTCAGTCGTGTCTGATACTGTGAGGAGATAGCAAATTATCCAAGATGGCCTGGTCAGGCTCTCTCACCGCACGTTTTGTAAATAATTATGTAACAGCTGAGATCACATACAGCACTGCGCATGCGCATCACGAGATACTTCCTTGGTCACAAGCTGCTTTGTGCCGTAAGCCCGTCAGCTTCACCACAAAAGCCGTAGCTGCTATGGCATTGGGGCTACATTGGAGTGGCATCATGGTTATATGAGGTTATGCCATCGCTGTATTACTGCTGCATTATGGTTATGTTGTGGCTGCTGCTACTTCTGCTACGTGAGTCAGGAGAGTGGCTGTGTTATGGCTGCTGTGCCAGCCAGGAGAGAATAAATGTGTCTAGTTCCTTTGGCTCCTTCCAGCCTCTCAGCTCACGCCTTGTCTAGCCTGCTGTTGCTGCTAAGTCACTTCAGTCGTGTCCGACTCTGTGCGACCCCATAGACGGCAGCCCACCAGGCCCCCCCATCCCTGGGATTCTCCAGGCAAGAACACTGGAGTGGGTTGCCATTTCCTTCTCCAATGCATGAAAGTGAAAAGTGAAAGTGAAGTCGCTCAGTCGTGCCCGACTCTTCGCGACCCCATGGACTACAGCCTACCAGGCTCCTCCATCCATGGGATTTTCCAGGCAAGAGTACTGGAGTGGGGTACCATTGCCTTCTCCTTGTCTAGCCTGGGTTCAGCGAAAAGCGCGGACAGTGTGAACAGGGAGACAGTTGGTGTCATGAGTAGAAAGAGTGACACACATACCAAAGTTTTATTCACCATGCCAAATTTGTTGGGAGTATATTTTTTCTTTTTCCATATTCTGGAAGATTTTATGTACTGTTGGAGTGATCTATACCTTGAAAGCATGGGAGATCCCACCTAGAAAACCATCTGGGTTTTATCTTTCCTGTGTGGAAATATATTTTACCATTTAATTTCTCCAAGGATAATCAGACTTAAAAAAACATCTTTTTGAATGATCTTTAAAAACTGTTTTTCTAGATATTATACCATTTCTTTTAGTCGTAAAATTTATAACTTAAATTATTCTCATAGCATTTTCTTTAAAACTCTCTTGTCTATAGCTGTCTACAAGCCTCATTTTATTTCCAATATTATTTATTTGAACTTCTTTAAATGGCTTAATTTCACTGAAATATTGTCTATTACAATTTGTCTTTTTTTATAGGATCAACTCTTTCTTTTAATCTCATTTTTATTTCTTTAATTTCTCCTTTCTCCCTCTCATTTTTTCTCAATTTACTTATGCTTGCTTAGCTCAAAAACCCCCCAAATTTTTCTTTTCTAATTTGTTTAAGACTACCCATTTACTTCAAGGTATCATTTTGCTATGTCCTACATGTTTTTATAGATATTTTCAATGACATTTAAAATTTAAAAATTCTAAGTATGTGTAAACCCATCTTGATTTCTTCACTTATTAACTAGACTTATAATTTAGAAATGCATTTAAAATTTTATGAGTGTATCGAGATTTACTGTTTTTTATTGAATTTCATTGTAGTTGCAGAACATGATCTGTAAGATACCCATTCTTTGAAGTCTTTTGATATCCCCTGTATGGTCTATTGTTCAGTCACTCAGTCATGTCTGACTCTGTGCGACCCCATGGACTGCAGCACAATAGGCTTCCCTGTCCTTTACCATCTCCCAGAGCTTGCTCAAACTCATGTCCATTGAGTTGGTGATGCCATACAACCATCTCATCCTCTGTCATCCCCTTTTCCTCCTGATCTGTATTTCTGAGCATCAGGGTCTTTTCCAATAAGTCGGCTTTTCCCATCAGGTGGCCAAAATACTGGAACTTCAGCTTCAGCATCAGCCCTTCCAATAAATCCTCAGGATTGATTTCCTTTAGGATTGACTGGTTTGGTCTCCTTGCAGTCCAAGGGACTCTCAAGAGAGCTCTCCAAAACCACAGTTCAAAAACATAAATTCTTCAGTGCTCAGCTTTCTTTATGGTACAACTCTCACATCCATACATGACTACTGGAAAAACCATAGCTTTGTTTAGATGGACCTTTGTCAGTAAAGTAATGTCTCGGCTTTTTGAAATGCTGTATAAGTTTGTCACAGCTTTTCTTGCAAGGAGCAAATATCTTTTAATTTCAAGGCTGCAGTCACCATCTGCAGTGATTTTGGAGCCCAAGAAAATAAAGTCTGTCACTGTTTCCATTGTTTCCCCATCTATTTGCCATGAAGTGATGGGACCAGATGCCATGTTCTTAGTTTTTTGAATGTTGAGTTTTAAGCCAGCTTTTTCACTCTCCTCTTTCACTTTCAAGAGGCTCTTTATTTCTTTGCTTTCTGTCATAAGTGCAGTGTCATCTGCATCAGATCAGGTCAGATCAGATCAGTTGCTCAGTCGTGTCTGACTCTTTGTGACCCCATGAATCGCAGCATGCCAGCCCTCCCTGTCCATCACCAACTCCCAGAGTTCACTCAGACTCGCATCCATTGAG
>NW_011495031.1:1023716-1025006 GCF_000754665.1 Bison bison bison
TTAATAAATATTGAAAGAGATAAAACTGTGAAGCTTTTGGATCCTTTGCTTTCAATTTGCCATTCTATGATAACTAATTTGAAACACATGAACTAGAATAAACATTATATGTAACATATGCCTTTTCTTCTGAATGTAGTAATAATAGCTGTCATTGATCACTGTGACCCAGACCCTGATCTAAATGCTTTTCTTTAAAATAACTAGTGTTCTTTATTTTTTATTGTTGTTGCTTTTGTTTGTTTGTTTTTAATTGGAGTATAATTGCTTTATGATGTTTTGTTGGTTTCTGCTGTACAATGGAGTGAATGGGCTATATGTGTATATATATAACTCAGAAGGCACACATATGGGTATACTTTGTTTTTTACAATAGATGCTCATTTTCCATGTAACTCTCTATATATTAGTTCAGCCATAGATTTTTCCACAGCTGCCATTTTAAAGTGAGCAATACTGCAATACTAGCCAATCAGCATGCAATTGCCAGTCATCTGCCTGTCTCTGTTTAACTGAACTCTTAACTCCACTGGGGTGACCATCACTCTTGCCAAAAAATACTAGAACAAAAGACATCACTACAGGTAAAGATGGTCAATCTGTGTTTGTGGTTGTACAGCTAAAACAATAGGAAAAATGCTAGAAACTTTATTTAAGTTCATGCTGACCTACAGGGTCAGCATTTCCAGAGATGCTTTTGGGCCTGGTTCTGATGGTTCTCATGTTATTCATTATGTTGAAGCAACTTTGGCTGATAGCATCAGGGCTCCACTACTGGTTCTTTTAGCAAACTGTAAGCTCCACAAGGTCAGGGACCATCTTCTCTTCCCTGTCTCTGTGTCTGTAACCAATAAAGGAAGGAATATTTGCTGAATACTAATTAAATAAATGAAAGAAGTAGCACTTCCTGAAGGAATTGCTGTCCTGGTTTGGGCAGTGGTCCAGGAGATGGTGATCCACATTCAGAAGCAATTTTCATGGCATGGGTGGCCCAGCTCCAGAAAGGTGTATCTCTACAGAAATCCTAGGCAGAGGTGTTGGTCATGGAATACACTCTTGCTATCTGGCAACCTCCATGGTAGCTGTAAGAGGAGGATATTAATTGGTGAATTGTACAACACTTTCACTATGAGTCACAAACTGAGCCCATGCAGAGTCCTTTGTAGAACTGCATTCTCCAATTTTGGAGAGTTGAAGACCAGATTGTGACCTATGACTTCTTCTGTGGCTCTTTGCTGACTTGATGGACATGAGTTTGAGGAAGCTCCAGGAGTTGGTGATATACAGGGA
>NW_011495031.1:1025106-1025587 GCF_000754665.1 Bison bison bison
AGCTTTACTAGTGTGTGAGATGAGTGCAATTGTGCGGTAGTTTGAGCACTCTTTGGCATTGCCTTTCTTAGGGATTGGAATGAAAACTGACCTTTTCCAGTCCTGTGGCCACTGCTGAGTTTTCCAAATTTTCTGGCATATTGAGTGCAGCACTTTCACAGCATTATTTTTCAGGATTTGGAATAGCTCAAGTAGAATTCCATCACCTCCACTAGCTTTGTTCGTAGTGATGCTTTCTAAGGCCCACTTGACTTCACATTCCAGGATGTCTGGCTCTAGGTCAGTGATCACACCATCGTAATTATCTTGGTTGTGAAAATCTTTTTTGTACAGTTCTTCTGTGTATTCTTGCCATCTCTTCTTAATATCTTCTGCTTCTGTTAGGCCCATACCATTTCTGTCCTTTATAGAGCTCATCTTTGCATGAAATGTTCCTTTGGTATCTCTGATTTTCTTGAAGAGATCCCTAGTCTTTCCCATT
>NW_011495031.1:1025687-1026133 GCF_000754665.1 Bison bison bison
TTCACTTTCATCAAGAGGCTTTTTAGTTCCTCTTCACTTTCTGCCATAAGGGTGGTGTCATCTGCATAGCTGAGGTTATTGATATTTCTCCCAGGAATCTTGATTCCAGCTTGCGTTTCTTCCAGCCCAGCATTTCTCATGATGTACTCTGCATATAAGTTAAATAAGCAGGGTGACAATATACAGCCTTGACGAACTCCTTTTCCTATTTGGAAGCAGTCTGTTGTTCCATGTCCAGTTCTAACTGTTGCTTCCTGACCTGCATACAAATTTCTCAAGAGGCAGATCAGGTGGTCTGGTATTCCCATCTCTTTCAGAATTTTCCACAGTTTATTGTGATCCACACAGTCAAAGGCTTTGGCATAGTCAATAAAGCAGAAATAGATGTCTTTCTGGAACTCTCTTGCTTTTTCTATGATCCAGCAGATGTTGGCAATTTGATCTCT
>NW_011495031.1:1026233-1029691 GCF_000754665.1 Bison bison bison
AGATATACAGCCTTGATGTACTCTTTTCTCAATTTTGAATCAGTCTGTTATTCCATATGTGGTTCTAGCTGTTTCTACTTTACCTGCATACAGGTTTCTCAAGAGACAGGTAAGGTGGTCTCATTTCCATCTCTTTAAGAATTTTCCACAGTTTGTTGTGATCCACATAGTCAAAGTCTTTAATGTATTCAATAAAGCAGAAGCAGATGCTCTTCTGGAATTCTCTTGCTTTACCTGTGATCCAGCGGATGTTGCCAATTTGATCTTTGGTTCCTCTGCCTTTTGTAAATCCAGCTTGTACATCTGGAAGTTTTCTATGTAAGCTCTCTCTATGTGTACATAAGATGGAGGAGCTCTATATAGTCAGCAAAAACAGGACCAGAAGCTGACTGTGGCTCAGATCATGGACTCCTTATTACAAAATTCAGACTTAAATTGAAGAAAGTAGGGAAAACCACTAAGCCATTAAGTGTATGAACTAAATCAAATACCTTTTGATTATATAGTGGAAGTGACAAATAAGATTCAAGGGACTAGATCTGATAGACAGAGTGCCTGAAGAACTATGGACAGAGGTTTGTAGCATTGTACAGAAGGCAGTGATCAAGATTATCCCCAAGCAAAATAAATGCAAAAAGGTGAATGGTTGTCTAAGGAGGCCTTACAAATATCTGAGGAAAGAAGAGAGAGAGGCAAAGGAGAAAAGGAAAGATATACCCATCTGAATGCAGAGTTCCAGAGAATCGCAAGGAGGAATAAGAAAGACTTCCTAAGTGAACAATGCAAAAAAAAAAAAAGAGGAAAGCAGTAGAATGGGAAAGACTCGAGTTCTCTTCAAGAAAATTAGAGATACCACAGGAATATTTAATGCAAAGTCAGACACAATAATGGAGAAGGAAATGGCAACCCACTCCAGTGTTCTTGCCTGGAGAATCCCAGGGACAGGGAAGCCTGGTGGGCTGCCGTCTATGGGGTTGCACAGAGTCGGACATGACTGAAGCAACTTAGCAGAAGACACAATAAAGGACAGAAATGGTGTGAACCTAACAGAAGCAGAAGATATTAAGAAGAGGTGGCAAGAATACACATAAGAACTATACAAAAAAGGTCTTAATGATCCAGATAACTACAATGGTGTGATCACTCACCTGGAGCCAGACATCCTAGAGTGCAAAGTCAAGTGGACCTTAGGAAGCATCACTAGCAACACAGCTAGTGGAGGTGATGGAATTCCAGTGGCGCTATTTCAAGTCCTAAAAGATGATGCTGTGAAAGTGCAGCACTAAGTATGCCAGCAAATTGGAAAACTCAGCAGTGGCCACACAACTGGAAAAGGTCAGTTGTCATTCCAGTCCCAAAGAAGAGCAGTGTCAAAGAATGTTCAAACTATTGCACAACTGCTCTCATTTTGCATGCTAGCAAGGTCATGCTCAAAATCCTCCATGCTAGACTTCAACTGCATGGTCTATTATGTGGTCAATTAAAAAATGTGTATGTTCAAACAGAATGTGTATTCTTAACTATGTCTGTTAAATCAATTTATGCTGTTCAAATCAACTATGTATTTACTATTTTTTTTTTGCTTACTAGGACACTAACCTGAAATATGAATATATTTTTGTTACTCTTTATTTTTAATTTGACATTAAAATTTCTTCAATTACAGTATTCAGATACTTTGTTTCATCTATTTTTGGGCTAACTTATTAGGTGCATATAAGTTTGATTTGTACTGTTTGCAGTTGTATAGTGACTTTTTACCTCTAATGCTTTTTCAAGAAAATATAGTCATTATAATTTTATTTTTATATTATGTCTAGCAATGCTATAACTAACCCAACTTTTTCTTGTTTAATATTTGCTGGGTATATCTTTTGTTTCAATTTTTCAGAGTCTCATTTCTTTAGATAAATCCATCATATAATTGGATTTAAAAAAATTATATCCCTATTAATCTTTGTTACTACCAAAGTTTGTCCATTTACATTTATTCTAATTGTTTTCCATCTTTTCTTTCTTTTTATCTTCATGCTTTATTCCAGCAGCTCTAATGTGCATTTTATTGTTTTTTTTTCCTTTGGCTGCATCTAATTTGGTATTTCATTCATCTTCTGTATTTTCCATTTCAACATGTTTTACAATTTCAAAATTTCTACTTAGTTGTTATTCAAAATCTGCCTATTTATTTTGTTTATATTCTTTTTATATTTTCTCATATTTATCATTGCCTTTCATATTTACTGAAACATTTTATTTGGAGTAATTTTATATTCCATCTTTGGCAGTTCCCATATTCTAAACATTTGATAACCAAATATGTGGTTTCTGCTAATTTTATGCTATGTTTATTTGTTTGTATGTTTCATGATCTCTAAGTGTAAGTTCATATTTATATAAAAATCATCCATATGGTTAGTGGTGAACTGCTTAAAAAGTGTTCTTTCCTCTAGAGAGATTTTCAGTTGTTTTTGCTGTAACCTGAAGGGTGTTAATAACCAAGGTCCCTGACTTAAGGCAGGGACTTCAGAATCAGATTCTCTACTTTGAAGCTTCCTCTAGCAAGCTCTTAGTCTCTGTATCATATTGCTTTTCTCAGTATTTGCTCTCAGAGTAACTCCTATTACTATTCCTTGCTTGCTGTTTAGGATTTAGCACATGATATAAATCATATGGGGCTTCCCTTGTGGCTCAGCTGGTAAAGAATCTGCCTGCAATGCGAGAGACCTGGATTTGATCCCTCGGTTGGGAAGATCCCCTGGAGAAGGGAAAGGTTACCCCTCCAGTATTCTGGCCTGGAGAAAACTGAGTGACTTTCACTCACATGATATAATTGTTTATATGTATATATGCATGCATTATTAGGTATGAGATGAGCAGGGACAGAATATATCTTAGGTCTCGGAGGTGTGTGATTTTGATAGTTCTCATACATCATGAGCTCAGTATTCATTTAAAAAGTAGTTTTTATTACTGGATGTGTTTCTTTGTGGTATAAGGACTGTCTAGAAGTTAATCTTCCACAAATGTGGAAGTAGGCACCTGGCACTCTAATTTTTACAACAGACCTCATTCTCTTCTCCTAGCAAGCTACTCTCTAACTTTGTAGATATATTCTATATAATTAGATACATTTACATATCTAGGTATATTATTCTATATATCTAGGCTTCCCAGGTGGAGAAGGCAATGGCACCCCACTCCAGTACTCTTTCCTGGAAAATCCCATGGACGGAGGAGCCTGGTGGGCTGCAGTCCATGGGGTCGCTAAGAGTCGGACACGACTGAGCGACTTCACTTTCACTTTTCACTTTCCTGCATTGGAGAAGGAAATGGCAACCCACTCCAGTGTTCTTGCCTGGAGAATCCCAGGGACAGGAAGCCTGGTGGGCCGCCATCTATGGGGTTGTACAGTCAGACACGACTGAAGCGACTTAGCAGCAGCAGCAGACTTAACATGG
>NW_011495031.1:1029791-1038086 GCF_000754665.1 Bison bison bison
CAGCAGCAGGCTTCCCAGGTGGTGTTTGTGGTAAGAGCCCGCCTGCCATGCAGGAGATGTAAGAGACGCGCGCTGATCCCTGAGTCAGGAAGATCCCCTGGAGGAGGGTACTGCGATCCACTCCAGTATTCTTGCCTGGAGAACCCCATGGACAGAGGAGCCTGGCAGGCTATAGTCCATATGATCGCAAAGAGTTGAACACAACTGAAGTGACTTGGTACTCAGATATATATGTTTTATATTTCTTAGATTATCTTTGCCTTGTTTTCACATATTTATACTAAAAGTTAAGTATGAATATATTTGCTATATTTTTCTATTTTAAAAAATGATTTAAAACTAAATTTTGGGTTATTCACTCCCCATTCATTTTTTGCAGTTTTCAGCTACTCCTGTGCACATAAATCATACTGATGTCTAGAAACATAGACTATGCAAATAAAAGTAGTCCTGTTATCCTTTAAATCAAGAGTAGCAGTGATTATAATGATAGCTGATATATTTGAGTGCCTGTGTATCAAACACTACATTAAGGTTTAACATGATTATACTCATTTAATCTTTGCAACAAACCTATGAAGACCTATTATTCCAATTTTATACATGAGGATAAATAATTTGCCCAAGGCTACACAACTTGTATTAACCCAAGTTTTAGTATTTTAGTTTCCCTTCTAAAATATGTGGAAAAAATAACAAACTAAGAATAGTTCTTAATAACAAATACAAGATACTGGCAATAATTACTAGGTTTCCTGCTTATATCTCCTTTTGCAAGTAATGTTGTCTTAGTCTGGGCATATTTTACAAAGTAAGTTAAAAATGGTTATTCTTCAAGATGATAGATTGGTGACTTGTGCAGCTTCTTGCACTTTCAAACACAGGGAGTCTGTGTCAAATTCGGGCTGTGCTAGTTTATTTTGTTAATATCTCTGCCCAGTTTTAGAGAGCCCTGAACGAGTGAATGAGTGAATCTAGGCATAAACTCTCAGCCAACTGCTTGGTACTATAAGGCTATACATTCACTTTGATTTTTGTTAGTCTTGTTTATCTAATGGACATGCTTGAGCTTGATCTTTAATCATATGCAATGCTAATTTTTACAGATATGTCATGTGGCTAAGATGTTCAACTTAGAATATATCCATCTTTAAGCTGGAAGGAGTTGCCATTTCTTCCTCCAGGGGATCTTCCAGACCTAGGAATTGAATCTGGGTCTCTTGCATTGCAGGCAGATTCTTTACCATCTGAGCTATAGGGAAGTCTTTAAGCATGAAGCAGTTTGGGTGGTAATGGAGTCAATGAAAAAAGTGAAAAGTTAAAGTATTAGTCACTCAGTCATGTATGACTCTTTGCTACTCCATGGGCAATAGGTTGCCAGGCTTCTCTGTCCATGGAATTCTCCAGGCAAGAATACTGGAGTGGGTATATTCTCTTCCCCAGGGGATCTTCCCAACTCAGGGATTGCACCCATGTCTCCTACATTGCAGGCAGATTCTTTATGGTCTGAGCCACCATGGGAACCCAATGGAGTCAATATTGTATTTCAAATACCCAGCGCTGTAAATGAATAGTACACTGGAACTGAGCCACTAGGCAAATTGAAAATACTAGTGAAGGCAAGGGAACAGCACATATTCTTAAAAAGCAATGTGTACAGTTTAACTTATTTTGACAAAGGAGAAATACAAAATTGACTAAAAATTGCGCATACAGTATGAATTTTAAAATCTTAAAGGCAATAATAATTCTCTCATTCTTTCTCAGAGGACTGTTAAAGAAAGAATATCTTTCTTTTTTTTTTTTTTCATTCTTGCTTTGGTCTTGATTCTAACTAAGGAAAAGTTCTTTTGGGGGCGACTTTGCCCAAGCAAGGCTTTTTGGCATTAGAGTCAGAAAGAGGGCATCTTTCATTTTTGTTAAGAATGTATTGGTGAGTGAACACATTAGTTTGACCTTTTTCCAGTATTTTTAGATTCTTTAGTTAACTTCTATTTCTTTTTTTTAGGTACACATAATAGGAAAGACCTAAAACACAGTAGCTAATATGTCTGTTTATTTTATATTAAGAAATTTCTAAATGAAAAATTTTACAGTAAGAAACTGGTTATTGTACATATGAAAATATTTTTTTTAATCAAAGGAATCATCATAGGAGAGAAGATAAATTTGTAAGCAAATGTTGAAGGATAGCAATAGTAAAAGCCATGGTGTTATGTTAAAAAGTAAAATGGAATGCTAACTTGATGATGAAATATGGAATATTGTAATGAGCATTTATTTTATATTTCTTATTCTAGATTAAAAGACTATATCAGTTGTAACTATTGTCTTTGGTGTCCAGCCAGTTCATATTGTCATCATTTTTCAGCAGCAATTCCAGTTGCAAGTTGTTATTTAAATGAGTGGCTCGATCTTGATGTGTGATACGTTTTCCACTGCTAAAATGGTTACAAAATCAAGTGCTTCCAATGATTATGGCATTATCATGCTTTATTTAACATCTATTAACTCCAGGCACTATTCTAAGTATTTAACATATTTTTAGTCATTTAATTATCATATGGTAATTGAATAAGTGTCTGCTGCTTCAAAGCTTTAAAAAATTAAATAAAATTTATAATTTATATTGTTCTGGACTATTTTCTTTATTAGTACTGTTACCAGTTTAGACATTCATTACCTTTCCTACTAATAACCCTGCTGCTGCTGCTGCTGCTGCTAAGTCACTTCAGTCATGTCTGACTCTCTGCAACCCCATAGATAGCCTCTTACCAGGCTCCTCTGTCCCTGGGATTCTCCAGGCAAGAACACTGGAGTGGGTTGCCATTTCCTTCTCCAGCGCATGAAAGTGGAAAGTGAAAGTGAAGTCGCTCAGTTGTGTCCAACTCTTAGCAACCCCATGGATTGCAGCCCACCAGGCTCCTCGGTCCATGGGATTTTCCAGGCAAGAGTACTGGAGTGGGGTGCCATTGCCTTCTCCACTAATAACACTAACGTGGCCTAAAATTTCATTCTTCCTGTGGCCTTTTCCTTTTCCTGTCTTTTAAAAAATTGTTTGCTTATCCTATATTTTGGATTATTTTCTTCAGTAAAAGTATATGGTTTCAGCTACAGAAAATCATTCTGTTCTTTTTTTTTCTTTGCCTTATAAAACATCTGTGCAATATTAACAGTCAACTCTGCATTTATTTCTAAGTAGTAATGCCAAAGGATACATGCTTTGGTGCTTTCTTTATGATTCTGCTATTCCCCATTTTGTTGAAATACAAATATGAAATTTTTCAGGTTTAGCAGAATTAGGTACCCTGTGTGATCCTTTACGGAGCTGCTCCATTAGTGAAGAAAATGGACTCAGTGCTGCCTTTACCATAGCCCATGAGCTTGGTCATGTGTAAGTACCTTCTGTCACCTCAGTAGTGTGCCTTCTACATAGCATTGCATGAATGTCTACAATTCTGTCTTCAACTGAGGAATTAGCATCTTTATATCTTTACAAAATATTAGTAGTGTAATTTTAACCCCTGAAATGCTAACTCTGGCTCTTTTGTGATCTATGTTAGGTCAGACAGGCTACACAGATCAACAGACTAAGCAAAGAACTAGAACTTTGGAACTCTTTTCTTTCATTTACTGTATTGGATTATATGACAAGCACTTCTGGCCTCTATCCCTTGTTATCCTATGCATGACCAGGTACTGTGCTCTACCGTCTTATGGGAGGGCCTGTAGGGTCCCCTGGTTCTAGGGAACTCCCCCAAATATTTCTAGTATCAATTCATTTCTTGCTTTTATTGCTCAGAGCCCCAACAGAGTATGTGGTCTGTGGGAATTTCTTAATCACTGAAATATTTTCTTAAAACTTTCTCTCCCAGATCTATAGTGTTTTTTTTTAGTAAACATTTGGAATTCTCCCATCTGTTCTTATATTATTAAACATTCCGCTGGGGTTTTATGCTCTAAGAATGTGGAGGCCATGATTTCCCGTGATACCTGTGAAGCTCCCATAGAAAGTCAGAAATCCCTAGAAATTCATCCTCTGAAAAATGATTCCCAATGTACCCACCGTACTCTTTTGATTTTTTGGTTATTTGCTAATAAGGAATTGAAGCTGGAGCTGCTTTGCTTGAACTCCATTGTCTTTTCCTGGTCATGCCTTGACATCCTTAGAGTATTCAACTGGAATAATTTCAGGCAGAGATAATTTTTATTAAACTATTTCCTCTTCAGTTCCCTGTAGCATAGTTATATCTCATGATCACCCACCAAATGCACACTCAGATTTGTATGTGTTTGCTGAAGTAGAGCAGGTTCAGCAGCATGCCCGAGGTATATCATGCATTGTGGTAACATCCTGAAGGCAGTGTTTGCTGGTTACCAAGGGTGTTAACTAGTACAGTGTTCTTGCAAAGGATACTACCTTTTATTTTCTTCCTGAGAAACTTTTTAGGTGTGTTTAGAATATCAGTAAGTAGTTTAATTAAAACACTGATATTAAGTACAAATTTTGACAGGTAAGGACTGAATCAAGTGGTTTCAATATCCCTTCTAGATGTAGTTTTTACTGGGATCCTCAAAAAATATGTAGAATCTGTTGCTGACCAGCTGATCATTTAATGTCATTGCCCTTGTAAAGATTTGATTGCTATTTGGAAATATTTTTACTATTCCAGTTCTATCAGTAATTGCTTTATGATTATAAACCAAAAAGAGCAGTTAAGCTATTTCATGTGAAATAGGCGGAAAGCATAAAGTGATATGGAATTAAGAATTAAGTAATTTTTTTTGTTTTTTAATTCTGTAGTGATAGTCAGTAGTCTGGAAGTTACTGTGGTAGAGCCTTTACCTAATCTTTCCACACACATTGCCTCGGGTATGCATGTTGGAAATTAAAATTGTTTTATGTGAATGCTGTGTTGATCTTGTGATGAGGTGAGCCAGAATCCAAAGAATTTGATTGTTGAAATTCACATACCAAAGCAACAGACTGTGCTACTGATCAGAGTTATAATCTACTATTTTTTAAACATCATGCACTTCTAAACATGAAGGTAACCCTAGCATTTCAGTACTTTATGAAGAGATCAAGAGTACAAATCCTGATATAATCAGATTGATCTACATTTTAGATTATATTATAAAATAAGAGATCTGTTTCTAATGTTGTATACATTTCATTATTCTTTTGTAAGTGTTTATTTTTATTTTTAGATTTAATGTTCCACACGATGATAGTTTTAAATGTAAGGAAACTGGAACTAAACATCAGTATCATGTCATGGCTCCAACTTTAAATTACCACACAAGTCCTTGGACCTGGTCAAAATGTAGTCAGAAATATATCACTGAATTCCTAGAGTAAGTGATTTCGTGTTACTTTAGTTACATAATTGAACATTTATTAGATTGTAAGTTTGAAATGTGTATTCTTTTAGAATAGTTCAATCTCTGTTGAGTTTTTTATTGCTTAAATTTAAGTTTGCTTCCACTGTACAAATGGATGTTTAAAGACAAAGAGTTTTTTTTTTTTAAATTTTATTTTATTTTTAAACTTTACATAATTGTATTAGTTTTGCCAAATATCAAAATGAATCCATCACAGGTATACATGTGCTCCCCATCCTTAACCCTCCTCCCTCCTCCCTCCCCATACCATCCCTCTGGGTCGTGACAAAGAGTTTTATTATTTCATTCTTAACTATATTTTTTTTTGGTGGGGGATTTAAATTCAGAGCTTTTTTTTGTTTTAATTTGGGTTCCTGTTACGATAAAAACTCCTTCTTAGGGGGATGCTAAATGGGAATCAAAGCTTCCTTGTGTATTAGAATATCTTCAGAAGCTGATATTAATATTTTGAGAGGAGTTTGAGTGGCTCAAGTTTGAGGTGTCCTTGAAGGACAGAGAATAGCTCAAGTCAAATTATGAATATTCCAAATAGTTCCCTAAAGAGATGTGGAGTGTCTGGGTTTACCTGTCCTTTGGAGGCTATTGCTAGCTCAGATTCAGATTGTTCTGGTCTTGCCTCTTCATCTCCTACATTTCTCTGCTTCCCAACTTATCCAAATGGTGTTTATATTCTAGTTACTGAAACTGGTTTTAAAAGCAAAGCCAAGCTCTTTCCAGGTAATCTTTTGGTGTAAACACAATATTGTTTGATTTTTTTCTACTACATATTCTAATCACCAATTTATACAGTTTCACTTACCTATCTCTATGAGAACTATGGGAATGAATGAAACCATCTTTTGGAATATATATTTATAAATGTATCCCTTAGTTATGATTAGCAGTGATTATTTATCCTTGTATAGGAACTTGATTTAAAAGCACAGCACATAGTTGCTGATCTGTACATGGTGGCATATGGCTTTGTTCGATTGCTGACTGAAGCACTGATTAAAAATACCAGTAGGTATGCTTATTTTTGGAAGGGGTGATATGATTCTTGCCAGTGGGTATTTTAAAAGTTACATGTTCATTTTTGGGGGGCAAAATTTATTATGCCCTCTAGCCAGTAAAAAATTCCCCCAAAAATATTTCTTCTAATTATTTCAAATTGAACAAATGGTTGCTTTTAACTGAATTGGAATGGCTGAACATTTTCACAGTTTTCCATATATTGTATATTACTTGACAAGCTAGGAGTAGCAAATACACATTTTTGCCACTATCTACTATTTTGCAAACTCCTTTAAAGATATTAAATCATGCATTTAATAGCAACTTGCAAGGCAACCATTTCTACTCTCAATTTGCAGATGAGAAGTCTTAGACCCAGGGAGACTAACTAACTTGTTCACACCATGCAATTCGGAAAGTGGTGACACCCAAATGCAAAGTCCCAAAGCTGGCATTCTTTACTCTGCATTATATTCTTTTCGTAAGAAAATCTGTTTGAGACAGAGACAGCATAGCACTTTCTGAAATTCCTTTATTTTGTTGTCAACTATAAAGGAACTTTCTCAGATGATCTGAAAATTTTACTTTTTACATTTTGACAGATTGGACATTAGATATAGGGCATTCCTGTTGGATAGCAAAGCAGACCAAAAGTGTAGTGTGATCAACATAGGAATGCATGTTTTAAACATTATATTTGATGCATTTTTGTTTATTTTTCATTATTCTTTTAAAAAAATTTTATTTTTAAGGCAGCTGTGGGGATTAAATGAGAACA
This sequence comes from Bison bison bison, assembly GCF_000754665.1. Classification (NCBI taxonomy): domain Eukaryota; kingdom Metazoa; phylum Chordata; class Mammalia; order Artiodactyla; family Bovidae; genus Bison; species Bison bison. The sequence goes on from NW_011495031.1 coordinate 1,036,969, forward strand.
AACACATAGAATAAGTCCTTTATAAACTGTAAAGTTTTCTTATTGACTTTGATGTGAGTTGGTTTTTAAATTATGAAAAAATACTGATGTTCTCTTTGAAAGGGCAGAGCTACAGAAAAATGTGGTAAAGAATCTTCTACTGAAATACATCCATGTGTATTCACAATATTTTGTTCCCTGTCGTTGTTGCAGTACCGGTCATGGGGAATGCCTCCTTGACAAACCAAATGGAAGAATATACGATCTATCTTCACAGCTTCCTGGATTAATGTATGATGTAAACAAGCAATGTGAGCTTATGTTTGGTCCTGGATCACAAGTGTGTCCCTATTTAGTAAGGAAAATTATGTTCTTTTGTTTGAAAACTATCATAAAGTTGTAGTTAAGATATATTTCAAAATGTACTTTATTCTCTTAGACAGGTAGTGTGCTGAACTTATCTTGATTTTTAAATATTAGAAAAATTTGGTGTTTGTCAGAAAGAGGTTTTTAAAAAAGGGAAACTATAATTTATTGAATACTTATTATTCGCCGGGTGCTGTTTTAGATGGGCTTCCTTGGTGGCTCAGATGGTAAAGAATCTGCCTGCAATGTGGGAGACCCAGGTTTGATCCCTGGGTTGGGAAGATCCCCAAGGGAAAGGAATGTCTACCTACTCCAGTATTCTTGCCTGGAGAATCCTATGGACAGAGGAGCCTGGTAGATATAGTCTATGGGGTCGCAAAGAGTCACTCTTTGTTAGTCACAACTGAGTGACTAACTTTCACTCTCACTTTGTTAGATACTTAAAAATTATCTTTCAGTTCAGTTCAGTGGCTCAGTCCTGTCCGACTCTTTGTGACCCCATGAATCACAGCACGCCAGGCCTCCCTGTCCATCACCAACTCCCGGAGTTCACCCAGACTCACGTCCATCGAGTCAGTGATGCCATCCAGCCATCTCATCCTTTGTCATCCCCTTCTCCTCCTGCCCCCAATCCCTCCCAGCATCAGAGTCTTTTCCAATGAGTCAACTCATCGCATGAGCTGGCCAAAGTACTGGAGTTTCAGCTTTAGCATCATTCCTTCCAAAGAAATCCCAGGGCTGATCTCCTTCAGAATGGACTGGTTGGATCTCCT
>NW_011495031.1:1038186-1069617 GCF_000754665.1 Bison bison bison
TTGGATCTCCTTGCAGTCCAAGGGACTCTCAAGAGTCTTGTCCAACACCACAGTTCAAAAGCATCAATTCTTCGGTGCTCAGCCTTCTTCACAGTCCAACTCTCACATCCATACATGACCACAAGAAAAACCATAGCCTTGACTAGACGGACTTTGTTGGCAAAGTGATGTCTCTGCTTTTGAATATGCTATCTAGGTTGGACATAACTTTCCTTCCAAGGAGTAAGCGTCTTTTAATTCCATGGCTGCAGTCACCATCTGCAGTGATTTTGGAGCCCCCAAAAATAAAGTCTGACACTGTTTCCACTGTTTCCCCATCCATTTCTCATGCAGTGATGGGACCGGATGCCATGATCATCATTTTCTGAATGTTGAGCTGTAAGCCAACTTTTTCACTCTCTACTTTCACTTTCATCAAGAGGCTTTTTAGTTCCTCTTCACTTTCTGCCATAAGGGTGGTGTCATCTGCATCTCTCACAAAATCCTATGAAATATCCTCGGTCAGAAAACAGAGTCACATAGAGGTTAATGAAAATTAAAACATTCAAATAGTTATTTTCAAATGATGTTGTTTTGTGGGTGGGAGAGATAATACAAGTGCTTTGATAATGAGTTGTATTAAAGACCCCAAGAATTTCATAGACTGTATTTTACTTTATACAGATTTGAATCCAAAGGAATGAAATTTGAAGCCTACTGTTTAGTTTTCTTTAATCATTACTTTATAATTGGTTTCAAGGATTTTTTCATAGGTTCAGTTCAGTTCAGTTCAGTCGCTTAGTCATGTCCAACTCTTTGCGACCCCATGAAATGCAGCCTGCCAGGCCTCCCTGTCCATCACCAACTCCTGAAGTCCACCCAAACCCATGTCCATTGAGTCAGAGATGCCATCCAACCATCTCATCCTCATCCTGCAGTGATTTTGGAGCACTGTTTCCCTATCTATTTGCCATGAAGTGATGGGACCGGATGCCATGACCTTCGTTTTCTGAATGTTGAGCTTTAAGTCACCTTTTTCGTGCTCCTCTTTAACTCTCATCAAGAGGCTCTTTAGTTTTTCTTCACTTTCTATCATTAGGGTGGTGTCATCTGCATATCTGAGGTTATTGATATTTCTCCTGGCAGTCTTGATTCCAGCTGGTGCTTCCTCCAGCCCAGCGTTTCTCATGATGTACTCTGCATATAAGTGAAATAAGCAGGGTGACAATAGCAGCCTTGATGTACTCCTTTTCCTATTTGGAACCAGTCTGTTGTTCCATGTCCAGTTCTAACTGTTGCTTCCTGACCTGCATACAGATTTCTCAGGAGGCAGTTCAGGTGGTCTGGTGGTCCTATCTCTTGAAGAATTTTCCACAGTTTCTTGTGATCCACACAGTCAAAGGCTTTGGCAGAGTCAATAAAGCAGAAATAGATGTTTTTCTGAAACTCTCTTGCTTTTTCGATGATCCAGCGGATGTTGGCAAATTGATCTGTGGTTCCTCTCTGCCTTTTCTAAAACCAGCTTGAGCATCCGGAAGTTCATGATTCATGTATTGCTGTAGCCTGGCTTGGAGAATTTTGAGCATTACTTTACTAGTGTGTGAGATGAGTGCAATAGTGCGGTACTTTGAGCATTCTTTGGCATTGCCTTTCTTTGGGACTGGAATGAACACTGACCTCTGAAAAAGTTGAGTTGACATTTTTATTGACTCTGTAGCCAAGATTTTGTCTTCTTTTGGGGGTAAATTTAGGATTTAGTTCTAATAAATGTCAATACTTTGGTGAATCCATGCCTTGCTTTCCCAAGCAGAATACTCATTTCATTTTCTTCAATCCTGTGCAGACCTTTGCCAAATTGCTTACTATACTATTAGATTGTGAAGATCATTGAACCAGGAATCTCACCTTGTTTATTCATTTAAATAAAGATATACTCCAAGGATTTAGTTCAGATCTGTCGTATAATAGGAGCCAAAAAAACAAATGTTTACTGACGGTTGAATGAGTGAATACATGAATGATTTATGAATGAATGAATGGATGTATGAATAAATGAAAGGTACTTAACAATGAGCACAGGGACATGTAAAGCATACTGCATATAGTGAATATTATTCCTAAAATCTTAAATTTATTTTTTATTTTTTTATTTATTTTGTATGAAACGAGATGCCAGTCCAGGTTCGATGCACGATACTGGATGCTTGGGGCTAGTGCACTGGGACGACCCAGAGGGATGGTATGGGGAGAGAGGAGGGAGGAGGGTTCAGGATGGGGAACACATGTATACCTGTGGCAGATTCATTTTGATATTTGGCAAAACTAATACAATTTATAAAGTTTAAAAATAAAATTAAAAAAAAATCTTAAATTTAAAATGACAATTATTTATGTCTTTAAATATCCACTCTGAAGAGGGGAAGATTTACGTCAATTATTTTTTATAAAAAAATACATTTTTTTTTCATACTGACTTGGATACTGAATGAACTTTGAATTTAAATTCAGAGAAAGAAAGGGATTATTTTGGGCATAGCTCCTGTGAGCCTCTGTGGATTTTCATATCTTGTGAAAACTTCAGAACCCTATGTTCAAAAATTGAAAGTATGCATTATATTTACAAAATAGGAAACCAAGATACATTATACAGTTTTTCTATGCACATTATTCATACATTCCACTGTTGGATCAAAAGGACTTTTGGAAACTCCTTGTGAATAACATTTAACAACAAAAAATCCCTTAGAAAAATGTCTTGCAAAGAGAGAAAAGTATCTCAGTAATTTTGAATGCTTCACTCCAAGTCATCTCTTCCATTGTTCAGTGTTTGATGATAATCCAATTTTTTAAAAACTAAATGTTGCCATTTTATGTGTTTAGAGGAAAATTGATGACCAAGACTGACTTAGTAAAGGTTATTATGTGTATCTGTGTTAGTTGTTCAGTTGTGTCTGACTCTTTGCAACTCCACGGACTGTAGCCCATCAGGTTCCTCTGTCCATGGAATTTGCCAGGCAAGAATACTGGAGTGGGTAGCCATTCCCTTCTCCAGGGGATCTTTCTGACTCAGGGATCGAACCCAGGTCTCCTGCATTGCAGCCAGATTCTTTACTGTCTGAGCCACCAGTGAAGCCCTAGTAAAAGATTATTACTGATTATTTCCAGCTCTGACCATGAAACCAGGAAGTATCTAGGATCAATGTATAAATCAATGCATGATACTGAATTGATCTGGTTGTTGTAGTGTTATTTTTACTCTTGCTTGTCTGCCTTTTATTACTCTGCAGAAACAATGCAGGCGTCTCTGGTGTACCAGTGCAGAAGGAGTTCACAAGGGCTGTCGCACTCAACACATGCCACTGGCAGATGGAACAAACTGTGGTCCTGGGATGGTAGGTTTTCTCGAAGGGTGAGTTTTGTATCAAGAGATTATCCAAGGATGTGATTGCTCTGTGTTTCAGCACTCTTCATTATTCACCGTCATATTTTCTTCTGCTAGTTGAATTAATGTTTTTGCTGTATTTGTTTAATGTATGTTTTCAAGTGAACTAGAATTTCAATTTTATCCTTTTTTCAAGATAAAGCAGATGGATATTATAGTTACATAATTACATGGACATTTACTTATGTAAGCATATTATAGTCTTGTTATTAAAAATGTGTCTAGCCATAAGTATTTCAGAAAATATCTGAAATACTCCCAAATTTAAGGATTTACCATTGTATACATTTCTCCTAAAAATTCAGATAAATATAAATGAAAGTTTTAAGTTTCTTCAGAACTTTATTGGTTTTAGTGTTTTAAAATACATTGTATCTCTAAGACAAAATGTCAATCATACTGCATCTTTTCCATTCTAGCATCAGTGATAAACTTATGTAAATCTGCCAACATGATGTGAAGTGACTGGGTTCACCATGATAATGAAATGTGATCTATTACATATACTGATTTGTGGATATTGAACAATCAGATCAGATCAGTCGCTTAGTTGTGTCCGACTCTTTGTGACCCCATGAATCGAAGCACGCCAGGCCTCCACATCCCACTTAGTCAAGTGTGTGATCCTTTTAATGTATTGTTGAATTCAGTTTGCTAGTATTTTGTTGAAGGTTTTTGCATCTATGTTCATCAGTGACACTGGTCTGTAATTTTCCTTCTTGTGATACCTTTGTCTGGTTTCATTATCAGGGTGATGCTGGCTTTGTAGATTGAATTCCAGAGCATTCCTTCCTCTGTAATTTTTTGGAATAGTTTGAGAAGAATGGGCTTCCCTGGTGGCTCAGCTGGTAAAGAGTCTGCCTGCAATGCGGGAGACCTGGGTTCGATCCCTGGGTTGGGAAATCCCCTGGGGAAGGGAAAGGTTATCCATTCCAGTATTCTAGCCTAGAGAATTCCACAAACTTGTATAGTCCATGGGGTCGCAAAGAGTCAGACATGAGTGAGTGACTTTCACACTTCCAGAAAAATAGGTGTTACTCTTCTCTAAATGTTTGTTAGAATTCACTTGGGAAACCATCTGGTTCTGGACTTTCAAGAGTTGGGAGTTTTTAAAATTATTGTTTCAGTTTCATTACTAGTGAAGTTCATAAACTGGTATTTTTACATTTTCTTCCTGATTCAATCAGGTAAAATTGTACATTTCTAGGAATTTACCCATTTCTTCCAGGTTGTCCATTTTATTGGCATGTAAGTGTTCATCATAATCTCCTAGGATCCTTTGTGTTTCTGTGGTGTCAATTGTAACTTCTTTTTCATTTTTTATTTGATTGATTTGCTGCTGCTTAGTCGCTTCAGTCATGTCCGACTCTGTGAGACCCTATTGACTGCAGCCTGCCAGGCTCCTCTGTCCATGGGATTTCCTAGGCAAAAATACTGGAGCAGGTTGCCATGCCCTCCTTCAGGGGATCTTTCTGACCCACGGATTGAACCATATCTCCTCTGCTGCAGGCAGATTCTTTACCACGGAGCCACCAGGTTTTAGCCTTCTCTTATTTTCTTGATGGATCTAAATAATAAATTTTGCTTATCATTTCAAATATCAGCTCTTAGTTTCTTTGATCTTTTCTATTCTTTTTTTGTTATCTACTTTATTAATTTCTTCTCTTTCTGATCTTTATAATTTCTTACCTTCTACCAACACCGAGTTTCATTTGTTCTTTTAATTCTAGTGCCTTTAGGTACAAGGTTGAGGTATAAGGTTTATTTGAGATTTTTCTTCTTCCCTGAGGTAGGCTTGTGATGCTACAAATGTTCCTCATAGAACTGTGTTTGCTTTCATTACATCGTTTAGATTGTTGTGTTTTCATTTGTCTCCAGGGTTTTTTTTTTTACTTTAGTGACCTATTGGTGGTTTAGTAGCACAGTGTTTAGCTTTCACACTGTGTCTTAGTTTTCTCTTTGCAAAATGTTTCTTGTAGTTGATTTCAGGTTTAATAGGGCAATGGCACCCCACTCCAGTACTCTTGCCTGGAAAATCCCATGGACGGAGGAGCCTGGCAGGCTGCAGTCCATGAGGTGGAGAAGAGTCAGACATGACTAAGCGACTTCACTTTCACTTTTCACTTTCATGCACTGGAGAAGGAAATGGCAACCCACTCCAGTGTTCTTGCCTGGATAATCCCAGGGACGGGGGAGCCTGGTGGGCTGCCTTCTGTGGGGTCACACGGAGTCAGACACGACTAAAGTGACTTAGCAGCAGCAGGACTGTGGTCAGAAAAGATGCTCAATATGATTTCAGTCTTCTTGGTCTTATTGACTGCCAGATTCTGTCTTGTGCGGAGACTGCTGGCCACTTGCAGGTTTGATGGGGTCCTGATGTGGCTGACTGCATGGTCAGTGGATGCTTGGTCTTGGTGCTGGCTCACTGGTGGTTGGACCTCGATTCCAGGGCAGTTGGCTGAGGTTCCCAAGAGGTCCCAGAGCTAGTGCCAGCCTGCTGATGGCCTCCTGATGGGTGGTCCAGGTCTTTACACAGCTGGCTATGGAGCCATGGTACTCCCAGGAATGGTGTCTGTGGGGTCCAGGGAATCCAGGTGCTTGTCCCTGCCCACTAGTGGCTGAATCTGGCCTCAGAGCTAGTAGTTGCCCATGGCGAATGGAGCTGGGTTCTGGGGTCCCTGTGTACCTGGGATGTCCTGGAGCTGGTGTTAGTTTCCTGGTGGGTAGGCTAAGGCCCAGGAAGCCCTAAGACTGATCGGATCTACTGGTGGCTGAACCTGGTCTGGGTTCCTGACTTCAGGGCCCTGCTGGTCCCAGAGTCAGTGTGGGCCAGCAGGTGGTATGGCTGGAGCCCAGGGGTTACAAGCGCTGGTACCTGCCCCCTGTTGGATGGAGTCTTCTTTGATGGCTGACTGCAAATCTCTTGGAACTTTGGGGTTAGTGATGATCCACTGGTGGTTGGGGCTGGGTCCTGGGCCCTCTGGTGGTCAAGACCAGCTTTTGGAGTGGCTGGGGTCTCAGTAGGTCCTATGGCAACTGGATGGCTAGAAGATGGGTCTGTGTTCCCTCCCAGGTAATTGCTTGCCATGGGGTGACCCAAAGTATGTGCCAGCAAGCTAGTGAGTGGGGCCAGGTCCTGATGCTAATAAGCTAGCAGGAGTGAAAGTGGTGCTTGCCAGTACCAGTGTCCTCGTGGTGGGATGAGCTCCCTAAAATGCCTTCTGTCAGCTTCTGTGTTACCAGGGTGAGGCCCAGATGCTTTCTTTCTTTTTGGGAAGCTCTCCAAAATCAGCAAATGGGTCTGACCCAGGCTTCTTTCAAATTTCTGCTTCCTCTCTAAGTCTTGAAGCATGTGATATTTTGTGTGTGTGTGTGCCTTTTAAGAGTGGAGTCTCTGTTTCCTACATTTTTCTGACTTTCCTGAAAGTAAGCCTTGCTGGCACTCAAAGCCAAACACTGTGAGGCTCGTGATCCTGGTGCAGGACTCCCAGGCTGGGGAGCCTGCTGTGAGGTTTAGACCTCTGGGTCCTTGGGAGAACCTTTGTAATTCTAATCTAATTATTCTTTCGATTGTGGGTTGCCTACCCAGGGGTGTGGGTCTTAACTACACTATGTTCCCTCCTACCCAACTTGTTGTGGTTCCTTCGTTATATCTTTAGTTATAGTCTTTTCTTCTGGTCTTCAGGTCACTCTCATTGATAGTTGCTCTATAAATAGTTGTAATTTTTGTGTGTCCTTAGGAGGAGGTGAGCTCAGGGCCCACTATCTTTGCCCCATCTCCTGTCTGTTCTTTATTTTAAAGTAAATGAAACTATCTAGTATACTCTCTCTTGGCTAGGAGCTAGTGGGTCAAGCTTCTTTTGTTCAACATGATGGTTTTGAATTTTATTCATATCATTGTGTGCATCAATACGTCTTCCTTTATGTTGCAGTTTAATTCAGCTGTGCCATAATTTGTTTACCATTTTTCTGTTGATAGATAGTTGGGTCATTTCAAGTTTGGGGCTTTTATGTATAAAGCCACTGTGAGCATCCTTATATAAATCTTCTTGTGGCCATATGTTTGTATTTCTCTAGAGTAAATTGTTAGGTTATAGGGTAGGAGTGTGTTTAACTTCATAAGAAAGTACCAAACTATTTTCCAAAGTACGTGAACCATTTTAGACTCACCAACCAATATAAGAAAGTTTGAATTGTTCTGTATTCCCTGCCAATTTATTTTGTTAGCCCTAACAAACTTTTAGCCATTCTAGGGGGTACGAAATAAAATTTAATTCTTATTTTGGCTTGTATTATCTTAATTATTATCAATTTTGAGCATCTTTTTTTTTTTTATTAGCTCACTTAACTATTTCCCCAATGAGACAGTATGAAGAGTATGGGTTTGTTGAAGTCCAGGTAAATATGGTGAGATACCAAGACCTACTTTAAAACCCATGTAGATTAAAAGTAGAGGTGACATTTGGCATAAAATGTAAATCATGCTAGGTATAAATTCCCTTTAAAAAAATTAACTGAAAATAGTGAGTCCCTATACATTAGCCATATTGAGTATTAAGAGGTCCTATTATTCAAGGAAAGTTTAAACAAATATCCTATAATTTTTCCTTTAGTTCTTTTATCTTGTGACTATCTTACGTGGGTGATGTCTGTTAAATGCTTTTCGTAGAAAATCTATTTGCATGTAGACATGCTAAACCCATCTGACAATGAGTTAATTTTACTGCACAATGAACAACATAGCATTCTTTTTCATGGTCTGTTCCTTCAGAAACAAATAAAAAGGAAATGTGCCAGGATTATTTAAACATTTCTGGAAGATGCCCACAAAATTTACATGCACACAGTATATTTTATTTTGAGATTTTGTTTTTGTTCACTTCTAGTATGGCTTTCTCATATTAAATGATTTGTTCTAATGGAGGGCACAAAGCATTTTTTTTTTCTGATAATAATCTTGGTTATAGGATTAATTCATTCAACAAAAATTTGTCAAGGGCTTCCTACATGTCGGATACTATTCTAGGTGCTCAGAATATATCAGTGAACAAAAGAGGAATGATCCCTGCCCCTGTCCTGGAGCTTATATTCTAGTTGGATACTGCAGTATTATGAACAATATAATGGCACCATGAATAAGAGAAATAGAGCAGAAAAGGGATTAGATGTTGTGTGATAGGAGAGGGCAGATTTGCAATTTAAAATATGATGGTAAGGGTGATCTTATGGGAAGTTGCCTAATGAGCTGTTTTAAAGGAAGTGAGGGAGTTTGCTATGAGGACATCGCAGGGGAGTTGAGCTCCAGGCAAAGGGAATAGCCAGACTTCTAAATCTGGAATTTTCCTAGAGTGTTCAGGGAAGAGCAAAGATGACATTTCGACTGGAGTGGAATGAAGAGAAAGAGAGAGAGAGAGAGAGAGAGAGAGAGAGAGAGAGAGAGAGGTGTGTGGGAATTACTAGAAAAACTTTCAGGTGTTACGAGAATTTTGTGTTACTCAGAGTGAGATAATTGAAAGACTTGACAGAGGAGTCACCTAATTTGACTTAATTTTTAAACTATGTTAAAAAAGGATCATGGCTGTTCTGACAACTTTTGAGACTAAACTCTAAGGGCCAAGAGTAGACAAGGAGGAGATGTACTCAGGGAGCTGTTGGAGTAAAATAGATGTTGGTGGCTCAAATCAGGTGATGATTAAAAGTCAACTTTATATATGTTTTTAAAGGAACTAGAGCATTTGCTAATGTATTAGCTATGGAATATTAGAGGAGGAAGAGATAAGATGACTATGTATTTGGCTAATAACTGAGATCCACTCAGCAGATTTTGAGGGGGCAGGTTCAACTTTGGATATGCTATCCTTGAAGTGGCTATTAGACATTGAAACAAAAATGAGGAAGCAGCTGTCCATTGAGTTTGGAGTTCAGGAAAGAGATCTGGACTGGGAGTGACTGATGAAACAGATGACTAGAGGACCATGGTCTGAGCCCAGAGACATTAAGAGATTAGAAAGAAGAAGAAATTGCAGAGAGAAATCATTAACGAGAAAAGAAAACCAAGAGTGGGTAGAGTCATGGAAACCAAGAGAAGAAAAAGTGTATCAAATAAGAAGAATGATTAGCTATGTCACATGCTATGTCATATAAGGCAAAGAAGGCAGAGACTGAGAACTAGCCACTGGTCATGGTGTCCTGGAGGCCACTGGTGATGTACACACAAGCAGGTTCATGGAAAGTGGGATGTGAAAGCCTCTGGCTACAGTCAGGTAATGGCACCCCACTCCAGTACTCTTGCCTGGAAAATCCCATGGATGGAGGAGCCTGGTAGGCTGCAGTCCATGGGGTCATGAAGAGTCGGACATGACTGAGGGACTTCATTTTCACTTTTCACTTTCATGCATTGGAGAAGGAAATGGCAACCCACTCCAGTGTTCTTGCCTGGAGAATCCCAGGGACGGGGGAGCCTGGTGGGCTGCTGTCTCTGGGGTTGCACAGAGTCAGACACAACTGAAGTGACTTAGCAGCAGTGGCAGCACAGTCGGGTAATGAGAGAGAAGAGGTGGAGAGAGTTAGACCACGAACAAAGACAACTCTTTGAAGGAAAAATAGGACAGTAAGTGGTGAAGGAAATGAGATCTAATATTTTTGTTTAAAAAGAATGAGTGGAGTACTTCTCAAACTATCTCTCGTAAAGGACTAGTATTCTTTTTAAAATATTTTTGGTCATTTATAAACATGCTATTGTACAAAATGGTAAAAATGAAATGAAGAAAGACATTCCAAGTGTGAGCCAATTTTTCCTATGGAAAACAACATGGTGGTTCCTCAAAAAGATTAAAAATAGAAACATGTGACCTAACACAAAAATTTCTGGGTATATATCCAAAAGAATTGCATTATTCACAATAGCTGAGAAGTAGAAGCAACCCGTGTCCATCTGTGGATATATGGATAAAGAAAATGTGATATATACATACAATGGAATATTTTTCAATTGTTAGAGGAATGAAATTCTGACACATGCTGGAACATGGATTAACTTTGAGGACATATTGCTAAGTGAAATAAGCCAGTCCTAGAAAGACAAATTGGCTTCCCAGGTGGCGCTAGTGGTAAAAAACCTGCCTGCTAATGCAGGAGACTTAGGAGACAGGGTTTGATCCGTGGTTTGAGAAAAGCCCCTGGAGAAGGGCATAGCAACCCACTCCAGTATTCTTGCCTGGAGAATCCCATGGATAGAGGAGCCTGGCGGGCTACAGTCTATAGGGTCGCACAGAGTCGGACGTGACTGAAATGACTTAGCACGTGTGCAGAAAGACAAATACTGTATGATTTCAGTTATATGAGATATACAGAGCAGTCGAATTCATAGAAGCAGTAGAGTGGTGGTTGCCAGGTTTAATGGGTGCAGCGTTTCCGTTTGGGAAGATAAAGAGCTCTATGTGATGGTTGCACAGCAATGTGAATGTTCTTAATGCCACTGAACTCTACACTTAGAAATGGCTAAAAGAGTACATTTTGTTGTGTGAATTTCACCACAATTAAAAATAGAACAGGGCTTCTCTGGTGGTCCAGTGGTTAAGAATCCTCCTGCCAATGCAGGGGCATAGTTTGATCCCTGGTCAGGAAAGAATCCACATGCCGTAGGGCAACTGAGCCTGCTTGCCTAGACCCTGTGCTCTACAACAAGAAAGTCACTGCAATGAGAAGCCCACACACTGCAACAAAGAGTAGACCCTGCTTACCACAACCAGAGAATGGCCATGACCAGCAACAAAGACCCAGCACAGCTGAAAATAAATGAATAAATAAATATTAAAAAATAAAACATAAGCTGATTTTATAATTATTAACTTTAATAAACAAAATTAATCGGTCAAAATCTTCTAAGTCTTCTGAAAGTTTCTAAATGCTTACTTTCATCTTCTGTACTCATTTTCTCCCAGTTGACAGTGACTAGTTCAAAGACCAGCATCTGTGCATGGACTACAGTTTGATTAGCTCTCATATAGTGGCAACTGGAACAGTGATGATGTAGGACAGATGGGAGAATTGCTGGAGTGGTGAGAAGAGATGAGATTAGGTGCACGATGGAGGGACTGATTTTGGATTTTTCATATCTACTAATGGGCAGGAAGGCTGCGTACTGGGCAGAAGGGATGGTGGGAGATTTTGGGTGTTGGGTGGGTGGAAGAGGTTGTGGGACATTTTGGACACATTTTTTTGTAGATTTCTACTTTCTTGATGAAAACAAGAAACAAAGTGATCTTTGAGACTTTGAGTAAGATAGAGTAGAAAGTTAGCCAAAAGAGTAGGAGAGTGATAGATACCTTTGCATAAAAGGTAGAAACATGGTTATATACCATATTAATCAAATATTTGTTTGCTTCTTTTTCAAAAACACTTTCCATTATTAAGTTTTCCCCATAGGTATAGGTCTTCCCTCTCCAGTGAGACTCCAGCTCTCATAAGCACAGTAAATTTCCTGTTCTTTTTTGCATTCTGTTGATTTATTTACAGTTACTCAGTATATACTCAGGAAATATTCACAAAACGGTATCAAATGTAATTTCATTTCTGAATTGATAACATTCTGCTTAAAGTTGTATGCATTTTCTTCTACTGGTCTTTCTGCTGTTGTTATTATTACTGTGATGTCCTAACTAGATAACACACGAATCATTTCTTTTTGTGTCATTTTCATAGCATTGCCACCATGGGCTATGTGTAAATAAAGAAATGGAAACACGTCCTGTAGATGGCGATTGGGGACCATGGGGACCTTACAGTTCTTGTTCAAGAACATGTGGAGGTGGAATCAAAAGCACAAGCAGGCTCTGTAATCGCCCCGAGTATGTCTTTTTTATGTCACTGTAAATTAAGATTATCTCAAGGCACCAGAAAGTAAACATCAGTTTCATTCACTTCTAAAACTGGAGGTCAGTCTGTAAGTTTCTGAGATTCAGAAAACTTCTGGAATACTTTAAGCCATATTACTCTCTATCTTGGTAGATTCAGACCTTAAAAAAAAAAGTAAAACACTTTTAAGAATTTGAGTTAAGACAGCCGTTTTCTTTCTTTTTTGATTTAGTGTAAATTTGAGAAATAGTTGCAAATAACGACAGTAATATAATGGCATTTTTACTTTTACTGTGCTTTTGTTGAAAGAGCCTGGCCCCTTTCAACTGTGCTTTGGTTTTCCTGGGTAAAATAGGTAGTTTTGTTACCGGTTCTTACTGTTTGGTATAATTTGTCATGTCATATTTTCTTTTTCTTATTTTCATCTTATAGTTGCTTCAGTGTCTTTAGCTTGAATAAGTACTGAAGCACAGATCCTGCTCACCAAACTATTTAAAAGAATTTAGGCATTCCATAAAAATTTTTAAAAATGGCTCCTCTCTTATTATAGATATAAATAAAGAATTTTTAATGCAGAAATATGACATTGTATGAATAGAGTATGACTTAGTTTATTTGAATTTTAAAATAGTTGAATTATGCTGAAAGTCTTCATATAAGTTTTTAATCTTGCAACATAAATTGAAATGGCGTTGGATGTCTATAGATTGATACCATGAAATTCCTTGAACTGAGTGATATGTAGGATATACACAACAAAGAGTCATATATACTTCTTTTTAATTTTAACATGGTGTCATCTTCGTTTGTGATCATCTTGGGCTCACTCTATATGTCTCCCTGCCTCCAAAATGAATAAACAAATCCCCACCATTAGTTCCTTGTTAGTTAATCTAGTTGTGAATAAGACATCATTTCTGCCCTCCGGGCCACAATGTCCATGTTCAAATGGATTTTCTATAGTTCCTTAACCACAGAGTTGCTTCCCAGTCATGTTACGTACTTCTGTTAAAAACAAAAAGTGTTAGTGGGACATCAGTGGTTTTCCAGATCCTGGAAAGGGATGGAACAGTTTTAGAATGAAATGGCAGAAATAACCTTGTACTGATGTGCTTTAAACTGTAATGAATTTGACTAGGCCAAGAAACGGAGGCAAGTACTGTGTGGGCCGCAGGATGAAATTTCGATCATGTAACACTGATTCATGTCCAAAAGGCAAGCAAGACTTCCGTGAGAAGCAGTGCTCTGATTTTGATGGTAAACATTTCAACATCAATGGTCTCTCCCCTAACGTGAGGTGGCTTCCAAAGTACAGTGGGAGTAAGTAATTAGAATGTTTTTTTGCTGTGAACAGTTTTGAGACAAAGGAACAGCTGTGTTCGTGTCCACCCAAATCTGACTTTTTCTTACAGTTGCTGTAAAAGATCGTTGTAAACTCTATTGTCGGGTGGCTGGAACCACTAGCTTCTACCAACTGAAGGACAGGGTTGCCGATGGTACTCCTTGTGGAACTGAAACAAATGACATCTGTGTTCAAGGCCTATGTCGGGTAAGTAAAATTACTGCATTTAAAATGACTTTCAGAATACTGTTTTCCTTCTATTTTTCTAGCCAGATATTACTTCTGCAACTTGATATACATTCTTATGAATTTCAGTGCAGCATCCTTTGTTGCTACCCTGCTGTCTATAGGAACATGGTTAGGAGCTATTGTTTGCCGTCAGGAGTGACTCACGAAGCAGTAAGATGAGTTTGCTGGTTTTGTTTTGCTTATGGTGCTCAAAATCAAGATGAGGGATGAAGTCAACTTCCTAAGATGTCTCAGGACCCAAGGAATGCAAAGTCCTTTCGCTAGTTTGAATGCGACCTTCTGTGGCGACACTTTTTCCCTCTGTGTTGCAAGTGGTGATATCCTCCCACCCTCTTTCCATTCTCCTACTTAAATGCATTCGACAAACGTTTACCAAATTTCTATTTGGGCTCCCCTGGTGGCACTAGTGGTAAAGAATCTATCTTCTAATGCAGGAGACACAGAGACACAGCTTTGATCCCTGGGTCAGGAATATCCCTTGGAGGATGAAATCGCAACTCACTCCAGTACTCTTGCCTGAAGAATCCCATGGACAGAGGAGCCTGGATGGCTACAGTCCTCGGGGTTGAAAAGAGTCAGATATGACTGAGTGCACACACGACTGAGTACACACACACACACTCTGAATACAACATACTGTTCTAGTCACTGAGATGAAAGGATAGAAAAGAACCCCCGCCTCTGACATGGTGACAGATCTGTGAGGGAGATGGGTGCACACACAGGGCTGTGGGCTTATCTGCAAGGTGGCATGTGGACATTGTAGATGGCGTGTCTTAGTCTATGGGGAAGTGGGTAAAGGATTTGGGGAGGCTCATGCAGGGTGTGAGTCTGGATCTAATTATTAGGATAAGAAAGTTTTAGGAAGGTGAAGAAGTAAGGGACCAAGGTTGGAGGTGGCCACCAGCTGATGGTTGTTAGGTGAAAGTGTTTTCCGAAGTCCTTGAAGATCCAAGGATTTGGAGTTAAGCAAGAGGGGTGATTTGATTTGCATGTTAAAATCTTCAGAATGTACTGAGTTGTTAGGAAACTGGAGTTAGGTAGGCCATTTAGCAGGGCTTCCCAGGTGGTGCTAGTAGTAAAGAGCTGGCCTGCCAATGCAGGAGATATAAGAGATGTGGGTTCGATCCCTGGGTTGGGAAGATCCCCTGGAGGAGAGCATGGCAACCCACTCTGGTATTCTTTCCTAGAGAATTCCATGGACAAAGGAGTTTGGCAAGCTGCAGTCCAAAGGATTGCACAGAGTTGGGCATAACTGAAGTGACTTAGCACACATGCACTCAGGCAGGATTTTAGGTGAGAGCAGATGAGCCCCTGAATGAAAGCATGTAAATTGCAGATGGCAATCCTAAAAATGGATGGTGAGTTTGAGAACTAGGATAGTGAATACTGTCTAAAGAATATAAGTATCATCTTGTGAACTCATTCCTTAAGTGGAACTTAATAGGACCAATTCTTCTCCCTATAACCAAACATCTGTTATTACCTAGGTGATAAAGGCCTTGCACCCAAAGGGCTAATGAGATGTTTAGAGAAGCTGAAAATAACTTACAGATTGGAAATAGCTTTCAACTTCCCTGATAGTTCAATTGGTAAAGGATCTGCCTGCAGTGCAGAAGACCCAGGCTTGATTCCTGGGTCAGGAAGATCCTCTGGAGAGGGATAGGCTACCCACTCCAGTATTCTTGGGCTTCCCTTGTGGCTCAGCTGGTAAAGAATCCACCTGCAATGTGGGAGACCTGGGTTCGATCCCTGGGTTGGAAGATCCCCTGGAGAAGGGAAAGGCTACCCATTCCAGTATTCTGGCCTGGAGAATTCCACGGGCTAGTCCATGGGGTTGCAAAGAGTTGGACATGACTGAGCGACTTTCACTTCACTTTATTTGACTTTTAAATGTGAGAAAAGGGCACTTGGTGCCTGAAAACTTGTTTTATCTAAGTTAAACCCAGAGAGTCAGATATAATGAGAAAATATGACATATGTCTGAACATAAAGATGCATATTACTTTCAGAAAATATCTGGATGAAATTTTCATTTTGGAAATATTTACCTTGTAAATACAAGTCATAAGGCCTATGAATTTTTCTTATTCTCCTGGTCACTAAATTTAAAAGAGTGTTCCAAAGAACTAAGTGTTACTGCAGTGTATGCAGAGGGCACCATCTGTGTGGAAAAGAGCTGCATTTGTTCTTTCAAAGCCTTGGGTCAAACTGTGTACTCTCACCTTTATT
The DNA here is from genome assembly GCF_000754665.1 of Bison bison bison. Classification (NCBI taxonomy): domain Eukaryota; kingdom Metazoa; phylum Chordata; class Mammalia; order Artiodactyla; family Bovidae; genus Bison; species Bison bison. The sequence goes on from NW_011495031.1 coordinate 1,054,287, forward strand.
TATTTACTCATTTGTTTCTGAAACACTTTATTATGATGGATATTAATTTTAAGGAAGTAAGTTATTTCTTTCAGATATGCTCAGTTTATCCCCAGAGTTCTAAGGTCATAAGTTAAAAAAAAAAAAAAAAAAAGTAAATTATCAACGACCTCTTTTTGAAGTTAGTGTAGTGTGTTACTTTTTGTCGCATTTGAATCACATGTCCTTAAAGAATTACTCTCAAATAATCGAAATAGGAATCACTGTCAATATTTATTACAATGTGGATTCTTAGTTTTTAACCTCCAGGAATTTTTAAGAACATCTAAGAATCTATCTTTAAATCCCACACCAGGTGATTTTGATGCAGGAAGTATGTAGAGGATCCTTTAAAAAACTGCTTTTTCAACCATGTGAACAGCTGTGTGAAAATACCGGTGTACATATAACAAGATCATTAGATATTCTGAAAAAATCCTGTTGTATTGAATTTCCTGTTAATTGAAAGAATGTTTTTGGAAAGAACTTTGTAAAGCCCTGTTAGTGGTTTGCTGGTCATTTTAATAATCTTGACTGTAATTATTATATTTTGAAGCAAGCTGGCTGTGATCACGTGTTAAACTCCAAGGCCAGGAGAGACAAGTGTGGTGTGTGTGGTGGGGATAACTCCTCCTGCAGAACAATGGCAGGTGTCTTCAACAGTGCACATTATGGTGAGCTTTGCATTTCTTTCCAGTTTTCTCTTTGGATATAATAATGGGACTATATCATTAAGGAATAATAGTGTTGGTTTGTTATTGTTTATTCTGTATTTTAGTTCAAAATGATTAATTAAATCTTGTACAAGTTGTATGATTGAATTAATGAATTTACCTGCTTAAGACAAGTTTAATTCTTAAAAAAAGTTTAGGTGCATTTATTAGAATAAATCCAGTACAATTTGACATTGATGTGTAAATAGTCCCCCTGTCGTACCAGTTAATGAAGTGTTTTTACTGCTGCTTCTGCAATCTATATTGTATATGTTTATAATCTTTCCAGGAAGTTTGCTTTCAATTATTTTTAATCATCTGAACCACATGCTTTCTGTGTGATCTGGCCTATCTGTTGTTTTTTTTTTTTTTACTCTTTTTTTTTAATTAATTTACTTATTTTATTTTTATTTTCTATCTGTTGTTTTTTATTGATGATATATTGAAACTGATTGAAGGTGAAGGATGAAGCCGTTAACTTAAATGTTAATTTGGAATTATCATTACATTTGATTTTTCAGTAAGTCTGGATTACAGATATAATTGATATTTGGCCATGGCTTCATTTTTCTTGAAAATTTTTATGAGAATATATCAGATATTTTCCATTAAATTTTCTGAGAAATGTTTTTTATTTTATGGTAATAAAATAAACCCATTAAAACTTTCTTTGCAAAATAAATGATGTATGTTTTACAGTTTTATTGTTCAGCTTCAAATTGTATTCACTTGTTTTTGAACAGAGTTAAGGTAGTAAGAATTGATTCAATTAAAACAGAGTCATTTAGATCACTATATTTATATGAAAAGTGTAGAACATTTACTACTCTGGTCATGCTTATGCATCTAAGTTACTAGATGATTTGACATTATTTTTCTAGTTGTTATGATTCTTTATTTCTTGGAAACCGTATATATTTGATCCCTTTTTATCATCAGTGGCACACATTTATCAAAATCCGGTCTGTATTCACTGAAAAGTAATTTTGCTATATAAAGCCGAATGCACAAAATTAGAATTTAACCTTGCAAAATTGTGCTATGAATTAATCAGTTTGCAAATGGAAAAAGATTAAATGCATGTGCAGGTTCTGAACAGCATTTGTCACATTACTGCCCCCTAGTGTTAGCTTTCATCTTGTCACATTTGCAATGCCTTGGAATACTTGAAAAGCATAGCAAAGACGTAAATAGTGGAGCTGGTAGGAACATTTTGTAGTGAAAAAGAATCATGAGTCAAATTGTTTCTGTAGGCTTATAATCTACAACCAGTACGCATTTAATGTATACAGAATAACCATACCATTTATCACCTTATATTTAAATGTGATATCTTAAAGAGATATAAATAAATAAGGCTGCTCTGAAAACACAAGATAATCTCATATGAGACTTAACCTCTTTTAAAACTTCCTCTTCTAAAGTTAATTTCATATTTATAAAATTTAATGTATATGAAAAATTTCAACTCTTTTTGTTTTTATATTAAATGAAAGAGGAAAATCCTAGTAAGAGAAAGGAAAACCTTAGAATAATATCACTAGAGCAGAATTAATTGTTGACTTAAAACCTGAGAGTATTTGGAAAACGATGTGACATGAGTGGTTTTAGTGCAGGAAAAATGTTTCTTGTTTAATGTATATTTGTATATGTAATGTAATGTATATTTGATATAGTGTTTCCTCATATTTTGAGAAGTGCCAGTGTTATTGAATTTGGTCTCATAAAACATTTCTCTAGAGTAAACTTTTTACTTTTCTCTTGACAATTTGTTAGTAGACTTTAAAAAATAATGTAAAATTTGGGGGATAGCTATGGAGATTCCTGCTTACACTGGAACCTAAAAGCTTAAGAAAAATATTTCTCTTTAACGTTCACTATTTTGCTGTTCACTGAGTCTGTGTAAACATCTAGCAATGGTCAACTATTTTTATATCTCCTGGATTTGTGAATAGCATTTGGAATCCTGTATTTTTCCCCATTAGGAAGTATAAAATGTAATAGTATTGGTCACATTTAAAAATTAATGCGTGTGTTAAGTAGTTCAGGAGCTAAATTACAAGATTCATTTTTATTCTATATTCAGAATTTTAAAAGTAAGAGAAATTAGGAAGTGCACCTTAAGAATCCCAAACTCTGTATTTCTAGACAACAACCACTTTTTGTTAATCCTTAGTAATTTGTATAAGACATTGATTCAAAAAGAATAAGCACATATCATCTTTCAGAGATAAAATGAAATTAATTCTGACTATACTATTCAGATTTTTCACTCAGCAGTACTAGCCTCTGGGCCATCTGCTTTTTGTGAAAGTTAACATGTATAAAATTATATTGCAGGTTATAATGTCATTGTAAAGATTCCCCCAGGAGCAACAAACATTGATATTCTTCAGCACAGCTATTCTGGAAAACCAGAAGATGACAATTACCTGGGTAAACATTTTTAGTTCAATGGCAGCCAGTATGTGCAGTTTCATGGAGGTCTGTGGTTGTAAATTCTTGGAAGGCAAGAAGAGCCCCTTGAATAAACATGCAATTTCGACTCAGACTAAGCCAAGTCATCTGACTCCATATATGTGTTCTCTTTTTGAATTACATACCATATCATGTTTTAAAGATACTGAATTAAATTCTGGAAGACAAATTAACCTTTTTTTCCCCATGAGGGTGTTTTAGATAACCAGAGGTTATATTCAGTTAAAGTTGTGTGTGTATTTAGAATACAGTTCTCTAGTTATAAACCTCATTGGGGTTAAATGTTTTTAAAAAAGTGAAGTCGCTCAGTCGTGTTCGACTCATTGCGACCACATGGACTGTAGCCTACCACACTCCTCTGTCCATGGGATGTTCCAGGCAAGAGTACTGGAGTGGGTTGCCATTGCTTCTGCAGAGGATCTTCGCAACCCAGGGATCGAACCTGCGTCTCCCACATTGTAGGCAGATTCTTTACCATCTGAGCCACCAGGGAAGGGAGATGTTTTTAAAATTTTTTCTTAAATATCTTTACCATGTAGTACAAGTCTTTAAATACAGTTTTTATTGTGATTGTATTTTTATTGCTCTTGTGTGACAGAAAGAGAACTATAGTTTCATATTTTTAGATGTTAATGAACATAGTCCTAATATATTCTCTTTTAGCTATTTCTAGAATATACATTCCAGTTGTTATTTACTTTTTGGAAATTGACTTTAAAGTATTTCACTTAGGCCCAGAGATGAAAAGAATGCTTTACAAATCTTTTGTTTCTGTCTGATAAATACCTTAATATTGACTTACATGTAATTCACTAAGCTGGCGATATAAAGCTGATAATGCAAAAACACCTGCCTCACATTAATGAAATGTGAAATATTGGCTCAAGTAATCAATGCTTTGAATTGATTGGGAATCTGAATCAATAATGCACAGCCCATTTCAGAAATTATATTTGGCTTTATAGAGTCAATTGTAGAAAGAACAACTGCTGAATGGATGCAGATTTTCCTTCCAGGGTGGTGAAAAAGTTTCGAAAACTAGTAGAGGTTGCACGACATTGTGAATGTACTACATGCCATCAAGTTGTTCAGCTTAAAATGGTTAATTCTGGTTTCGTTAATTTCATCTCTATAAAAAAAAAAATTCCTAAAGAAAATCAAACGTAAATGTTTTAACTGTTTACATTTAGTAGCACTTCTTTTTATTTTGCACATACATAGATATATGCCATATATATCATTTGGCATAGACATTTGCCATACGTATTATAGATAATTTATGATGTCTCTCTTAGGATCCAAATGTAGATATTTGGTTCTGCTCAAGTTTAAAGATTAGAAATGTTCACTACTAAAATATCAGTATACTTTGTAAAAGAACTACTAATGGAAATATCAAAATCTAAATAGGGGAGCAAAATATATGAGTGGAGTCTTTAGAAAGGACTTGTAATTTGCTTTGGTAACTAAAAATAATGAAAGGTATAGAGTTTTTCTCAGTAAAGTTTTGTTTATTTCCCTTAATTTTAGTGTAACAGGCAGTCCTTTAAACAGGTCTGTCCACTTCTGATAATGTGCAAATTTACAGAGTGATTTTCATTTTGTTGGTTCTTCACTGAATTCAGTGTAGTGTATAAAGACAATCACAATAGCCCACACAGACAAAGAATCACCAAGCATATTTGGTAGTATTCCCTTCAGCATTGGTTTAAGGCGTGTAGTATTTGTTAAGTTTAGTCATGGTAACTTGTGTGCTTTGGGTAGGGTTTCCTGGAAGACCAAATAAGTGTTTTCCAAAAAGATTATTCCACTGAGAAGTATAGTAAATCAGCAAAGATGTATTTAATTAACATGGGGGTTTTATTAGTGTAAAATTTAAAATATTAGACACCCTCTCGAAAATTTAAACTAACAGCACAGTGCTTTACAATTTATACATTAAAAAAAAAAAAAACAGTTTCCAAATTTTATTCTAATTAAAAGCCTGTGAGTTGGGAATTTTTATTATTCCTATTATGCAATTAAAAAGCAAGTAGTTTATCCAAGATCACATAGTAATTAATTGGAACAATTTGAATTTAAATCAGCCGTACCAAGTCCTGTGGTCTTTTTACGACCACAACACTGTGGACACCATGCATTTTTGTATTTACAAAAGTAACAAATTATGAATACATACTCTGTTCCATACTCATATACACATTAAATATTAGTGTATAGATAGACACACATATACTTATTTGATATGCTTGTGTTAATACCTGTCCATGGGAAAGCTCAAGAATCACCAGGGGCAAGAACAGAGGGGGCAGTGGGAGGGTTCTGAAAAAGTAGCCACTCACACAGGCGTGACCAATGATGAACGCCTCCCATGAAAAAGATCCAGATGTTTACAGAGGGAGGAGTAGACAGGCATGGGCTTTTAAAATATTGACCCTAGGATGTTGAAGCTTTATACATGTTTTCCAAGGTAAACAGAACACTACAGCAGCCTGGCTGCCCTTTCTTTCCTCCCCGTGGATGACCAGGATTGATTTAGCTGATCTGTCTGCATGACTTCTCTCTGTTTTTCCACTTCCTGTATGTCTCTCCTGGTGCTGCATGCTTTGTGGAAGATGACCTTCTCAGAAAGAAAAATTATAGAGTGAATGTATTTTCATGGGTTTGGCTGATACGCTGAAGTTTCGCTGCTTATGGGTTAGATACCACTTTATAGTAAAATAAAGTTTATTTCCTCTGTATTAATTTATATTTATATTCTCTAACTGCAGAAGAAAAGAATGTGAATTGTAAATGTTAAAACTGTTTCTGGACCGTTGACTGGTTTTGCTGTTTCATGAGCACTATCCTTTTACAGCATTATCGGACACTCAAGGGAATTTTCTTTTGAATGGGAATTTTGTTGTAAGTATGTCCAAAAGGGAAATCAACGTACAAGGAGCTATTTTTGAATACAGTGGTTCAAACAACTCAATTGAAAGGATTAATAGTACTGATCGACTGGAAGAAGAACTTGTTTTGCAGGTAAATTCTTAGTAGTTGTTACTAAGACAATTTTAATCATATTAGTAAAATATGATGCTTAAGTAAATGATTTGTATTTATTATTAAACATAAAGTGATATCTTTTAAGAATATATCTTTTATGAATTGATTGTGTGCCCCTTTGTATTTTTATTGAGGTTTTGTGTGTGGGTAATCTATACAACCCTGATGTACGTTATTCCTTCAATATCCCCGTGGAAGAGAAGAGTGACCTATTCACATGGGACCCATATGGACCATGGCAAGACTGTACAAAAATGTGTCAAGGTACACTAGAATTAAATAAAAGGGACATAAGTTCAGCTGTGGCATGCTGGTATAATTTGGGGTGCTCTTGAGTCTGGCTGCCTGTGGAACCCACATACTTATACCACATAGACTTACAAAGGTTTCCCGTCTTTGTTCTCTGTCTGCTTTTCTCCGCACTCATTCTGGGCTTCTTATGCTTAACAGCCTCCTTATCTCAGCCCTTTTCAACGTTTTACATCACAGCTCCTTTCCTACCATGTCCTTAATCTCTTTCTCGCAGTTACAGAAAGGTTCGCTTACCGTCACACTGTTTTCTAGTGAAATGCTCACCTTCTTGTCCTTTTTCTTCCATCCACTTTCCCAGACACCCATCTTCTTTTAGTGTTGTGGGGTCAACATTCTCCCATCCTCTTATTTCCCTTCTCTGACCACAGGGAAATGTGTTTGTACTGATGGATGAATAACTGAAAGGAGCACAGGGGGAGATGAAAAAGCCGTGACGTTATAGTAGAAAAGCAAGTGAAGAGACTGGTATCTTTGGGCAGTCTATAATTATGAATACCTGGTTGTGTGATGCTACCTTTATTTGAATCAGTAAATGTTTATTGACAGACTATTGTTTTGGATTATTAGGACCCTGATTTTGCATTCAAGTTTTAAAGTCTAGTGGATGAAACACAAGAATGAGTAAATTTTCTTAATTTTAAACGGTAAAAGCCATGTCACAAGTATGCATCGAGGAGACCCCAGGAGAGATGGAATGAGCAGTTTGAGGTGAAATGGGAAGATAGAAATAGGTGTAGAGTGGAAAAGTAGTTCCCAGGGGCACTAGAGACAAGGTCTGGAAATTAGGAGAGCAGTGAGTCAGAGGAGAAACAGCTCCGAACAATACAGAAATGAGCTGAAGAAGGTAGGTGGCCAGAGGCAGTAATCACAGAAGATGGGAACTTGAAGGGCATGTTAACAAACTGACCTCAAGGTACCAAAGGAATGGTGGTATCCCATCCCAGAAAAAGGCACAGACTTGGTCCTGTGGTACTAGAACAGCAGTGCCCGGATGCTGGTGTGGAAACAGGCATTCCTGTTTGAACAGTGTCTCCGGGGAGGGAGACTGAAGCAGATGATGCCAGGCTGACTGGTGCAAACACTGCAAGTAGGAACAAAGCTTTGGTAACACACAAGACAGAGGAATTCATGTCGGCAAAAAGAACCTGGTTGTGCTTTATAGAAGAGCATAGAGAAGTGGTTTGGGCATCTGGGACCAGTATTCCAATATAACTGGGTAAAACTGGTCTGTGGCAGTAGGTATGGGGAGCTAGAAGAAATCTAAATAAATAGTTGAATGAAGGAACATTCTAAAATATGGGGGACACACCAAATAAACACATAGCAAGATGCAAAATGAAAGGCTGCAGAAGGCATCTTGAGTTTGAGAGTCTGAACCAGGAAAGATCTCTTTCCTACAGAAGGAAAGGAGCCATTAATTCAATTGCCACAAAGTATATACTATGATTATAGTTCCTTTTGTATGTGTGTAGCTTTTGGGTTTCTTCTTTCTCTAAAGAAGCTTTTTTGAAGTTTCTTTAGATTTGTTTACTTGTTTCCCTGTGCACTGAAAATGATCAGGCTCCAAACATTTTGTGAATGCTATAAATTTTGTGTTAATATTTTGGAGCTCTATATTCAGTGTATTGGTTTCAGCTTTCCTTTCCTTTTTCTTATATGTTGCTCCCTTGGTCCTCTCCTCTCTTGCTCTCACTTGGCCATGTTGCTTTTCAGGCCTGTTACACGGCTGTCATCGTGTGCTTTCCCTTCTTTATCATCCTGTGAGGTCTCTTTAACTTTCTTCTGTGTTGGATTCCCTGTGTCCCAAATTCTGTGAATTCCTCTTTTTATTTCCTCCACTGAGGATAACATAGCTGTCGGACATTTCCTGAGAAAGCAAGGCAGTTTTTAGAGACCTTTCCTGTCTGAAAATGGCATTATTCTGTTCTCACCCTTGATTGATAGCTTGGCTCATATAAAATTCTGAGATAGATTATTTTCCTTTAGAATGCTGAAAATCTTGTTTTCCAATTTCCAGTGCTTGGATATGATACTTCCTGGTATAGAAATTTTGTGTCTCCTCTCCTAAATTCCGGGAGTGAGAAATGTCAGGACACTGTGTGTTGGGTTGGCTTTTCCTTTCATCTATTTCCCTGGTAATTAGGATGCCTTCCAAACTGGAAACACAGATTCTTTGATCTGAGTTTTATGTATGATATCTTTGATAATTTCTCCACATTAAATTTTCTCTTCTCTCTTTGTAAAATTTATATTGTCTGGATATACAGCCTCCTGGTCTGATCTCTTATCTCGTAATTTCCTCTCCAAATGTACATTTTTTTTCCTTAGTGTTTCTCATCAACAGCTTGCTTTTGTTTCATGGATGCAATACCTGTGTCTGTGAGAGTATTAATTATAGTCTTGGAACTTTCTTCTTCTCCCTGACATATTTATTTCCTTTTAATTCTGTTTCTGCTTATTTAGGTCTCTTTTGTGTGAGTTGTCTTTCCTATATTGCCTACTGATCCTTTGATGTTTATTCATATTTAAGACTAAAATGCTAATTGAAAGTCCTGTGTGGGTTAAATAAGTCTTCTTATAGTTCTTTACTTTGTCTTTGGGGGAAAGGCTCAAATGTTGCTGTCACTTAATCTTTCTTCTTGAGCTAAAGAGTTTTCCAAGAAAGGAATTCTCCCATCTTCTGATGGCCAGTGAGGGGACTGGAGAAACTGTAAAAATTGGCTTGGAGCCAGAGGGAAATGGAGGGTGAGCCCAGTGGGCCTGAATCTCATCATATCAGTATGGAGACTTTTACTGAGTCCCTCTCTTTTCAGTACAGCGCTTCCCCAGCTTCCCTCAGCTGCTGTGTCTGTGCCCCCAAGTTCGTGTGCTCTGGAGCTATGCTATCCAGTATCCGGTATGGTAGTTACTAGCCACATGTGCCTAGCCCATTGAAATATGGTACGTGTGAAATGCACAATGAATTCTGAAGGCTTAGGATGAAAAAAGAATGTGAAATATATCATCAATAGTGTTTCTGTTGACCTCATGTGGAAATGATCCTATTTGGGTATTTGTATCCTTTTACTTTTTCATGTCACTACAAGACCATGTGAAATCACATGTGGTTCACATTGTTTTTATTAGATAGCGCTACTGTTGACTCGTAGGTGGAAGTCTGACTGTTCTTCATGAATACTTTTCAATCACGTCTCCATTTTTTCAGGCCTATGCCTCACACATTCACCTCTTCAGGGGAACCTGGTGTTTTTGATTCCTGGGCTTTGCTTGGATTCTGTGGCATGAATGGTTTGTTTCTTACTTTCTTCCTCCACAGGCTCAGGTTTCAGCTTCCTTGGCTCTGTTAAAATAGTAATTTCCATCTTCTTTTCATATTTAAAATTTCCTTTTCCTGCCTACTGTTCCCTCTTTTATTCTTTTTGTTCTTTCAGGTTTTTGCCTTTTCAAAATTCTTTATAGTTATTTCAGATGGTATGCATGCAGAGATAAACATGCATGTTCATGTTTCGCCAACTGGAAGATTACAGTTGAACTTGGAGAAAACAGAAATTTGATCATGCCACTGACAGCTTGAGCTTTTTCCTATCTCTTCATTGTGGAAAGTGCAAAGTTCAGTCTACTCTGGCCTCTCTGACTTTTCTAAGTTTCCTTCGTTGTGGTTATGCACCATATAAACAACTGCTAAATCTCAACGACTTAGAACAACAAACATTTATTTCTCGCTCATACTGTGTGGTGGCTGCTAATTGGTTCTGACTCTTCTTCAGCTTGTTATTTGCATCCATGTCATTCTCAAACAAATTAATAGACTTTATTTTTTTAGAGGGGTTTTAGGTTTGGGTTCAATCCCTGGGTTGGGAAAGTCCCCTGGAGAAGGGAACAGCTACCCACTCCAGTATTCTTGCCTGGAGAATTCCATGGACAGAGGAGCCTGGCAGGCTGTGGTCCATGGGGTCACAAATAGTCAGACACCACTAAGCGACTTTCACTTTCACACTAGGTGTATAGAAAGTTGAGCAAAAACTACAAGAAAGTCTTATATTCCCTTTTCTTCTACAACCCCTCCCCAGTTCCCCTATTATTACCATCTTGCATTCATGTGGCATGTTTATTCCAGTTGGTCCATTACTGTCAACTGAAGTCTGACCAGGCTGCCTTTTCATTCAGGATTCCAGGCTTGAATGATCAGCCCCATCTGGAGAAGGCTGTTTTAGAAACAGAGAGATAAGAGTTGGCAGAAGCAGGAAAAGACTTTGAGAGCTTCTGCTTGGAACTGGAATAGTCATATTCCCTTCCAGGTGGTTGGCACAAACCTGCTATCAATGGGCAGGGAGGTCTGCTCCTTCTCCAGGAAGTTATAGAAATGTTGTAGCAAGTAGAGATGTGTAATTTTGTTGCAGTGAAAAGGCAAGCAAATAATGGGGAGCAGTAGTATACTATATCATATCAGCATGGACCCTGCCCACTCAGTTCTCCACTAGCAACCCTTCCATCCAGCTGTAATAAATTTCTTCTTATTTCACACACTTGCCCCACCTTCCTTACATCTCCTTACTCAGCAAACTCCTCAGTGTTTCAGGATTCAGCTCGCTTATTGTAGAAAGTGATTCCTGACTAGTTTAATATGCTAGCCTATTTGTATGCTATGTTGGAATTGTTTTTGCTTTCTTAGCTGCATCCTTCAAGCTTTTAGCAGAAGTAAATTATTATGGAACATCTCCTTATGTGAGTTTTCCTTTAATTTTTATTTTTCATTTGATTTTGGCCAAGGTCTTCATAGAAGAAAAATTACTTGTGTACGTAAGAGTGATCATATGGTCGTGTCTGATCAAAGCTGTGACCACATACCACTTCCATTGCTGGTGACTGAAAGGTGCAATACAGACTGTGAACTAAGGTAAGAAAAAAAGAAATAACATATAATGTAACCAGATAAAAATCAATAAGTGAGATAAGATGTAAAGAATCTACTGCAGTGCCTGGTATAAGGTGCACATGTAATTAATGTCTGTCCTTTCCCATTCCCTTAAAAAAACTTTAGACCCACTAATTTATTGTGAAACTCAGCAATTGGTTTGAGTTTTTTATTCATAGTATTTGCTGAATTTCAGTATAGAGACCTCAATATTTTGTGTAAGAAATGGAAACAAATTTGTCTGTAAAGTAAATACAGGAAAACTCTTAATCTGAAAACCTATGGTTTAAAGCTCTGAAACAATATATTTAAGCATGATCCTCTAATTCCCACTGAACTCATGTACCAATAAACTTTTAAAGTTTGAGAATTAGAGAATCAATAGATTGATTTGTCTATCTTATCAGCATTGTGTCCATTGTTAAGTAATGAGATCCTAGATCATGGTAGGCAAGTTTTTTCTTCTAAAATTCTTGTTATTTGTTTTCTTGTGGTGGGTCTTACAGTGATGCTAAGAGCAATAACCCCATCTAGCAAGCGACAGTCAACATTCAGAGATGGCCAGAATCTCCGTTACTCAGCAAGGATGAGAATTTTTATGTACTTGTGGTGTTTGGAGACATATGGTGCAAGGCTCGTGGTAGAATGGCATGTGCAAGTTGCATCTGCTGCCTTGCAGTAGAGTGAAGTGCAACGAAATCCTTGAGCTGCTATTCAGATGGAAAGAAGCTCCATGAATTCTCTTCTTTGCTGTACTGCTGCGCTCATACTGTCTGAGAGATTGCTTGAGTGTAATTGGGATAATTTGGCTAACGCTGGCAGATTTTACTTGTGGAAAAAAAATGTTCTCTCTGAAAGCATGTCTAAAAGTAGATTATATGAGTTAATGAGAAAATGTGATATGCTTTATAAAGACGAGTTTACCAACTTTTAAAGGCTTTTGATGTAGTCATGTTCCCAGATGTTCTCTGATCCTCAAATAAAGATGTTGCATAGGGAGACACCACCTGATTATAGGTCAGATATATTTGGTTATAGTTTCAAATCTGCTACTTAGTAACCTTAATCTCAATCTTAATCTCAACCAGTTGTTTTCAAAAGTCTAGGGAGAGGCTTGGGATTCCTAGGAAGAGAACCCAAATGTCCCTGGGGTTCCTCTAGGGTGAGGCTTGTGGTTCCTCCAAATGCCTGGGTGTAGTGCTGGTTCCCTACCTCCAGCTTTTATGGATTTGGAGTAAATGTTAAATTTTATTTAGAGTAAAGTAAAATTTCTGACAGAAGCCAAGCATATATACCATTTGAATGCACGGCACCACTGAGCTTCATTTTCTCATCTATATGATGAAAGTTTGGACTCTATGATCTCTAAGAAGTTTTCATCACTAAATCCATGATATATCAAATATTTTTATTGTGGCTTGTCCATAAATTCTAACATAATTTTTAAAATTGAATAATATGTGTGAATTTTTCTGAATCCATGTTTTAAATTGTGTTCATCAGCATACCTTCTAAGCATAATAACATCATTTTTATAGGTGGCACATCATTGGCAAAAGTGAATGTTCAGCCCTTTGCGGTCAAGGATACAAGTCACTGGACGTCCATTGTATGAAGTATTCCATTCATAACGGACAGACTGTTCCAGTAGTTGACCACTACTGCAGTGACCAACTTAAGCCTCCAACCCGAGAACCCTGCCATGGTGATTGTGTCTTAACAAGGTGGCATTATTTAGAATGGTCTCAGGTACAAAGAAAAAAGTATAGCTTAAGAAAAGTTGCTCCTTTATTTTACCTCTAATTAAATATTTGTCACTTCAGAGAAGCGTTTTGTTAAACTTTTTATTTTGTGTTCATTTTTCACCACTTTTCTTTTTTTAATCAGTGCTCCAGAAGTTGTGGAGGAGGGGAGAGGTCTCGAGACTCTTACTGTATAAATAACTTTGGCCACCGTCTTGCTGACAGAGAATGCCAGGAACTTCCCCGAGTGACAGTAGAGAATTGCAATGAATTTTCCTGTCCCAGTTGGGCCACTAGTGAGTGGAGTGAGGTAACATTAAACACTTGAGGCTTAGAATTATTATAACATTGTACAGGAGATCTTTGTAATGGAAGGCTATGTAATCCAAAAAAATATTTCAATTTGCTTTATCATTTGGTAAATAACTGTATTATCAAGGTAGTAAAATTTAAAAATGGCTGGTCCTTAAGCTATTTACAGTATCTGGCCCAAAATGACATAATTGGTGTTTAATCTATAACCATTTTCATAGTGGGCTTTCCTGGGGGCTTCCCTGGTGGCTCAGATGGTAAAGAATCCTCCTGCAATGTGGGAGACCTGGGTTCAATCCCTGGGTTGGGAAGATCCCCTGGAGAAGGGCATGGTAACCCACTCCATTATGCTTGCCTAGAGAATCCCTATGGACAGAGAAACCTGGCAGGCTACAGTCCATGGGGTCACAAAGAGTCAGACACGACTGAGTGACTAAGTACATTTTCATGGTGTGCACAGTAGGCTGAGATACATACTTGTTCTCAGGTCAGTTTTGTACCTTTATTTCTGGAACAAATAGATGTTGTGCTGGGATTTGGGCAGCAGAAATTTGGGGTGGCTGATTTTACCCCATGAAGATCTCTGGTTTTTCTGAGGCGTGGAGGGAAAATGTCCTTAAGGATGGTCTTTAACTGTATTTGAATATACAAATTGATCATTGCATTTTTGGGGGTATTTGTGTTGATTAATACTGAAAGTAATGGTCAGTTGGATTTTTCCAGTGTCTGGTTACCTGTGGAAAAGGAACAAACCAGCGGCAGGTGTGGTGTCAACTGAATGAAGATCACTTGAGTGACGGCTTCTGTGACCCAAGCACCAAGCCTGAGTCTCAGAGACCCTGTGAGCTTCATGCGTGTACTTCCTGGCAAGTAGGACCTTGGGGTTCTGTGAGTATATGACAGTATATGGATTTCTGCTCCAATCCATCATTACAGAATAGCACAGAATTATAGTATATTCAGTCTTTTAGTGGCTGCATCTAATTTTGGGTTGGCTCTTGGAGAAAGATTTCTGAAATGTAAACTATACCTGTATAGTTTTTTTAGTACTGCTAATTTTTCTGTGGAAAATATTCTAGCTTTGACTTTTAACTCACTTTTGTTAGCTACAATACTACAAATTTCTGTATTCAGTATCCTGCCATAAACCATAATAGAAAAGAATATGAAAAAGAATATATATATGAATAACTGATTCGCTTTGCTATGCGCCAGAAATTAACATAGCATTGTTAATCTACTGTACCAAAGTAAACAATTTATGCTTTCATCCGGAGAAGGCAATGGCACCCCACTCCAGTACTCTTGCCTGGAAAATCCCGTGGACGGAGGAGCCCAGTAGGCTGCTGTCCATGGGGTCGCTCAGAGTCGGACAGGACTGAGCTACTTCACTTTCACTTTTCACCTTCATGCATTGGAGAAGGAAATGGCAACCCACTCCAGTGTTCTTGCCTGGAGAATCCCAGGGACAGGGGAGCTTAGTGGGCTGCCGTCTATGGGGTCGCACAGAGTCGGACACGACTGAAGCGACTTAGCAGCAGCAGCAGCCCTGTTTCTTCTCAAGTCTTTTAATTGACGTTATCCAGACACTGTTTTAAAAGACCATAGATACTGGAGTAAATACTACCTCCTCTCCCCTAGAAGACACACCCTTTCTTCTGTTAGGCATGAAGGACAAGGACCTGATCACTTTGGTCCAAACAATAGTTGAGGCAGTCCAGGATAGTTTACATCTTTAATTCGTTTTGTTTCATTTCTTGTTTCTTTTTTTTTTTTTTTTCTTTTTTTTTTTT
>NW_011495031.1:1069717-1072899 GCF_000754665.1 Bison bison bison
CATGGGGTCGCTCAGAGTCGGACAGGACTGAGCTACTTCACTTTCACTTTTCACCTTCATGCATTGGAGAAGGAAATGGCAACCCACTCCAGTATTCTTGCCTGGAGAATCCCAGGGACAGGGGAGCTTAGTGGGCTGCCGTCTATGGGGTCGCGCATAGTTGGACACAACTGAAGCAACTTAGCAGTAGCAGCAGTATGCTTTCATCAACTTTATGTAAACTATTCATTTTCATCATTGGTGCCTAAATTATTCTTTCTCCTGTATTTAGAGTAGGCCTTGTTGGGAAGTTTTGCCAAACAGGTGGCTAGGAGGTAATCTGATGGATGAGTTGTGGGCAGCTTAGTATTCTGTGCAGATTGCCACACTTGCCAGGAAAACTGCTCTCATCTGCCCTTTAACTCTTTCCTGTTCTTTTCTTTCTTTATCTCTTCAAAATTTACTTAGTATATTGTGACATGCATACACCAGGTCAATTTTGAAAAGTATTTAGTTTGCCTAAACTGTATTGACTCTGCCACCAAAATATGAAGCTTCTATTGGTAGTTTTACATGACATCTTTTTAAAGATACAATAATAATTGCCATTTCAATTTCACTATTTTCAGTTCAGTTCAGTTCAGTTGCTCAGTCGTATCCAACACTTTGCAACCCCATGGACCACAGCACACCAGGCCTCCCTGTCCATCACCAACTCCTGGAGTTTATCCAAGCTCGTGTCCATTGAGTTGGTGATGCCATCCAACCATCTCATCCTCTGTCGTTCCCTTTTCCTCCTGCCCTCAATCTTTCTCAGCATCAGGGTCTTTTCAGATGAGTCAGCTCTTCACATCAGGTGGCTGAAGTATTAGAGTTTCAGCTTCAGCATCAGTCCTTCCAATGAACACTGATTTCCTTTAGGATGGACTGGTTGGATCTCCTTGCAGTCCAAGGGACTCTCAAGAGTCTTCTCCAACACCACAGTTCAAAAGCATCAATTCTGTGCTCAGCTTTCTTTATAGTCCAACTCTCACATCCATACATGACTACTGGAAAAGCCATAGCTTTGACTAGACTGACCTTTGTTGGCAAAACAATGTCTCTGCTTTTTAATATGCTGTCTAGGTTGGTCATAACTTTCCTTCTAAGGAGTAAGCATCTTTTAATTTCATGGCTGCAGTCACCATCTACAGTGATTTTGGAGCCCCCCAAAATAAAGTCTGTCATTATTTCCACTGTTTCCGCATCTATTTGCCATGAAGTGATGGGACCAGATGCCATGATCTTAGTTTTCTGAATGCTGAATATTAAGCCAACTTTTTCACTCTCCTCTTTCACTTTCATCAAGAGGCTTTTTAGTTCCTCTTCACTTTCTGCCATAAGGGTGGTGTCATCTGCATATCTGAGGTTATTGATATTTCTCCCAGCAATCTTGATTCCAGCTTGTGTTTCTTCCAGTCCAGCTTTTCTCATGATGTACTCTGCATAGAAGTTAAATAAGCAGGGTGACAATATACAGCCTTGATGTACTCCTTTTCCTATTCGAAACCAGTTTGTTGTCCAGTTCTAACTGTTACTACTTCCTGACCTGCATACAGATTTCTCAAGAAGCAGGTCAGGTGGTCTGGTACTCCTGTCTCTTTCAGAATTTTCCACAGTTTATTGTGATCCACACAGTCAAAGGCTTTGGCATAGTTAATAAAGCAGAAATAGATGTTTTTCTGGAACTCTCTTGCTTTTTCGATGATCCAGCAGATGTTGGCAATTTGATCTCTGGTTCCTCTGCCTTTTCTAAAACCAGCTTGAACATCTGGAAGTTCACGGTTCATGTATTGCTGAAGCCTGGCTTGGAGAATTTTGAGCATTACTTTACTAGCATGTGAGATGAGTGCAATTGTGTGGTAGTTTGAGCATTCTTTGGCATTGCCTATTTTATTAGTATCTATATAAATTTGAATAAAGATGTATGTTGATTAAATTTCCTCATTTTAAGTCTAGAATCTAGAATAAAGGACTAATAAAAATATCTACTGAAAATAGATTCTTAACTGTGTACATGTTAAGAAAATTAAGTTTATGTAATGTCTGAGCAATGGTGTTTCGTATCTGCTTATATTCTTCCAGTGCACAGCCACGTGTGGACAGGGGTACCAGATGCGTGCTGTGAAATGTGTCAACGAGCTATTTAGTGCAGTGCTAGATGACAGACTGTGCCATGGAGCTAGTCGCCCAAGTGAAAGGCAGGTAAACGACACCTCTCCATGAATTATAAACCAAAATGTTTGATACAGGAAGATTATTGATGTGTTAAAATTATTTCCATATGTATTTTTCCACTTAAACGTATATGCCTTAAAAATGTATGTGGGCATCAGAGAGTTTATTGTTCTTGGTTTTGCCAGCTTTATTGATGGATTTATTTTTACTCTTTATCTTATATTGGATCATTCATTTAACTTATATTTCCATCCTTTGAACAACAGAAGGATGATGCATTATTATGAGTATAATGAACTTCTCAAGTGTGGCTTAAGGTAGTGATCTGTGTTCATTCAGAAGGTTTCAGCTTAGTGATATTTTTCAAAGACTATTACTCTTTTCTTTTTAAATCACTGGGCAGAATGATCCAAACTTTAACCTTCAGAGTCATACTATCCACTTCTAGCCCTTGATAGTACTTTGTACTTTTGGAAAATAAAAACCTTTACATCGCTTATTTGTAGTTTACTATGCAGCTGTTCTTGACTTACATAATTGAAAGAAGAAATGAAGTATAGGATTTAGTATCAATCATAGTGTTTAATTCATTAATGTTTCATGAGGTCCATTTTTCTTTCGAACAGGATTGTATTGTTATACCTTGCCCAGTTATCCCTAAAATTGGGGCCACTTCCTTGCCAGCTGTTCCCATGAGAAAGATAACACAATGGCGATATGGTTCTTGGACCCCAGTAAGTGAATTTCTTTAAGAGAGACAGTATTTCTACTATGGAGGCTTTCAGTTGCTCCAGATTTGCCAAATTAATATATGCATTCATTCTCAGGTATTTTGTTGGAGATGGTGTTAGAAGAGCATAGGGTTTCAGATCAGATCAGATCAGTTGCTCAGTTGTGTCTGACTCTTTGCAACCCCATGAATCGCAGCACGCCAGGCCTCCCTGTCCATCACCAACTCCTGGAATTCACTGAGACTCATGTCCATC
>NW_011495031.1:1072999-1088555 GCF_000754665.1 Bison bison bison
TCGCATGAGGTGGCCAAAGTGCTGGAGTTTCAGCTTTAGCATCATTCCTTCCAAAGAAATCCCAGGGCTGATCTCCTTCAGAATGGACTGGTTGGATCTCCTTGCAGTCCAAGGGATTCTCAAGAGTCTTCTCCAACACTTCAGTTCAAAAGCATCAATTCTTTGGCGCTCAGCCTTCTTCACAGTCCCACTCTCACATCCATACATGACCACAGGAAAAACCATAGCCTGGACTAGACGAACCTTTGTTGGCAAAGTAATGTCTCTGCTTTTGAATATGCTATCTAGGTTGGTCATAACTTTCCTTCTAAGGAGTAAGCGTTTTTTAATTTCATGGCTGCAGTCACCATCTGTAGTGATTTTGGAGCTCAAAAAAATAAAGTCTGACACTGTGTCCACTGTTTCCCCATCTATTTCCCATAAAGTGATGGGAATTAGGTAATTTAATGACTAAATCCTGTTCTGTCTTTCAAGAGCTCTGTTTCTGTGGGCAAGAATTTAAGTTTTCTAGATCTGTTTTTTAATCCTACCAAATAAGGATAATATTTATGTCATAGGTTGTTATGAGAAGCAGATGTGATATTAGACTTTTATTAGATTTGGAATATATACTTGCTTTAGTCTTATATGAAAGATATATTTTTAAGTTTCATATATTCTCTGAATATTTTAATTATGAGATCCTATCTTCTCTATTACCTAGGTCTTTCAGAGTTGTCTTAAATGTTATCTTAAGATTCTCTTATCTATAATCTTTTCTTTAATTTTGACAAATAGCTAATCACTATTCTGAAAAGTTGAGTGTTTTGTTTTATTATCACAAGCATCTGATTTGTGAAGTTTATTTTTTAAACTCATTGAAATATTCACTGCCCTGTCTTTGACTCAGAAATGATTCCAGGTGATAATATTTATAAATTCAGTTTTTTCAAAAATCTTGAGGTTTAGAAATTTGAACAACAGCCAAGTGTAAGGGATGTAGGAGTGTCCTGTATAATGCTTTGGTATTATTCAATTTTTCAGTGCTCTGTGTCTTGTGGAAGAGGAAATCAAGCCCGCTATGTAAGTTGTCGTGATGCTCATGATGGAATAGCAGATGAATCATTTTGTGCCCACTTACCCCGACCAGCTGAAATAGCTGTCTGTTTTAGCCCTTGTGGAGAGTGGCAAACAGGGAATTGGTCACCTGTAAGTACTTTTTTGCAAAAAAAGTGAAATGAGAAATTTAAATATAATATTTGAACTTTGAGGTAATGCAGTGTATTGGCTAAATTTGTGATCAGTGTTCAGCTTCCTGTGGCCGTGGAAAAATGACTCGCCAAGTTTTATGCATCAATTATCATCAGCCAGTTAATGAGAATTACTGTGACCCTGAAGTCCGCCCTGTGATAGAACAAGAATGTAATCTGGCAGCCTGCCCTCCCACGTACAGCCACTTTCCGAGTTCCTCTGAGCAGCCAAGCCATTTTCCAGGCAGGAATTTTCCATTAACTCACAAACCAGAAGATAATCAAAATCAGGGGATCCATCCATCAATCAGAGAAAACCAGTGGAGAACAGGACCATGGGGATCAGTAAGCCCTCTTTATTAGTTATACTAATTCTGTAATTTTGTTATGTTATATGGCCTTTTAACAGAAATGTACATAATGACATCAGATGCTTTTACTGCTAATTATTTCTGAAGATCAGTAGTTTAAATCTTAAAAAGATTAAGCAATTTTTGATGCAGATTGCAAATCTCTTGAGTTCTAATTGAATTATACCCTAATGTGGTATTATGATTATAGAGGAATCCATTTGAAGAAAATCTTAAGAGTCCATTATAGTAAAAATGAAATCTTTTAAGTGTTAAGATTACCAATGTCTATGAAGAAAAAAATCAAACCCAGAAACTACTATGATAACAGTGCAGTAAGCTGGTATAAAACCATGATTACTTTTACAAAAGGTACAATTGTGGTTTGTATTTTGTATGAGATTAATGATAGCAAGTAAAGAAAAACACCGTGAAAGCTGAGAAACTTAACATCATCTTTTGTTTTTTTTTTTTCCTTCTTAGTGAGACCTGAAAACTTGAATTCCTTTTTACTTAATGCCTAGGACAAGGGTGAATTTTTTATGGCAAACTTTAAAGATTTACCTTCCTATCAATAAATTTTAATGAAACCCCTAGTAATACCCAGGTTTTTTGGACAGATATTCTTTCTTCAAATTATGATTCCAAAGGGAGGGTAATTTGGCGAGCTTGAAGTTGAGTCAAAGAACTGTTTTTCTTTTATTTTAGTGTTTTATAATGTACTTTGGTGACATGGAGTCTCAGTTTGTGTGTTCCTGTGTTCCATCCTTTCCAGTGCTCTAGTAGTTGTGCTGGAGGTGTTCAACGTCGAGTTGTGGTCTGCCAGGATGAAAATGGACAAAGTGCCAGTTACTGTGATTCAGCGTCCAAACCCCCAGAGTCAAAGCATTGTGATTCGGGACCTTGTCCACAGTGGAACTATGGAAGCTGGGGAGAAGTAAGTCCTACTATCTCCTAAACTTGTGGAAATTATGACAGCCCCTAAGACCAAAAGTTAAGCACTTCATACTCTTCCTGTTGAATAATCTTACTTCACTACACTAGACAGATTTTTTAAAAATTGAGTCACTAAAACTATAATCTTTTAATAGACATTGTATCATGGTATAAATCACTCATTTATGATAGGAAATATATGCTCCAGATTTTTGACAAAATGCTATGTGCTAGCCAGTAGGTGACTTCCTAATACCTCTCTACGGAGAAGACAATGGCAACCCACTCCAGTACTCTTGCCTGGAAAATCCCATGGACGGAGAAGCCTAGTGGGCTGCAGTCCATGGGATCGCTAAGAGTCTGACACGACTGAGCGACTTCACTTTGACTTTTCACTTTTCATGCATTGGAGAAGGAAATGGTAACCCACTCCAGTGTTCCTGCCTGGAGAATCCCAGGGACGGGGTAGCCTGGTGGGCTGCTGTCTATGGGGTCACACAGAGTCAGACACGACTGAAGCGACTTAGCAGCAGCAGCAGCAATACCTCTCTAAAACTAGTACATTATTGTCTTAATTTCTTAGAAAATTAATTGATATAAAGACAGAAACATAGAGTGATATGTAGGCCATGTTAATATCCTATTATGGAACCATTCATTTGATGAATCTAAAATGAATAGCTATCAATTATTGAGCACTTTCTTCATGTCCTGACCTTCTTTTAGGCACTGGGATATGAGGATAATTTTTTAAATGGTTGTAATGAATATTAATTCCACCTGTATTATGCATGAGAAAGAAGAAAGACTTACATTGGCTTTGGATAAATAAAACAAGCCACCTAATTTAGTCAAATATTTGTGATTAATGATTTTTTTAAATTAATTTATTTTTGATTGCACTGGGTCTCTGTTGCTGCGCTCAGGCTTTCCTTAGTTGCAGCAAACTGGGATTCCTCTTTATTGCAGTGCTCGGACTTCTCATTGCAGTGGCTTCTCTTGTTGCAGAGCACAGGCTCTAGGCGCATGGGCTTCAGTAGTTGGCAATGCGCGAGCTCAGTAGTTGTGCCGCACAGGCTTAGTTGCTCTGCGGTATGTGGAGTCTTCCTGGACCAGGGATCAAACCCCTGTCTCCTGTATCGGCAGGAGGTTCCTATCCACTGCACCACCAGGGAAGTCCCCTGTTTAATGATTTTCAGTACCTGTTTTCTCTCCATAGGGAATTTGGAAATCATTGTTTAAAGATACACTTCTGATCAGGTGCTAATAAATATAAAGTATGTCTTTAAAATATATTTTTACAGTTTTCCAAAATGAAAGTAACTTTTTCAGTTGTGAGTTAATTCTTGTGAAAATTCAAATAATTTGAAAAATTGTGAAAAGGTATGAACTTTTAATATTTGGTACATTTCCTGCCAGACTTTAGTTTGGTGTGGGTTTCAGAAATAGGTTCATTAATTATACATGTTGCTTTGCCACCTGCTGTTCTCATGTAATAGATATATTCAACATCTTTCTATCTTTATAAATTTAGATTTCCCTTCATGGATACATGGCTATGTATCTTTTGATAGGATACCATATACAGGTAATAGGTAGTTATTACCTATTACAGTACTAATTTTCAAACTTTTGTCTTTTAAAATAAAAGGATGGAACTGAAACTTTGATTTTTGAAGACATTAAGAGTTATGAAGAAAGGATAAACTTTAAGCTTTAGCAGTTCTGATTATGTACTCATCACTGAATCAACCAACATAATATTCTCTTTGAAGCCACATAGTTTTTCTCTTCCTTCTTATTTTTAGTGTACACAAACATGTGGAGGAGGAATAAAATCGAGATTTGTAATATGTCAGTTTCCCAATGGCCAACTGTCACAAGAGCAAAACTGTGAAATGTTGAACAAGCCACCTAGTGTGGTGCAGTGTCATATACGTGCTTGCCCTGATGATGTATCATGGCATCGGGGACCATGGAAATCGGTACGATAGCACTCTCATTTTTATCCTTCTGTTTTGTTTTATTCTGTCCCTTTTACTTTAATTTTCTCTCTTTATAAATGGTGATGCACACATTTTATCTTCCAATATTTTTTTAAAGCAGACCATTGGCCATCTTGGCTTGTGTCATTAAATTTGATAGTTTGAAAGAGAATTCATTCAAGTACTGTAATATATACATATATATATATAATAGTTTTACATGTATTTATTTTTTATAAGTGAATTTTGAACCATAGCACTAATCTAATGGAAGTGTTTTTCTCCAGTACCGTTTTGGCTTGCCACAAATTAATTGAAAATGTTGTACTATTTACATTTGTACGTAATGTTAACATTGTGCTTGTAACAATGGCAAGTTAAGGCTGTGTCTTGTTTGAGTGTATAACTGTTTGTGGCTTTTGTCTGTCAATGTCCAGTAACTGATCTAAAAGCAAATAACATTTTTATCATTGTTAAACTTTAATATTTTGTTTGGAAATGTGAAAATATTGTATTAAAAAAGAGAAATTTACTTACACAAAGTAAGTTAATTGTTTACAATTTGTTACATACATAATGAAAAAGTATGATTTATATAATAATTTATATGAATGTTCATATCTTCCACTGTGTGGAGTTACTGTATTTTGGGCTGTTTTAATTTTTTATTTTTTGAAGCCATAGATAAAAATTCATAAATAGTCATGAATGATTAATTTCTTCTAGTATTTTTCAACTACCCAGGCTTTGAAGAAAAATTAATATATAGATACATTGTAACTAGCATTTTGGTCAATTTTGATATTTTAAATCACAAACAACCAAGTATACTTCTTTCCAGTGATAAAATGATTGGAGCCTGTAATCTATTTATAATTAAGATTATAAAGTTAAACAGTTCTTTATTTGGAAAATAATTAACTCTGATTTTATACCCAAACCTGATGCATGCACGTGTTTTGCTTCACCCAGGTCAAAGTTTTACAGTGAAATGTAAACCTGTTTCAATTCATGCTATTTGAAGAATAGGTCAAGTTCTAGTTCACACTAAATTCATCTTTTTAGTCACTATGACTGATACAGAACAGCAGAGTATTTTAACTTTAAGGGAAGACCTTAAATTGCTGCATTAGAATTAGAGCCATAACTTTCTGGGAACTAACAAAAGCATTTTGCTATAAAGCATATGTCGGAGAAGGTTCACTGACCATGTGCTATATCCTAGGGACTACACTGTCATGATAATATAAAGACATATTTGTTATCCTGTGGAGTTTACAATCTAATTGGAGAGATTTGAAGTCCTGTAACAAGTCACTATAGATTTTTTTTTGTTAGTCATTTTTGGTTGGAAATTCACTTTCTCTGTACTATATCTGTTACATTTTCTTTTGTTTTATTGGTTTAATTATAAGCCTCATCATTAATAAGACTTAATCCATAGATTGCCTTCTTGGAATTTGCCTCAATTGGGACAGCAGACATAAAGGTTTTATTTTCTCTATTCATTCATGAATTGATTCATTCACAAAGCATTCAACATTTACTCATGGCTTCTGCTTTGTGCTCTATATTGAAGTTCCTAAAATAAGTGGTTTGAATCAGATCTTCTATATCAGGGATCAGCAAATTATCAAACCTGGCCCATTGTCTATTTTTATAAATAACTTTTATTGGAACACAGGCATGCACATTTTTTATGTATTATCTATGGCTGCTTTTGAGACTTTCTTAGACTCAGTAGAGACTTTCTTTTACAATAGAGACTGACCCTCAAAGCCTGAGATATTTACTATTTTGTCTTTCTGGGGAAAGTTTGTTGATACCTGTTCTATTTAATAAACATCATAAAACTTTAAAAATTTGACGTACCTAAATTTATAGCATATTGGAATTGCAAATATTCATTTGGAGTCAGTTTTAGATTTTTTGATCCTTTGTTTAATAGTTTCAAATATTTTAAGGTTTATCAATCTTTTCTACATGTTCACTATAGTATTTACATAATTTTGCCCCAGCTTTATTGAGAGATGTAGTCATATTGTGTAAGTTTAAAGTGTACAACCTCACAAAATTTTGATTGTGTTTGATTGCATCAAATGCTATATTCCAATAATTTGTATCATGATATTTTTTGGTATGTCATAAGTGAAAAACCCAAATGTTCACTAAAGACCCTTTGCAGAGATAACTTTGTCAACCTCACAAAAACAAGTGACCAAGAAAACAATAATTTCAAATTACAAAATAGTAAAACAGAAGTATATAATTCTTCATTGTTTATTACATGTCTATCCCACAAAGGAGTTCATTGATTAATTCAGGCTTTGCACTAGTAAAGAACTGTAAATTCTTTTTACAAATTGAAGATAATTTAAAAATTACAATAATTTTATTTATTAACTTTTAATAAAGTAAATATATATCAGTAAAGTTTCAGGATTTCTTATTATATGAAGAATTTTAATCCTTAAATTAGCCTTTTATATTAAAAGGGTTTAAGGGATCTGAAGTTTTATTGTTAAAACCAGTTATAACCTTTTAATTTACCTCTTTCAGTGTTGCTACGTATTAGCCAGATTTCAGAATACCTCTTATTAACATATCAGGTTAATATTCTTTCATGCATAACTTTAATTTCAGAAGATCCTATTTACTAGGTTAGAAAAGTAAGAAAATGTGTATATATGTATATAAGTAAACATATATAAATGACATGAAATCTTAAACACTTTTCATTTTAAAGTAAAATTAAAGTACCAAGTGCTAAATAATTAAAATGTAGCTAGGAATGAAGTTGTAAATATACATGTAAATTTTCTCTGTGTTGGAAACTTTGTGTTGTAATAATCTATAAGCATGATTAAAGAAAGAAAGTAATCTTAACATATATCTGTTAATGACTACATTTTTGTGACTAGTCAATGTGAAATGATTGTATTTTAACCCTTGCTTATTAATGATGTGTTGCTGGCCTTGTGCTTTTCTTAATTCACATGTATGTTGTATTTTTATTCCTTGAACCAATATCTAAAATGTTTTAAGTCATTGAACCGATTCTGTATTGTAAAGAATGCCTTTTTTCTTTTGAGGGTTTTTTTAAATAACAAATTGTTAACTTTTCTTATTAAACATTTAATTGTTGAATAGTATATGTTTTCATAATTTTACTGAGTATGTATATAAGCTACTATTATTTTTATGTAATCCTATTAGAAATTAACATTGGTTTTTTAAAAATAAGATTTATTGTTTAGCTATCACTTTTTAAATACTAGGAATTTTAATATTTATATACTATAAATAATGAATAAAAATTTATGGTGTGAACAAACTTACTTAGTAAATTAATAGATGTACTCATGCCCAGGATAGTCTTTAAAAGGTGAGTAAAATTTTTATTTTTCTTTGATAAAGTGAGGGGCACTACATGTAACATAGACTATTTTAGCAAATACTCTTTAAATAAATTTATATTAATTTCTCTATATTTCCCCATAGGCCTCATTTAAGTAATTCATTTTCCTAGACTGTTTTCATTCTGTACATAAAATCAGTTCATATTTGGTAAGAAAATAATGTGCATTCCATTGTTTTCTGGAGTTGATGATCCAACAGAAGTAAAGAGAATAATTTTTTCATTTAAGATTGTTTTTTCTTCTAAAATTGAGAAAATATTTTTTAAAAAGATGAAAGCTTGGTACTTGAACCCTCTTGATCCTAGTGCTTTTCTCAAAGCATTTCTTTATAAAATAGTACCCTCCTGTAGCACTGTGTTAAAACATATATATGTATACGTGTGTGTGTGTGTGTGTGTGTGTGTGTGTGTGTGTATGACTAAATTTCTATTAAGATACAATGGAATGTGACAAATAAAAACACTTTCAGAAATGGGCATGGGGTAGCTGCACACACCTAGTAAATTTGCAGTTTGTCAATTTAACAGTTTTGTGTAACAAAAGAACATTGAGGGTCTGAGCAGAGGGGTTGGGCTCCCACTCAAGGTGGAATGCACTTGGAAAGGAACTTGCTTCTAAGTCCAGCAGCAGCCAGGGGAACAAGGTAATGTGTGGGGAAATGGTTTCAAGAAGCTGTCAATTCTTTGTAGAATGTTCAGTAAAAGTATAGTAATTGGTTATTTTCTTAAATTTGGAAAAGACACACATAAGTATAGCAAAGGGCTGGAAATCTACTTCATTACCAATTTATCATGGAAATCCACTGAAATAATATTTCTATTTGTTATATTGCCATACAGTTCTATGGTACATTCAGTAACTCCCCCAAATTCTAAGCATCCTCTACATGTTATAGGCATTGTGTTAGTCACTAGAAGTAAACTGGGCACAATCTCTGTGTATAAGGAATTTGCAGTTTAGTGGTGAATGTATGGCACCCCACTCCAGTACTCTTGCCTGGAAACTCCCATGGACGGAAGAGCCTAGTGGGCTGCAGTCCATGGGGTCGCTAAGAGTTGGGCACAACTGAGCGACTTCACTTTCACTTTTCACTTTCATGCATTGGAGAAGGCAATGGCAACCCACTCCAGTGTTCTTGCCTGGAGAATCCCAGGGATGGGGGAGCCTGGTGGGCTGCCGTCTATGGGGTCACACAGAGTCGGACATGACTGAGGCGACTTAGTAGTAGTAGTAGTAGTACTAAATAAACAGATGATCAGAAGCAGAATGGGATTCCTATCTCTTTTCAGTAACAACCTTGTGATTTATAATAGTGAAGACTCATAATATTAGGGGCTTAATAGATTATAATTATTCAAGAATTTGTAATGAGGATTGTACTTGACAGTTCAGTTCAGTCGCTCAGTCGTGTCCGACTCTTTGTGACCCCATGAATCGCAGCACACCAGGCCTCCCTGTCCATCACCAACTCCCAGAGTTCACTCAGACTCACATCCATCGAGTCAGTGATGCCATCCAGCCATCTCATCCTCTTTCGTCCCCTTCTCCTCCTGCCCCCAATCCCTCCCAGCATCAGAGTCTTTTCCAATGAGTCAACTCATCGCTTGAGGTGGCCAAAGTGCTGGAGTTTCAGCTTTAGCATCATTCCTTCCAAAGAAATCCCAGGGCTGATCTCCTTCAGAATGGACTGGTTGGATCTCCTTGCAGTCCAAGGGACTCTCAAGAGTCTTCTCCAACACCACAGTTCAAAAGCATCAATTCTTTGGCGCTTAGCTTTCTTCACAGTCCAACTCTCATATCCATACATGACCACTGGAAAAACCATAGCCTTGACTAGACGGACCTTTGTTGGCAAAGTAATGTCTCTGCTTTTGAATATGCTATCTAGGTTGGTCATAACTTTTCTTTCAAGGAGTAAGCATCTTTTAATTTCTTGGCTGCAGTCACCATCTGCAGTGCCATAATTATTATTCCAACAATTCCTTCTAGAAAGCCTAAACTAGTATGATATATTCCATTACAACCTGGCAAGAGATGAGTGGTGTTGAGGTCTCTATGCTAGAAGAATACTTTAGTTTTTGTGTAATTGCAACATCTTTTTCTTTTTTTGTGTATGCATAGATTTCATGAGTCACCAAAAGGGAAGATGTGGACTGATTTATAGTTTGCCCTAGCTGTGATGCTTTGAAAACAGTTTTAGAGGCACAGATGGGCCTTGCAGGTTTGACATGTGCAATCTAGGCAAAACTGAAGGAGATGATCTAATGATGAGAATGTAGAAAAGACATTTGTATGTGTGTTTGGTTGAGTGACGTTAGAATGTAATTTGAAATAACTAAAAAGTTAACTTTATCATTATATTTATAGTTAACTAAAAGTTTATATAGTTTATAGTTAACTATAGTTTGTAGTTAACTAAAGTTAACTATTGGAGAAGGCAGTGGCCCCCCACTCCAGTACTCTTGCCTGGAAAATCCCATGGATGGCAGAGCCTGGTAGGGTGCAGTCCATGGGGTCGCTAAGAGTTGGACATGACTGAGCGACTTTACTTTCACTTTTCCTTTCATGCATTGGAGAAGGAAATGGCAACCCACTCCAGTGTTCTTGCCTGGAGAGTCCCAGGGATGGGGGAGCCTGGTTGGCTTCCGTCTATGGGGTCGCACAGAGTCGGACATGACTGAAGCGACTTAGCAGCAGCAGCAACAAAGTTAACTATATCATTAAATGGTGATATATGTATTTTTCTTAATATTAAAAAATAGACAATCATGTTTCTGTTGTAATTCTATTTTTCCAGACATAGTGCTTCAGAATATTTAGGATTCATGTTGATGTATGGCAAAACCAATACAATATCATAAAGTAAAATAAATAAATAAAACACTTGTTACAAAAATATATATTAAAAAAAAAGAATCTCTGGAAATGGATTTTTAGATGTTTTAGAAGAACGTAGTCTCAGTATTCTACAATATCTATGTGCTATATAAAACTATATATACAAAATATATGGGCATTATAAATATTAGCATGTTTATTAGATACTCTGATTTTTTGTTATAATTTTGTATCAACATTTGGTAGCTTGAGAATAAGATTTAGTGCCTATATAATTGACAACAAAGTCAAACAATATTTTTAAAAGTCTATTTGACATTTCTACACAATTTCTAAGTTTTTAATTATATGTATACTTCTCAGTAAAATAGTTTGATCATATACCCTGATATATTATTATATAATCTATACATTACAAGCATAAACTAACATATAAATGTAATTTATAGAATAGATACAAATAAGAATTTAAGAGGATATGATGAATATTTAATATATTTTTAATATTGTGGATAACAACATTTTTCTCTATTTTTTCAATAGTGAGCTATTGTTATAGTCATCTCATTTTTAAAAGTGGTAGAATGTTTCATTATTTTCATTAGTTTGAAATCTTTGTTCAGCACAGGTAGAGTGGTTCAAAAATCTGAGTTATTCTAATATGTGATTTCAATAGCTTCCATAGCTGAAAAAATTACTTTGCAAAAGTGCATATCTCCATGTAGCATTACCACTGAATGTTCCTGTTATAAAGTAGTAATTCAATTTAAATCCAATATTCTAGTTATTGAAAAAAATTTATTGAAATTTAACAAATTTCCATTTTCCATTCTGTCATTCACTTCTTGAAAAGTATTATACTAAAAGGAGTTATATCTTTGTATTTTAACAAATAGTGTTAAAACTGAGTGACACTTTGAAAGCTTTGGAAACAATTTAAACATATTAGAAGATTTTGCTCCAAAGTTTTA
Source organism: Bison bison bison (assembly GCF_000754665.1). Classification (NCBI taxonomy): domain Eukaryota; kingdom Metazoa; phylum Chordata; class Mammalia; order Artiodactyla; family Bovidae; genus Bison; species Bison bison. Next base: position 1,084,728 of record NW_011495031.1, read on the forward strand.
AATACAATGGAGAGTTTTTATAGTTCGTATATTTACGGTGAGTGAGTGAGTGAAGTCGCTCAGTCGTGTCCGACTGTTTGCGACCCCGTGGGCTGTAGCCCTCCAGGTTCCTCTGTCCATGGGATTCTCCAGGCAAGAATACTGCAGTGGGCTGCCATTTCCTTCTCCAGGGGATCTTCCCAACCCAGAGACTGAAGCCGGGTCTCCCGCATTGTGGGCAGATGCTTTATCCTCTGAGCCACCAGGGAATCCCATAACACTAGAAATACATCCAAGCATTTCAAAATGTTCTCTCCTTAGGAGAAGGATTTTAAAGAAGCAGTTATTATTATCATTATTGTTTCTGCTGCACCAGGTCTTAGTTATGGCATGAAAACTCTTAGTTGAGGCATTTGAGCTCTAGTTCCCTGACCAAGGATTGAACCCAGATCCTCTGCGTTAGGAGTTCAGAGTCTTAACCACCAGACCACCAGGGGATTAGGAGTTCAGAGTCTTAACCACCAGACCACCAGGGAAGTCCCCCCAAAGCAGTGTTTTCCCATGCAGTGTTAAATGTCTCCTTTGCCTTAAAGAGAGATTAGGAGTCTATTTTGTTTAAGTGACAGGTATCACATTTTTATCGTTATCATAGAAAAAATTCAGCAAATTTTGAACAAGCCTCTTTTTGTAATAGAGTTAGTAATTACTTCATCTTCATGAGCCCACTTGGTACTTTGAATACAATGTGTAAAACTCTGGAGAAGGGCATGGCAACCCACTCCAGTATTCTTGCCTGGAGAATCCCATGGACAGAGGAGCCTGACAGGCTACAGTCCATGGAGTCACATAGACTACACATGGCTACACATAGTCACATACACTATGGCTACAGTCCATGGAGTTGGACATGACTGAAGTGATTTAGCACACTGGGCCTAAAACAGAGAAAAAAGCAGCAGCGGTGTGTCATGACACTCATCTCATTAGAGTGTTACAAATGTATAAATGTGTATAATTGTTCATCTTTCTAAATGGGTGTGTGTGACATGTGCTGAGTACACTGAAGGTGAGTTGCAAGTGATGCTCTCCCTGCCAGGATACCTGATGTATTATATGCTTGACATATCAGGCTAGCATATAACTCCATAAAAACAAATGTGAACAGAAATATTAAAAATGTTTTGGGTACTCCATTGAATCATCTTGTCTCTGAGATACACTTAAAGGTTCAGTAACATCTCTAAAATCTCTTACGCTACACAGGAAAGACTGGAATTATGTAATTTGTTTTCATAGACACTATCATCTGCTTCCTGGTTGTACTCCCCCACCCCTAAGATTGTACTTAAACTCACTAATGTACCTAAATCCAGTAGGAAATTACTCTATCATGTCCTATTGTGATATGACCTTTGTACTAAAACTGGTATCATATGATATATATATATCATATTATATTCATATATTTGGGATAATTCAATGAAATATTACAAAGTTTTTGGTAGATGACATAACAAATTCTTCTATACCAGTTGTAACTGTGCTCTAAGGTGATCCTCTAAGACCACTCTGAGCTATTTTCAATCTTCTTGAGCTTTTGACATTTTGCAGTTGTGACCCAGGGAAACTCAGAGACTTTGGAGGTAACTATGAAGGGAATGGTAGCTACTGAGCTGCCAAAAAAAATCTCCCATCAATCCATTCAAGGTTATAAAGAGTCCATCCTTAATAGGTACTGGGCTAAAAAAGCTCAAGATGAATAAGAATGATATACTGTATTCAAAGGACTCACAGTTCAGGGAAAAATAAATACACACACAAATAACTGTAACAAGACAGAAATAAATGTATATAAGACTTTCTGAAGAAGGCATGAGCCCTGATAGATAGGATTTAAGTGGGAAAAGAGGTACCAGATTGGAGACTGCTCTGAGCAAAGCCAGAGGCCAAAAAAAGTAGTTTCATTTGACTGGTGTCAGTTGGTTTGTGAGAGACAAGGGACAGGAATAAAGTTAGAAATATGAGTTGGGCCACAACAAGGAGGAACAATGAGTGTTATACTTGAGAGTTTTAAAATTGAAAATTCTTTAAGTTTTTTTATATGCCATTGAATTTTTTGGAGTAGGATCACAGTGGTGTTTTAGGAAGATTTATAATAGGCATTTCTCATCATGAAAACATTCAGAACATGAGAGACTAGAGAAATCCAAGACAGGACTCTTCTAAAAATTTAGGGTGATGATTTAGGGACCAGGAGAAGGCAATGGCACCCCACCCCAGTACTCTTGCCTGACAAATCCCATGGATGGAGGAGCCTGGTGGGCTGCAGTCGATGGGGTCGCTAAGAGTCGGACGCGACTAAGCGACTTCAGTTTCACTTTTGACTTTCATGCATTGGAGAAAGAAATGGCAACTCATTCCAGTGTTCTTGCCTGGAGAATCCCAGGGACTGGGGATGCTGGTGGGCTGCCGTCTCTGGGGTCGCAGAGAATCGGACATGACTGAAGCAACTTAGCAGCAGCAGCAGCAGCAGTTTTTATCACATATTTACAGATGACTCACAGCACTCAAACTGTAGTGGAGTAGATGAAGCCGGTAGAGGAGAGATTCATGGAACTATTGGACTTTGCAAATGGGAGGAAAAGATGTGTAAGAGAAAACCTTGTCAAGATATTATTATATTGACAACTTTACTGTCAAGATAATAAAGCTGAGAAGAGTTATGGTTGATAATTATCAGATCAATTAAGTTTGGGTTTGAAGAGAGTAAACATTTGGGGCAATGAGTATTAGAATTACAAACTGCAGATTGAAGAGCTCATTTGATGATGCATAGCTTGGTTTTGTGTTAGTTTCATGTAAGAGAATGTAATCTTGACTTTACCAAGAGAAATATGATTTTTCATTTACCAAAAAAGCTTTGAAGCAATACTATTATTCTTAAGCTTCCTGAGTCTTTAAATATTAAGTCTCTCCTCTATCTTTAGATTAAGAATTGTGGTAGCAGGCCTAGGTTTGGGTTAAAATTGCTATTGTTTAGCAGAGTAACTTTTAGAAAGTTACTTAACATTTCTAAGATTTTGTTTCTTAGAGTATAAAATAGTGCCTATCTAAAGAGGACAATTTTTAGTATTAAAAGGAACAATAGGAAAAGTGGTTGACATAGAGCTCATTACTTAAAGATTCCATTACTTTGATTTGTATTATCACTGATCTACTAAGAAGTACTGGATATTTATGTAGCAGTTAGAAAGTGTTAGTGATAGTTATGCAGTACTAGATGTGGAGGGTAAAAATACAAATGTATCAAGAGACAGAAGGTAGTACAAATTATAGGTTAAGTACATATTACTGGTTAAGAAAAGACTAAACACAAATTATACATTTAATTATGACTATCATAATTTTGAGACAAATGTTTGTTTTGATGTGTAATTTATCAATAGCAGGAAATATAACTTTAACCTGGTTCCAGTTCAGTTCAGTACAGTTGCTCAGTCGTGTCCAACTCTTTGCGACCCCATGGACTGCAGCATGCCAGGCCTCCCTGTCCATCACAAACTCCCGGAGTTTACTCAAACTCATGCCCATTGACTGGTGATGCCACCCAACCATCTGATCCTCTGTTGTCCCCTTCTCCTCCTGCATTCAGTCTTTCCCAGCATCAGAGTCTTTTCCAATGAGTCAGTTCTTCCATCAGGTGGCCAAAGTATTGGAGTTTCAGCTTCAACATCAGTCCTTCCAATGAATATTCAGGACTGATTTCCTTTAGGATGGACTGGTTGAATCTCCTTGCAGTCCAAGGGACTCTCAGGAGTCTTCTCCAACACCACAGTTCAAAAGCATCAA
>NW_011495031.1:1088655-1090913 GCF_000754665.1 Bison bison bison
ACACCACAGTTCAAAAGCATCAATTCTTTGGCGCTTAGCTTTCTTCACAGTCCAACTCTCACATCCGTACATGACTACTGGAAAAGCCATAGCCTTGACTAGATGGACCTTTGTTGGTAAAGTAATGTCTCTGCTTTTTAATATACTGTCTAGGTTGGTCATAACTTTCCTTCCAAGGAGTAAGCGTCTTATTTCATGGCCGCAGTCACCATCTGCAGTGATTTTGGAGCCCAAGAAAATAAAGTCTGTCAATGTTTCCACGTTTCCCTATTTACCGTGAAGTGATGGGACTGGATGCCATGATCTTCGTTTTCTGAATGTTGAGCTTTAAGCCAACTTTTTCACTCTTCCCTTTCACTTTCGTCAAGAGGCTTTTTAGTTCCTCTTCACTTTCTGCCATAATGGTGGTGTCATCTGCATATCTGGGGTGATTGATATTTTTCCTGGCAATCTTGATTCCAGCTTGTGCTTCTTCCAGCCCAGCGTTTCTCATGATGTACTCTGCATATAAGTTAAATAAGCAGGGTGACAATATACAACCTTGACGTACTCTTTTCTCTATTTGGAACCAGTCTGTTGTTCCATGTCCAGTTCTAACTGTTGCTTCCTGACCTGCATACTGGTTTCTCAAGAGGCAGGTCAGGTGGTCTGGTATTCCCATCTCTTTCAGAATTTTCCACAGTTTATTGTGATCCACACAGTCAAAGGCTTTGGCATAATCAATAAAGCAGAAATAGATGTTTTTCTGGAACTCTCTTGCTTTTTTGATAATCCAATGGATGTTGGCAATTTGATCTTTGGTTCCTCTGCCTTTTCTAAAACCAGCTTGAACTGGTTTTAGAAATTCACGGTTCACGTATTGCTGAAGCCTGGCTTGGAGAATTTTGAGCATTACTTTGCTAGCATGTGAGATGAGTGCAATTGTGTAGTAGTTTGAGCATTCTTTGGCATTGCCTTTCTTTGGGATTGGAATGAAAACTGACCTTTTCCAGGTCAGTTTTGAACCTAGTTCCAAAATCTAAATAAAAACATAATTGAAAATACTGTGACAAGTAATCAGATTTCTGGGGAACATAAATCTGGTCCAGTTATTACAATTGCCAGAGAAAGTCTCATCCACAGTAGAACCATTTTTGTTTATAGGCTGTAATTTTCTTTCGGAGTATAAACATATTTGGGCCTCCCTGGTGGCTCAGTGGTAAACCATCCACCTGCAATCTAGGAGACACAGATTTGAACTCTGGGTTGAGAAGATTCCCCTGGAGAAGGAAATGGCAATCCACTCTGGTATCCTTGCTTAGAAAATCCCATGGACAGAGGAGCCAGGTGGGTCCTCTGGGTCTGGGTTTTGAATCCTAAGGGTCTCAAAAGAGTTAAACACAACTTAGCAACTAAACAACAACAATATAAACATTCACAGAAGTTTCTTTCTTATGGTAGATTTTACCCATCATAAACAAACTGACAGGTAGAACCAAAAAGCATTTTCTGTGATTAAAGATTATTCACTATGTTTGGGATATCATTAAATATAGTGTAAGAATTAAAATGTGCAAATTATACTGTATAAATGGTGATGTGTGCTCTGTGAGAATATAGTCTTTATAGGAGAATGAAAGAATAAAAGGAAATTTTTACTGCCACACTAATAAAAAATGTTTCCATATTCTACCACCAAAGTTTGCACCCTTCCATCTAAGGGAAACTTTTTCACTGTTTATTCTTAGGCCTTTGGAGCATTTTCACATCTCAGAGTAGGGACGATAACCAGGCTTGGCTCCTCCCACATCAATGTCCAAGCTCAAAAGAATAGTAGGAGTTCATATGGGCTCCTGTTTCCAAGTCAGCATTTTGCTGCAAGATCTTAATTTTAGATACAACCAGAAGATTGCATTCTTCTCATCTCTGCTGACCCACAGGGTACCCCATAGAATCAGAACAACAACATCAAAAATCTTGAGGAAAGAGATGTAAATTAGATGAAACTTTCCTTTCTGTATAATTTTTGTAGAACTAAAGTTCATCCAACTCTACCTCATTCAAGTAACATAAACTGCATATTTAAATAATCTTAGGACTGGAAAAGGTCAGTTTTGATTCCAATCCCAAAGAAAGGCAATGCCAAAGAATGCTCAAACTACCGCACAATTGCACTCATCTCACACGCTAGTAAAGTAATGCTCAAAATTCTCCAAGCCAGGCTTCAGCAATATGTGAACCGTGAACTTCCTGATGTTCAAGCTGGTTTTAGAAAAGGC
>NW_011495031.1:1091166-1091623 GCF_000754665.1 Bison bison bison
CAGAGGAACCAGAGATCAAATTGCCAACATCCTCTGGATCATGGAAAAAGCAAGAGAGTTCCAGAAAAACATCTATTTCTGCTTTATTGACTGTGCCAAAGCCTTTGACTGTGTGGATCACAATAAACTGTGGAAAATTCTGAAAGAGATGGGAATACCAGACCACCTGATCTGCCTCTTGAGAAATTTGTATGCAGGTCAGGAAGCAACAGTTAGAACTGGACATGGAACAACAGACTGGTTCCAAATAGGAAAGCTGTATATTGTCACCCTGCTTATTTAATTTATATGCAGAGTACATCATGAGAAATGCTGGACTGGAAGAAACACAAGCTGGAATCAAGATTGCCGGGAGAAATATCAATCACCTCAGATATGCAGATGACACCACCCTTATTGCAGAAAGTGAAGAGGAACTAAAAAGCCTCTTGATGAAAGTGAAAGTGGAGAGTGAAAA
>NW_011495031.1:1091723-1109453 GCF_000754665.1 Bison bison bison
CAGGCTATGGTTTTTCCTGTGGTCATGTATGGATGTGAGAGTTGGACTGTGAAGAAAGCTGAGCGCCAAAGAATTGATGCTTTTGAACTGTGGTGTTGGAGAAGACTCTTGAGAGTCCCTTGGACTGCAAGCAGATCCAACCAGTCCATTCTGAAGGAGATCAGCCCTGGGATTTCTTTGGAAGGAATGATGCTCAAGCTGAAACTCCAGTACTTTGGCCACCTCATGCGAAGAGTTGACTCGCTGGAAAAGACTCTGATGCTGGGAGGGACTGGGGGCAAGAGGAGAAGGGGACGAAAGAGGATGAGATGGCTGGATGGCATCACTGACTCGATGGACATGAGTCTGAGTGAACTCCGGGAGTTGGTGATGGACAGGGAGGCCTGCGTGCTGTGATTCATGGGATCACAAAGAGCTGGATACGACTGAGCGACTGATCTGATCTGATCTGATCTGTGTGTATTTGCTCATACATTTTTTCTATATGACATTTATTCAGTAAATGTTTATAGATATGGTTTCTGACCTTATTAAGTTTAGAATTCTCATTTTTTCTTTATTTCAGCACCTTTAATGTGTATGCATACTTTGATAGAAAATCTAAGTATTTTTGTTGATACATAATTTAAACATGAAAATCATCCTAATATCTAAATTTTTATTGTGCTAAGAAGGATATGCTATTTATTTAGATATATTAAATAGGCCATTTAAGATTATGGTTTAAACTGAGAAGAGCACTGGAGACTTTTTTTGTATTTTATGAAATTAAATATTTTCTTCAAGTTAAGAAACTGCCTGCAATGTGGGAGACCTGGGTTCAATTCCTGGATTGGGAAGATTCCCCTGGAGAAGGGAAAGGCTACCCACTCCAGTATTCTGGCCTGGAGAATTCTATGGACTGTATAGTCCATGGAGTCGCAAAGAGTCAGATACAACTGAGTGACTTTCACTTTCACTTTCAAGTTTTTTGTGACTGTGTCACTATCAAACTATGAGGATTTCTTTATAGTTACTTTTAAAGTCAAAATATGGAGAAAACTTTTAAATAAAACTCACTTCCTTATCTATTGGGAAAATGTTTCCATATAGAGTGCTTAGGAAGTTTCTAGAAAAGTTATTAAAGGAGAAATTAGTTGGAATGTTTTTATTTTACATCTGTTGTAATAAAAAACAGATTATTTTTTCAAAACTATTTTATCAGAAATTAAAATTTAAAAGTCTGGGAATAACTTCAGGATTTCACTCGATACCTATGTCATAGTAAATGCTGCTGCTGCTGCTAAGTCGCTTCAGTCGTGTCTGACTCTGTGCAACCCCATAGATGGCAGCCCACCAGGCTCCCCCGTCCCTGGGATTCTCCAGGCAAGAACACTGGCGTGGGTTGTCATTCCTTCTCCAATGCATGAAAGTGAAAAGTGAAAGTGAAGTCGCTCAGTCGTTTCCGACTCCTAGCGACCCCATGGACTGCAGCCCACCAGGACCCTCTGTCCATGGGATTTTCCAGGCAAGAGTACTGGAGTGGGTTGCCATTGCCTTCTCTGTCATAGTAAATGAAGCAATATCAAACTATAAAATTTATTTGAAATTCTTAAGAATTAAAGGATGGCATATTCTCCAACTGAAGGATGTCCTATAATTCATGTGTGCAGAAATTTTCATTTTCTCACTTTAGTAAATAATACAATTTTTAAAATAAACCCCTAAATATATGTATCTAAAGAGATTGTTGTGATATTTGAAATATTTTAAAAATACTGTTTTCTTACATTTTTTGGTATTATATCTTTAAAATTGGGAAAGACTTACAATTTCCTGTTTCATATCCTACTACACAAAGCATACATTATTAAGTTTCTCATCTGAATTACACACAGTTTCTATATTGATGAACATTTCTAAAGGTTGGAGACTATGCATAACACAACATAACCCACTTCTTTCTAAGAAAATTATGTGATTTCTGTTCTGTATTTTGAGGTGAAATTGATATATATGAAATATTCATCTGTAACTTTCATTCTGCACCCTGAAGTAAGAATACATCAAATTCCTTCTCCACAGGGCAAATATTTGAAAGCAGCTATTTTTCTGTTTTCCTCATTAAATATATCTATTTTGTTCAGCTCTTCAATCATCACAATCACCTTATCATTACTCTTGTAAAATCTGACATCTAGAATTTCATTCATTGGCAAAATTGGTCTAACTTAAGAATATAGCTAGAAAGAATATTGCCACCTTTGATATGAACACTGTGCCCAATATAATCAATATTGCATCAAAATTCAGTTCCTAGTTGTCACCTAGTCTTTTTTTATACTATTTACATCAGTATAAGCCTAATATGTATAGTATATGATAGGGTTATGAATCATTTTTTTTATCCATAGCAGTAGATATTTTTAAGCAAAAGTATAGAACTTCCATTTTTCTGTAATATTTTGGATTCACATATCTTTTTAAATTCTTATATCTGAATTTTATTTTTAAATTCTTTTCCAGTGAAAGGATTCATTTTATTTATTTTTAAAATTTTATTATTGGAGTATAATTGCTTTACAATGCTGTGTAAGTTTGTGCTGTACAGCAGTGTGAATCAGCTAGAAGTATACATATATCCCCTCCCTCTTGAGCCTCCTCCACCCCATGCCGTTCCTCTAGATCATCACAGAGCACTGAGCTGAGCTCCTTGTGTTATACAGAACCTTTGCATTATCTAGCTATGTTACACATGGTAGTGTATATCTGCCAATGTTACTCTCCCAATTTAACCCTCTCCTCTCCCTTTGTAGCCACATGTCCCTTCTGCACATCTGCATCTCTATTCCTGTCCTGCAAATAGGTTCATCTGTACTGCTTTTCTCAACTCTACATGTATGAGTTAATATATGATACTTGTTTTTCCCTTTCTGACATACTTCATTCTGTGTGACAGACTCTAGGTCCATCCACATCACTACCAATGATTCCAATTCATTTCTTTTTACAAGCGAGTAATATTCCATTGGTATAATATTCCATTGGAGTTGGTGATGGACAGGGAGGCCTGGCGTGCTGCAATTCAGGGGGTCGTAGAGTCAGACATGACTGAGCGACTGAACTGACTGAATATTGCATTGTATATATGTACGACAACTTCTTTATCCATTCATCTATTGATGAGTGTTTAGGTTGCTTCCATGTCCTGGCTTTTGTAAATAATGCTGCAATGAACATTGGGGTACATGTGTCTCTTTCAGTTATGGTTTTCTCAGATCATGAACCCAGTAGTGCAATTAGTGGGTCATATAGTAGTACTGCTAAATTGCTTCAGTCGTGTCCGACTCTGCGTGACCCCATAGACGGCAGCCCACCAGGCTCCCCCGTCCCTGGGATTCTCCAGGCAAGAACGCTGGAGTGGGTTGCCATTTCCTTCTCCAATGCATGAAAGTGAAAAGTGAAAGGGAAGTCGCTCAGTCGTGTCCGACTCTTAGCGACCCCATGGACTGCAGCCTACCAGGCTCCTCCGTCCATGGGATTTTCCAGGTAAGAGTACTGGAGTGGGGCGGAGGAGCCTGGTAGGCTGCAGTCCATGGGGTCGCTAAGAGTCGGACATGACTGAGCGACTTCCCTTTCACTTTTCACTTTCATGCATTGGAGAAGGAAATGGCAACCCACTCCAGTGTTCTTGCCTGGAGAATCCCAGGGACAGAGGAGCCTGGTAGGAGGCCGTCTATGGGGTCACACAGAGTTGGACACGACTGAAACGACTTAGCATACTGTTCTCCATGGTGGCTGTGCCAATTTACATTCCCACCAGTAGTGTAGGAGAGTTCTCTACTCCATACCCTCTCCAGCATTTATGGTTTGTAGATTTTTTGATGATGGCCATTCTGACTGGGTGAGGTGATACCTCTTTGTAATTTTGATCTGCATTTTTCTAATAATGGGTTATGTTGAAAATCTTTTCATGTTGACCATCTGTATGTCTTCTTTGGAGAAATGTCTATTTAGGTCTTCCACCTATTTTTTGCTTGGGTTGTTTGTTTTTTAGATATTGAGTTTGCATGAACTGTTTGTATATTTTGGAGATTAATCCTTTGTCAGTTAAATAAATCCTTCTAACTTTATGTCAAAAGTAAATTGGGAAGCATGCTTTTCATGTTTTCATAAAGTAATGAATAGTGTTCTCCATGCAGACTCAGTAGTTATGGCATGGGGGTTTAGTTGCTCCATGGCACATGGATCTTAGTTCCCTGACAAGGGATCAAACCCATGTCCCCTGCATTGTAAAGCAGATTCTTAACCACTGGACCACCAGGGAAGTACCCCAAATGAATTTTGATTCTGTTGATAGTTTTTCTTATGTCACTGTGAAGTCAAGTAATGTACTTTGAAGCACTGCTCCTTTCTTGAATAACTCTTTGATTTTCCTGGAGTTAATAATTGCATCCTTTAAAAATTTGCTTAGTTTCTTTTAACATTCCAATTATTATTTTTTCTCTTAAGCTTGAACAGTTACATAAAAGCTCTATTAATTTTTTTCCCCTAAATGCTCAGATAGTTTCTCTTTCCTAAACATTTCCCAGAGCCACCCACCCCCAAACCCTGATCTTCTCCCTCTGATCTGGTTAGGATGAACTTAACCTTGCTGATCATTCTTTCATCCTGTGAGGTCTTTTCACTCAATTTCTATTTTGATGACTTTTTCTTGCATCTCATTTACTTTTTTTATTTACTCTTTTATATGAAAGCACTTTTCCCTGTATATTCTTGAAAGATGAAAAATGGGAGATTCATTTTTCCTTTGTGCAAATCTGAAAATGTCTTTAGTCAGTCCTCATATTTCCTTGATAACTTGGCCAGTTATAGAATTCTAGCAGAAAAATAATTTCCCTCAGAATTTTAAGGCTTTATCTTATTCTTTAGCCTTTAGAGAAATCTGGTGATTCTGAATCCCTGTTGTAAGTGCCTTTGACTCTGTGCCTGTGCCACTGAAACTTTGGTATCCTAGTCCTTGTTGTTCTGATATTGCATGAAGTGGCTTAGTGTGTGTGTGTTTAAAATTCACTTTGTTAGGCATTCTATGCCATGCTATGTGCTGTTCTTAGTCACTCAGTCATGTCCAGCTGTCTGCGACCCCATGGACTGTATCTTGCCAGGCTCCTCTGTCCATGGAATTTCTCCAGGCAAGAATACTGGAGTGGGTTGCCATTCCTTTCTCTGGGGATCTTCCCCACCCAGGGATTGAACCCAGGTCTCCTGCATTGCAGGTGGATTCTTTATCATCTGAGCCACCAGGGAAATCCATAGGCATTCTATAGGCCTTTTCATTAAGGAGATTTGTGCTGAGAAACTCAATTTTATTATTTCTTTGGTAATATCTATGCAACTATTTTCTTTGTTTTTCTTTTCTTCAACTCTTTCTCATTGAATATTAGAGTTTTTGAATTTTGTTTTTATTATCTTATGGTCTATCTCTATCATTTGGTTTTACTTAATGGGAAACTTTGTCAATGTCTAAGCCATCTCTTGAATTATTAATGTTATTATATGTTTAATTCAAAGTCTCTTCTTGCCTTCTCATTATTTGGGGTCATACTAGTCTGTTCTTTTGTCCATATAACATCTAGTTTACCTCACATTAATAACTGTTTTTTGGGGGGAGAGTCTCTCTTAATTGTCTGTTTATCCTTTGGACCCATTTTTTTAAGGATAAGAGTGGGAGTGGTTTTCTGGTTTTCCTAAGGAATTTTTTTTTTTCCCCTAAAGTTGATAATCCTCTGCAGCTCATTCTTACTTAAGAGTTAGGCAATAGAGAATTGATATAAAACTGCATTTGGATAGAGTTTAGTGGCGGGTGATTCCCCCTGTAAGTCACTATTTTAGATCTTTTCTCTTGGAGTCTCCGTTTCTCAAAGGACCCTGGAATGCCTTGCCTGTGAGCAAGAGTACTATGTGCCAAGAGACCAAGGGTCAAGAATTCAATGTGAAGAATTCCCTTGTTCGTCCTCCAGCATCCTCAGTTCTGGGGCTCCCACATTTAACTTCTCTGTAAAATAAACCCCTAATCTACCCTCATAGCTCAGTTTGTAAAGAATCCGCCTGCAATGTAGGAGACCCCAGTTTGAATCATGGGTCAGAAGATCCGCTGGTAAAGGGATAGACTACCCATTCCAGTACTCTTGGGCTTCCCCTGTGGTTCAGCTGGTAAAGAATCTGCCTGCAATGCGGGAGACCTGGTTCGATCCCTGAGTTGGAAAGATCCCCTGCAGAAGGGAAAGGTTACCCACTCCAGTATTTTGGCGTGGAGAATACCATGGACTGCATGGGGTTGCAGAGTCAGACAGGACTGAGCAATTTTCACTCACTGCCTAAGGAGGAGTGAAGGAGTTGTAGCTTTCCTTGTTGCATCCAGGTACTGAGCCACTCACTGGTCCTGCTGGTACAAGGTTGTCTTGCTTCACACTGGTCTTCTTTTCTCTTCTTGCATCTTCCAAATCTATTTTATATACTTTGATATTGTGGGTTGAAAATGAAAATCGATCAGGGAGGGTAAATGAATACATATGGTCGCTCCACCATTTTTAACTGAAATTGATTATGGTTTTTTGACCATATGTCTATTCACCTTCTATTCTATTTTCTTTTCTTTCTCTCCAGTCTGAAATAACTTGAGGTATGTCTGATGTGTTTTTTAGTATCTTGGTAAAAAGAATTTTTTTTGCAGGAAAAACAAGATAGGATCTTACTGAAATTCACTTGAAGTGGTTACCCTCCTTCTCTCACCTATGAATAATCTCTAAATGTAAGAGCATTGAACAATGCACCTGTTCCATTCGAGTGTTTAACAGAGAAACCTACACCATAGATTGTATTTTCATGACATATTTCATATTTTCTGAGGATCTGTGAAGGAAGAAAAAAGACAGGGGAAAAGAGGTTTAATATGACATTAGAGTATTGTGTCAAGCACTGTTTTAGATTCATTCATTCATTATCACCTTTAATCTCACAAGCACCCTGAGGTGCTGTTATTGCCGCTTTATGATGAGAAAACTGAGGACCAGAAAGGTTAAGCATCTGGCCAAAGGCTGTTCAACAGCTGACAGTTGAGTTTCAAGTGTAGGTCTGTGATTCTAATCTCATGTCTTTTTTATTATTCTATTTTCCACACCACAGTGGTAAAAACTATAAAACCCAACCTTAAATTTTAACATAAATAATTTACTTTTATCTGATTAAGATGATTTTAAAATTAGCTTAAAATCACTCAGAATTAATCCCTATAACACTCTCACAAGTTTTATTGCATATGACAAATAGACATAAATAGGTGCTGTGGATATTATTCCTTTAATTTCAACTTTGACTTTTCCCTTATCAAAGCCTTCATAGAGCTCATTTTTTATTTCTCATTGGAGAGTTCTTGGTACATATTCCTTTTCAGACCCTTATAACCCTACTGGAAAGCAAATTTCTTGGCTTGACTTCTGCTAATTCCCACAGCTAGTGCAAAAACATTTGAAGAAACTTGAAATGGTAAATCCTGCTATTTTGTTAGCACTTGATTTTAAGAATTTTGTAAATGTTACCATAGTAAGTAATGCCTTGAAAGTCAATATATTTTTAAAGGTTTCAGTTAGTTATTTTTCTGATTTCGTTAACTTTTTATGGCCCACCCACACTGAATAGTTTTCTGTTTTTTTCCATTCAGGAAAGCAGATGCTCATGGTTCTAAATGTAAGCTCCCAGGGGATAAAATAGGAGTGGGTTTGCATCATGGAATGTGCCATACCATCTAACAAAAGTAATGTCCCAGTTGTTGTCATTTATATAAAAACATCAAGAAAAAGTAAATACACAATAATGACCCATAACAAATTGTTAAAATTAGAAGATTTGTATTAGTCTCTCATGGAGAAGGAAATGGCAACCCACTCCAGTGTTCTTGCCTGGAGAATCCCAGGGACAGGGGAGCCTGATGGGCTGCTGTCTCTAGGGTCGCACAGAGTTGGACACAACTGAAGCAACTTAGCAGCAGTAGCAGCATATTAGTCTCATATTGACAATGATATTTTTTTCCTCAGTTCAGTCAATTCAGTCACTTAATAGTGTCTGACTATTTGTGACCCCATGGACTGCAGCACACCTGGCCTTCCTGTCCATCAGCCACTCCCGGAGTTTACTCAAACTCATGTCCATTGAATCGGTGATGCCATCCAACCATCTCATCCTCTGTTGTCCCCTTCTCTTCCCACCTTCAAACTTTCCCAGCATCAGGGTCTTTTCCAATGAGTCTGTTCTTCACACCAGGTGGCCAAAGTATTGGAGTTTCAGCTTCAGCATCAATCCTTCCAATGAATATTCAGTACTGATTTCCTTTAGGATTGACAGGTTGAAACCCCTTGCAGTCCAATGAACTCTCAAGAGTCAACACTACAGTTCAAAAGCATCAATTCTTCAGCACTCAGCTTTCTTTATAGTCCAGCTCTCACATCCATACATGACTACTGCAAGAACTAGATGAACCTTTGTTGGCAAAGTAATGTCTCTGCTTTTTAATATGCTGTCTAGGTTGGTCATAACTTTTCTTCCAAAGAGTCAGTGTCTTTTAATTTCATGGTTGCAATCACCATCTACAGTGATTTTGTAGCCCCCCAAAATAAAGTCTCTGCCACTGTTCCCCATCTATTTGCCATGATGTAATAGGACCGGATGCCATGATCTTAGTTTTCTGAATGTTGAGTTTTAAGCCAACTTTTTCACTCTCCTCTTTCACTTTCATCAAGAGGCTCTTTAGTTCTTCTTCACTTTCTGCCATAAGGGAGGTGTCATCTGCATATCTGAGGTTATTGATATTTCTCCAGGCAATCTTGATTCCAGCTTGTGCTTCATCCAGTCCAGTGTTTCTCTTGTACTCCACATATAAGTTAAATAAGCAGGATGACAATATACAGCCTTGATGTACTCCTTTCCTGATTTGGAACAAGTCTGTTCTTCCATGTCCAGTTCTAACTGCTGCTTTCTGATCTGCATACAGATTTCTCAAGAGGCAGATCAGGTGGTCTGGTATTCCCATCTCTTTCAGAATTTTCCACAGTTTCTTGTGATCCACACACTCAAAGGCTTTGGCATAGTCAATAAAGCAGAAGTAGGTGTCTTTCTGGAACTCTTTTTTGATGTTCCAACAGATGTTGGCAATTCGATCTCTGGTTCCTCTGCCTTTTCTAAATCCAGCTTGAACATGTGGAATTTCACAGTTCACGTACCGTTGAAGCCTGGCTTGGAGAATTTTGAGCATTACTTTACTAGTGTATGAGATGAGTGCAATTGTGTGGCAGTTTGAGCATTCTTTGGCATTGCCTTTCTTAGGGATTGGAATGAAAACTGACCTTTACCAGTCTTGTGGCCATATAATTGTAAAGATTTGTGTTACTCAGAGAGTCGATAAAATCTCTGAACAGGAAGTCTTTCGATGAGTTCCACTTGCTAAGCAGATTTTATAGAGGAGTCTGAAATGTGCATTACTCCTTTGTAATACACACAAACCATACTATTAGAAAGTTAAAACAATAAACTATAAGTTTTAAATTAATAGAAGTTTTTCTTGACAATTTTTTGCTACAAACAGTGCTTACGTTTTGAATTAAAAATACATTTACTGAGAATCCCATGGACGGAGGAGCCTGGTGGGCTACAGTCCACGGGGTCTCAATGAGTCAGACACGACTGAGAGACTTCACTCTCACTTTACTGTTACTTCTAGCACAATAAACCTGAGTTCAGTAACTTATGTTTCTGGGTTTGTAATGATTGTTTGTCACGTCTTATTGTTGAAGAAAATGAATCCAATTATTGAATATTTTAGTTATCATTTACTGAGATGATTTTTCATTCTGATTTTCTAGTGTTTGTGTGTGGAAAATAATGTATGATAAGTGAAAATTTCTGTATAAAGTACTTGCTTGAGTTAATGCAATTTTGCTTTGGGTTTTACATTAAAAAATAATCACAAAACTTTTCCATATTATAGTAAATTATCTTTAAGCATTACTTACAATTGAATTAGCCAAATGAATTATGCATGAGATAATCATGTTGTATTGATTAGTTTTGAATTGTAAATGTATTTTGTGTTTGTTCATAAATATATACATATATACTCTAAAATTTTAGAACATGAAGTAGAAATTAAATATTCTAATTTTATGATATAGTGAAAATTTATTGGATATGTTTATTATTAAGCATATGTTTCTTTGTCCTTTAAGTTGAAACTCAAACATCTTTGCAGATAAACCTGACTTGAAATGTTTTAGATGTCTGAATTTTCAAATTTTATATATAATCAGATGCAGTACAACTGAATGAAATATTTCAGTAGTACATGTTTTAAAAACCAAATGCTGTCTTGGGTTGTTAAAGCTACATAGTCAAAGGGTGTCTGTAACAGGTTAAAAAGGAAATTTTCAGACTCCATTAAACTTTAAAACTCTAAGTATAATCTTTCAGGAAATACTGTGAATGGGGTCCCTGTTGATAGATTTAGTATCTTGCTCCTTACTGCACATATGCATCGAATTAAAGGAACAGTAGCAGTACTATTTTATAGAGTTGACACTACATTTAATATGCATATTTTGACTTTTTTGTGTGTGTGCTTCTGTTTAAACACAGAGATACTCTACTATACTTTGGCCGTTTCTTGCTATGTTAATGTTTTACTTCTCTAATAATTTAGGAGCTCAATTTTAAACAGTATTCTAGCATTGTAGGGAATGCTCTTAATTACAAAGTAGTTGTACAAAATTCATATCTAATATTTTTCTGTGCATGCATGAGCACTAAGTTGCTTCAGTTGTGTTCCCCTCTGTGTGACATTATAGACTGTAGCCCCCCGGGCTCCTCTGTCCACAGGATTCTCCAGGCAGGAATGGTGGACTGCATTGCCATGCTCTCCTCTAGGGGATCTTCCTGCCACAGGGATCAAATCCATATCTCTTGTGTCTTCTGCATTGGCAGCAGGGTTGTTTTTTTTACCACTAGCGCCCCCTGGGAAGCCCACAGTTTTTCTGTAGTGGGGCTTTTCTCTTAGGTGGATAGTTATCATTGGCTTCCTGAAATTTCAAAAACCATGCTGCTCCTGGGTTTAGGTTTGGCCTGTTTTTGTTGTTGTTTGTTGTTTAGCTTCTTTATTCTTAAAAATCAGAAAGAAAAATGAAACATACATAGTGTTTTATTCAACAGGATATCTAATTTCTGGTCTGTTTGACCTGAAGCTCTATTATTTCCCTTTGTAATATGTCATTTTATAGACAAATCTTTTGTTTCATTCGTGTTACAAAGACATTTAACATGATCATGAAAATGTAATTCTAAAAAATTGTCTAGAAAAATAATGATCAAATATATCCCATGAGAAAAATTTTAAATTTAGCTTTGCTACAGAAGTATATGATAGTTTAGTTTTGAAAAGTACAAAACAAAGATAATACATATTCCTACAGAGAAATCCATTGATACTTTTGGAGTTTCCACAAGGACTAAGAAAAACACAACTAATCCTCTTAAAGTGTTTCAAGAAAGACATTTCAAATACCCAGTTATGTTTTAGCTACTATGATATGTTTGTGTTTAAATCTACATCACTCCATTTTATTCCTGGTAAATTGATGCTTCTCATTCAGTTGCCCTTGTCTTGATAGAAAGGATTTTGGGTTTGTAGTAAGAAGGTGTATTGAATGATTGCATTTCTGTGAGTTTAGCTCTCCTAAAACAGACTCTGTGTGAACCCCTTTGTCACTTGGTGGCAGATTTTTCTTGGTTGTTTGAAGAAATTAGCTAATATCTGCCATACCATAAGCAATCAGGTAGACATGACATCCAGTCATCTGGTTGTGAGCTTTTACTTTTTCAACTAATGACTGTGAACCTTGCTGTATATGAAACAAAGAGATGATGCAATATCTAGAAATAAAGTAAAAAATTTTTTCTTCATCAGATTGCCTAATGACATAAGAATTAGTTTCAAAAAACAATCAGAAAAATCCAAAAATTTTGAAAAGCAAAGATAAATTGATTAATAGGGCTTCCCTTGTGACTCAGATGTTAAAGAATCTGCCTGCAATGTGGGAGACCTGGGTTCGATTCCTGGATGGGGGAGATCCCCCAGTAGGGAAAGGCTACCTACTCCAATATTCTTACCTGGAGAATGTCATAGACAGAGGAGCCTGGCGAACTACAGTCCATGTGGTAGCAAAGAGTCAGACATGACTAAGTGACTAACACTTTCACTTTCAACTTATTTATATTCAGTTTTACATTTGCTTGTTAATCATTTTTTGTATAACATCATTTTTTGTAAAACTAAAGTCAAGGTATTTCTGATAGCTGAAAAACCAAATGTCGTAACTTTAACCATCCCTGAAATGGTTTGTGAAAAAGTGTAATGTTGAATAAAATGTTTATATAGTACCATCAAATTTTGATAATAGTTTAATATTTTCCTTATCAGCAATTGAATAAGAGTGTTAAGGAAGCTGTACTTTTATTATTACAAGATACTTCTAGTTATGATGAATTGACCACGAATGACTAACTCTGCTCACTTTGAAAATGGGGTCATCACCAAATTTACTGACTGAAGTCCGTTTAGAAAACTGGAAATTATTTAGGCTATATATCAAATTAATTTAGAAATTTTAAGTGGAAAACCAAGAATCTATATGAATTTCTGAGGTTTTCTTTAAAATCTGTACTTTCGCTGATTGTTTGCTTATGTTGATAATCATTAAAAATATTTAATGTAGAACTTGCTGTTAATGTTAGAGCTCTTTTCTAATATTAGGTATTTATAATAATAATTTTCTAATATTTAGAATCATATGTTAGTTTTAATACTTATCCTTAGAGTTATTTAGCTAAAATTTACATAAGGAACATAGAAACAAAAATATATTCCTTCGTTCATAGAAAACACTATGCAGGAGCATTGAAATAAACATTTCTAGTCAAATTTCTAGTCTAGATACACTTCTAAATGTATTTATAAATTGTATGTTAGTGACTCCGTCTTGTCCGACTCTTTGCAACCCCATGGCCTGTAGTCTGCCAGGCTCCTTCTAGTCAAACTTAATTAAAATAATTAGTAATTAATTCTTACACTTAACTTTGACTTCACTTGTTATTCAGTAGGCCAAACTTTACGTTCTTTTTTTTTTTTAAATCTACTTCTTAGCTAAAATTGAGGGTGACCATTGCTATGTAAAATAAGCATTAAATTTAAAACATATCATCTAAGTCAGCTTATGTACCACCAGTGAAATAGCTATTATTTTAGAAGGCCTATGGTTCATGGTACACAGGAATTACTTCTTCCTTTGATACGAAGAATAGTTCATAACACATTTAATTAGAAACAAGTGATTCTGGGTTCTTTTTCATTTTCCATGATTTCCTGCAGTAGGTCTGTTCCCAGGAGAATTTATAGTCTAGCAGGTAAATGAGACATGGAACAGGTAACTGAGTATTGAGGAAAAAAAGCTGTGTAAGAGCCACACCTAATCTAGTCTGGGCTCTGATATCAGGAAAGGAGGAAGGGAAAGTAATTTAAAATTTAGCATTGAAAAATTTGTAGGGATGCAATGGAAGAAAGGTGTTAGGATTGGAGGAAATTACATGTACAAAGGGATGGGGATGAGCAAAGCATTTTCCAGGAAACGATATTCTTTATGTCATCTTCCCATTTTATTTTACATTATGAGAGACATTTTCAAGGTTGTCCTTCATGTAATCAACACTATATTTTGCAGGATTCTTTATTAATTTTATTTTTACATTTTGCTATAGCTTTATAAATTCTTTAGAGTTTTCTGAGTCTGGTCATTTCTCTTGTTTAAAAAATCTCTTTCTCCTCACCTTTGTGTCATGTCATGACATGTGTTGAGTTGTGTTTGACTCCCTGTGACCCCATGGGCTGTATGTAGCCTGCCAGGCTCCTCTGTCTGTGAAAGTTTGCAGGCAAGAATAATGGAGTGGGTTGCCATTTCCTCCTCTATTCCTTACCTTTACCCAGACATTTATATGAAATAGTTGTTCTTTTACTAATATTACATGTAAAAAATAGGGGTTGAATGAGATTTTAAAAATTACCTAAAGTCATCCAGTTTGTTGTCAATAAAAGGCAATTTACATATGGCTAATGTACAGTGTAATAGTTACTTTTCAGGGCTATTTTTTTTTAAATTAGGATATAAACTAATTAACCCAGTATCAGTATGTTTCCCAGTACTTTCAGAGATGATAGAGACCTAGATCACCATTAAAATTTATGAAAGTCTAATGTTCGCGCACACACCACCCCCCTCCATGGTTTCCCATTTCCTAGAACTGGAGCTAGATAAACTTCATTTCCTTATTTTATTTTGTCTTGCAGTTTAAGTTTGTAGAATTAATCAACAAGTTTCTCACAAATTGTCTATTTATTCTTCTATAGTATCCTTATATGTAAACAAAAAGAGCAATAGTCCACATTTATAATATCAGAAGGAATCTTATTCTGTAATTATATACAACTTCACTTGAAAAACTAGACTTTTGCTCCAAAGTTAATAATGTGAAAATGGACTCATTAATTCCAACTGTCCATTTGGGGATTGAATGTGCCACCCAGCCTGTACAATTCTGGATATTCCATTGCATTTTTAGGGCTTGCAAATTCTACATTTGTTTCATATATTCTGTTTTCCTTAAATAGGCACGTGTCTTCACCTAATTTATAAGAATAGTCAATCCAGGTTACTTGTATTTAATGTCACCACTTCCTGTAACTAATCCTCTACAGTATTTATGGAAAAATCTCAGAAGGAGATTGTCTGTCAAAGGTGTAGAGGTGATTTTTAAAGAAAAAAATTCTGAGAAGCATGCTGGAAATGAGTTATACAGTGTTAATATATCTTCAAGGAGATAAAATTGTATTAGGGACATAAAATAGAGAAAAGCAATGGAAAGAGTTACTGGGATCCCAGAGAAAAGAATGGCCAAGTTGAATCTTTCTACCAAATAAGCTATTTTTTAGGATCTTTACAACTCAGAATGTATTGTGTTTTGAGAGAAGGAAAGTAATATTTCACTACTTATTTACAATGTGACTGCCTCATTCCAACTAAAACATGACTCTTTGCATAACATATTCTCTTACTTAAATCCCCACATGAAATTCATCAGACATGACAAAATAATATATCTATTCCTTTTCAGATCTTGGGGAAAGAGTTCTTTAAAAGTGTTATTGAAGCATAATTTACTTAGCAATTCTTTGATTTTTATTTTTTGTCTATCTTTCTTAGAGCACCTTGAGTTTAATACCAATGAATATATTTCATGGAAATATAAGTTGTTTTAATGAATTATTTTAGAGTTTAATAAAAACAAATTAGAACTGCTTGCACCCAGGATCACCATCAATTAATCAGCTGATATTTATTGTACCTACCAGTTGTGGGTCACCTGGATGATCTAAAAGGTCCTTGACTTCTAGAACTTTGGGTAGACAAAGGATGAGACAAAAATAGAAAATGATGAAATGCTAAAAACAGAGTGAGACAGAAGAGTTCAGACAAGTGAATGATATGTGTCCATAGAGTTGACTTTAAGCTTTAAAGATAAAGACTATTTAGAAACACCAGGGCAAGTGAGTAGTCCAGGTAAAAGGAAATAATACCAATCAGGCATTGCGGTGAGTGAAGATGTCACCTTAAAGGGAAAGTAATCATATTATGCCTAATTAGAGCAAAGGTTGTGTGTTGAAAAGAAACAGAATACGAGGTTGGAAAGGGATGTTGACTGAAATTTGGTGGATCAAGAAAGCAAAGAAGAGTGTAAGTTTGGTTCACCATTAAAGACAATAATGATGCATTGTCAGTTCTTAAGCAAAGAAAAAAAGCAATATGCTTAAAATTATGTTTAACCATAGTCTTGGTTACAGATTAGAATAACAAAGAAGAGAAAGAATCAAAGGAGACTTTGAGTTACATGAGGAGAAGCCAGTCTTCACTTTAGCAGTGAACTATAGTGTCACAGTTTACATTCCATACAAAGATGTTGCTTATAGAGAAAATGTGTTGTTCATTCTAAAGTAGTATCTTTGGCTGAATGTCTCCTCTTACGTTACATAGTTTTGTTAAGTGAATTGGTCATTCTTATAAAAAACATCAACAATTTACTGCATGTTAACTGTGAGATTCTTGGATTCTTGGCACTGATAAAAAAATTATGAGAATGCTGAAAAACAGAGACACAACGGCAATGTCTAGATAAGACACAACAAACAAATATATAAGACCATCCACCTTTGTCCATCAACAAACCTACATCTTCAAGACTGAGTTTAAGTATCACATCTTCCTGAGTGCTTACCAAATATCCCATAAAGAAATGGCTATTTTTCATGATTGTCTTAATTTAATCATAAATTTTATTGTATTATTTTAATTTTTTTTTACTGTCTTATATTTTTATTTTGATCTTTATGGAGTAATATTATTTAAGACGTACTCTGGCATTATTCCCCTTCTATTTCCCATGAAAAATGGGACCATGATCTTAGTTTTTGTCCCATCTAATGATGCCATGATCTTCGTTTTCTGAATGTTGAGCTTAAAGCCAACTTTTTCACTCTCCACTTTCACTTTCATCAAGAGGCTTTTGAGTTCCTCTTCACTTTCTGCAATAAGGGTGGTGTCATCTGCATATCTGAGGTGATTGATATTTCTCCCGGAATTCTTGATTCCAGCTTGTGTTTCTTCCAGTCCAGCGTTTCTCATGATGTACTCTGCGTATAAATTAAATAAGCAGGGTGACAATATACAGCCTTGACGTACTCCTTTTCCTATTTGGAACCAGTCTGTTGTTCCATGTCCAGTTCTAACTGTTGCTTCCAGACCTGCATACAAAGTTCTCAAGAGGCAGGTCAGGTGGTCTGGTATTCCCATCTCTTTCAGAATTTTCCACAGTTTATTGTGATCCACACAGTCAAAGGCTTTGGCATAATCAATAAAGCAGAAATAGATGTCTTTCTTGGAACTCTTTTTTGATGTTCCAACAGATGTTGGCAATTCGATCTCTGATTCCTCTGCCTTTTCTAAAACCAGCTTGAACATCTGGAAGTTCACGGTTCACGTATTGCTGAAGCCTGGCTTGGAGAATTTTGAGCGTTAGTTTACTAGCATGTGAGATGAGTGCAATTGTGTGGTAGTTTGAGCATTCGTTGGCATTGCCTTTCTTAGGCATTGGAATGAAAACTGACCTTTACCAGTCTTGTGGCCATATAATTGTAAAGATTTGTGTTACTCAGAGAGTCGATAAAATCTCTGAACAGGAAGTCTTGATGAGTTCCACTTGCTAAGCAGATTTTATAGAGGAGTCTGAAATGTCCATTACTCCTTTGTAATACACACAAACCATACTATTAGAAAGTTAAAACAATAAACTATAAGTTTTAAATTAATAGAAGTTTTTCTTGACAATTTTTTGCTACAAATAGTGCTTACGTTTTGAATTAAAAATACATTTACTGAGAATCCCATGGACGGAGGAGCCTGGTGGGCTACAGTCCACGGGGTCTCAATGAGTCAGACACGACTGAGAGACTTCACTCTCACTTTACTGTTACTTCTAGCACAATAAACCTGAGTTCAGTAACTTATGTTTCTGGGTTTGTAATGATTGTTTGTCACGTCTTATTGT
>NW_011495031.1:1109553-1110427 GCF_000754665.1 Bison bison bison
GTAGAATTAATCAACAAGTTTCTCACAAATTGTCTATTTATTCTTCTATAGTATCCTTATATGTAAACAAAAAGAGCAATAGTCCACATTTATAATATCAGAAGGAATCTTATTCTGTAATTATATACAACTTCACTTGAAAAACTAGACTTTTGCTCCAAAGTTAATAATGTGAAAATGGACTCATTAATTCCAACTGTCCATTTTGGGATTGAATGTGCCACCCAGCCTGTACAATTCTGGATATTCATTGCATTTTTAGGGCTTGCAAATTCTACATTTGTTTCATATGTTCTGTTTTCCTTAAATAGGCACGTGTCTTCACCTAATTTATAAGAATAGTCAATTCAGGTTACTTGTATTTAATGTCACCACTTCCTGTAACTAATCCTCTACAGTATTTATGGAAAAATCTCAGAAGGAGATTGTCTGTCAAAGGTGTAGAGGTGATTTTTAAAGAAAAAAATTCTGAGAAGCACGCTGGAAATGAGTTATACAGTGTTAATATATCAGTGTTAATATATACAGTGTTAAATATAATATATTTAGAAACACCAGAGCAAGTGAGTAGTCCAGGTAAAAGGAAATAATACCAGTCAGGCATTGCGGTGAGTGAAGATGTCACCTTAAAGGGAAAGTAATCATATTATGCCTAATTAGAGCAAAGGTTGTGTGTTGAAAAGAAACAGAATACGACATTGGAAAGGGATGTTGACTGGTGGATCAAGAAAGCAAAGAAGAGTGTAAGTTTGGTTCACCATTAAAGACAATAATGATGCATTGTCAGTTCTTAAGCAAAGAAAAAAAGCAATATGCTTAAAACTATGTTTAACCGTAGTCTTGGTTACAGATTAGAATAACAAAGAAGAGAAAG
>NW_011495031.1:1110527-1125105 GCF_000754665.1 Bison bison bison
TTGAGTGAACTCTGGGAGTTGGTAATGGACAGGGAGGCCTGGCATGCTGCAATTCATCGGGTCGCAAAGAGTCAGACATGACTGAGCGACTGAACTGAACTGAACTGAACTGACATTATTCATTTAATAGGTGATATGTGTCATTTGGATTACAAGCACTTTGAGGATAAATCAAAGGCAAAAGTTGTTTAATGAATCTATACTTATATGCTACTTTTGGTATGGTAGGAACGTGATAATATTCACAGAAAGAATAAAATAATAAGTGTTTTCCCATCTTCCATAAGTATTGCTGCATTCATGTCATGAATATTTACAAATGATTACTGTTTAAAAGGGGCATTCAGGGAGAGTAATGAATGCTCTTTTGTTCAAAAGGTCACAATTGAAAAGTTAGAAAAAATTATATGAACCTGAGAAGAAAAACTTTCTTTGTGTGTCTGTGTGTGTGTGTTTTAAAATACAGCTTAATATATTTTTAATTGAAATATAGTTGATTTACAATGCTGTGTTTGTTTCAGGTGTAAAGCACAGTGATTCAGTTATATATACATGTATATCTATTAGTTTTCATATTCTTTTCCCTTATAGGTTAATACAGAATTTTGAGTGTAGTTCTCTGCACTATGTAGTAGGTCCTTGCTGGTAAAAGCATTCTTCTATGTGTGAACATGCATGTATACTCCCTGATAATATATGCTTGCTATTCAACAGTATGTGATTTTTAAAAGTTTAGTATACTTTATACTAAAGTATAAAATATGTTGTATTCTTTGAAAAAAAGTAAACACTGAAGTCAAGAAGCAGGCAGGGAAGTACCTAAGATAAACAGCCAGGGGAAGTACATCATACAGAAAGGTAGATCTGAAAGAGAAGATCAGTAGCAAGAAGGAATGAACACAATACAATTTATGAAGATCCATTAGCAATTCACACAGAATTAAATATGTTTTAAGTCACATGTAAGGGTGTAGGTGCTAAGGGAAAGAGAACATCTCAGATATGGTAATAAGTCTTAATAATCAAGGCAACAAGTTCAATTAATTGCCTATTCAAATGGGATATACCATTGCAATCTAATAAAGGTAAATTATCCTCAAACTATTCATTTTTTAATTTAAAATATTTAGGCAATATGTAGTCTATATTAGATATGCAGTCTTTGAACTCATACATAAAATGCATAATATATTATCTAATGTTCTCAGAACTCAGTATATGTTTTCAAATGAAACCATATGTGACCAGCCATTCCAGGAGAATGACAGGAGTTATCTGGAATCCATGTCTTCTTAGCTTAAGTCTTCCCTGGTGCATATATCATGCTGAAAATTATCAACATCCTGAGAGTTTATGAAGGAAAATGGTAGGAGAAGCTAATACTCACTGAGGATGCACCATGTGTAACAGGACCAGACAGTCCATACACTTTATCTCATGTTAATCTTCATAATAAACCAGTAATATTGGTGAAATTATCATCTTTATAATGAAGAAACCGAGGCTTCGACAGGGGGTGAAATATGTCTAACATCACCCAGCTAGTAAGTGGCAGAGCTGGTATTTAGTGCTAGAGCACCAGCTCTTCTCCTCTGCAATGACTTCACTCATAAAATGGTAACTGGTTGAAAACAGAAGCCAAATTATTTAACCTGTATATTTACAGAGATTTTAGTTAGTTTTCTGCAAAATATTTTGGAGGGTTTGTATTGGAATGATACCATTGCCAGATTGATTTAAAATAAAAAAACCTCAATTGAATCATGCTTAAAAAAAATAAATTTGGAGGATTTCCCTGGTGGTCCGGTGGTTAAGAATCTGCCTTCCAATACAGCAGATGCAGGTTCAATCCCTGTTTGTGGAACTAAGATCCGCACGCTATGAAACAACTAACCCCTCTTGCCATAACTGGAGAGTCGTGTGCTGTAACTAGAGTCTGTGCACTGCAATGAAAGATCCCACGTGCCACAATAGAGACCCAATGCTGCCAAATAAATTAATGTATTGAAAAAAAATTTTCTGCTTTCTCATATTTTCCTACCTTGAGAGTTTTTTTTTTTTTTTTAACATTCAAAACATAGTTTGCACTGTGGCAAGACATATAGGGTTAAAAATAGAGTAGGACATGACCGTACAAAATTGAAAGCAAGTTTTTTATTGGAATATGTATGGTAACGGTAGTTAGTTGCAGATAGTCTTTAATCTTAAAAAAGCTAAAGCATTTATGTGCCAGAAGAGTGCTTAGTGTATGGTAGTTAATCAATACTTTTTATAATATAAATGGTTACCTTATGATACCAACATTGATTTATGGTCTAGGGCAGACTGGCAAATTTTAAATTCTCTCCTTAGAAATATCAAAGTATAATTTGATGAAAATATCAAAGCAATGATGTTTTGATTGTTTCATTTCCTGCTTCTTATAGATAAATCAGTCAAGGTAAAATGAATCAAGTGCATTCATATTTATCTTCCAGTGCTCAGCTTCCTGTGGTAAAGGTTTAAAATACCGTGAGGTGCTTTGCATTGACCAATTCCACGGGAAATTAGAAGAAAAATATTGCAGTCATCTACGGAAACCTCGAACGCATAAAGCTTGTAGATCTGTCCGATGCCCTTCATGGAAAGCCAACAGATGGAAGGAGGTATGTAAGGTGTTTTATGGTTATATATGTATTTTTGGATTTAAAAAGAAAATCTTAATTCATTCTGCATGCTTTCAATAACCTTGAAACCCACTAAATGTGTTTTATTCTATTACACATTTTTTTTCACACTATGCTCTGAATTGATACTATACAGTGTTAACACGTTTGCTAAGTTCATAGTTTAATAACAAATTAGTCTTGATTATTTTGGGGGCTATAAACTTTACAAGAAATTCTGTTACTGAATACTAGGGAGGCTACCAATGATTATAACATTATTCCAGGTGGTCTAACCGTAAAATACATATGTTGAGGTATTTAGTAACTGCCTTGTTACGGCACTAAAGTCTTGGATTTGCGCTGAGGTAGCAACTTGGAAAAGGGACTGGTAAGTTCCAGATGGATCATAATTGGAGATGGTTTAAGAGTTAGGGACATGACAGATCCAGGGAGCCTGGCTGGTCTAAGGCCAGAGTGGACACACTTGGAAAGACTCAGCAAAAACAAAGCTTATACTGAGATGAGAACAGGGCTAAGAATGTCAGGTTATAGAAGCAGGCTGATGGATACTTGCTTTGGCACACTCAGAGAGGTAAACTCCAAATCTAAACTTGGAAAGGCATGTATTTGAATGTGGTTATTCAGCAAAGACCAGTGTGGGTAATAGTAAAGAGGAGAAAAACATAAATGAGGCCAGAAATGTTAACCAGAATAATTTCCTGAAGCTTGATTTCAGTGGGGCTAAGCTTTCAGCAAAGCTACCTGGCTGCTTGCCGCCGTATCTCAGGGTATGTATCCATCTTTTAAAAGAGCTAGTCCTGCCGTGGGGAAAAGAAACCCATCTTCTGCTGATGGAACTTTCTTGTCTTTGTCTGATATAGGAGCTACATTAGGAAGACAGGGACTCAGACAGGAGCTGGGAGTGGGTTCCACTGGGCCCCTAAATTTTATCCTTCACTCCTTGAGACTGGGGCTTCCCAGGTGGTGCTACTGGAAAAGAATCTACCTGTCAATGCAGGAGACTCAAGAGACATGGGTTTGATCCCTGAGTTGGGAAGATTGCCCTGGAGGAGGGCATGGCAACCCACTCCAGTATTCTTGCCTGGAAAATCCATGGATAGAGGAGTCTGGTGGGCTACAGTCCATGGGGTCACAAAGAGTCGGACATGACTGAAGTGACTGAGCATGCACACACAGTAAATGAAATTATTTTTCATGGTTTAGCAGAGACCATGGTTTAAAAGATTTCACATTAATCTGTGAATGCCACTGCTACCCACTAAGTCGTTCAAGAAAGAAACACTGGGTCATTCTGTTTTCCGTGACCCCACAGTTATTCCCTGAGTGAGTGAGTGAGTGAAGTCGCTCAGTTGCGTCCAACTCTTTGCGACCCCGTGGACTGTAGCTCCCCTAGCTTCTCTCAATTCTTCCATCAGCGTCACTCTTGCGTCTCCATGGCAATCACCCCAGTCTAGTTCATCATCATCTGTTTCCAGGTGACCTCGTAACATACATTTTTGCCATTATTTACTTACACATAGTATGAGCTCTGGAAGAAGTCTTAATTCTTCTATGACTTAGTTTAAAGTCTTTGTGAGTGCGTGCTCAGTTGTGTCTGACTCTTTGCAACCCCATGGACTGTAGCCCGCCAGGCTCCTCTGTCCATGGGTGTTTTCAGGCAAAAATACTGGCCTGGGCTGCCATTTCCTCCTCCAGGGGATTGTCCCAATCCAGGGATTGAGCCCATGTCTCCTGTGTCTCCTGCATTGGCAGGCAGACTCTTTACAACACTTATCTAACCATGCCTATTTCTTTAGCATTATCACAGGCCTCAAAATCTTAGATACAATGGATATCTTGTTCACTAAGTGCCCAGCTTAGTACAGAGCTACATACTTCTTACTTTGAATTCTATAATTCAGTTGCAAAAAAAAAAAAAGGACCTGCCATCTGTTAATTTATACATTTTTCACGTTGTGGTTTTGCTTAAAGTAGGGGTAGGCTTTATTTTATCTGGACCAAGATGTGGCAGGGTAACGACAAAGCAGCTTTCCACTGGAGAGACAAACCTTCCAAAGGCCCTGCACCCCGCACGTGGCAGAAACCTTTCAATTCTGACGTCAGGTGGGAGATGCTGGGGGATGGGAGTGGGAGAGACTCCCCTTTTGGCCAGCAGTAGCCCTGGTGATCCCCAGGACTCTTTCGCTGCCTTGTAGCTGCTGTGGTTGCTATTCGTGAGGGACTCTTCCTGACCCTTGGCCTCCAGTCCCACAAGAGCTAATCAATCACTGTTGCTAACAACTCAGCCTTGGCTTGCCACCAAGTCTGAAATTATATAAGATTCACTAAAGGAACATATTCCAGGGGTTTGTAAGATACAGATATGAATATGTAAAGACTATAAAAATCACAGATGCTTTTGTACAGAGTCGACCTTCTTCTCTTTGAATTGATTTTCTTGTCATAGAAATTAGCTTCATACACCCACACAGAACCTAAAACTCTGCCAAAAACAAATGACCACTTGTGAAGTCATTGGTTTTTGATTTATTCTATAAAAAGTACCCACATGGAGTTAATGATCGCAGGCTGTCGCTGTGCTACATATAATAATATATTTAACAGAAGCATAATTTCAGAGGTAGTTAAGAGATAATTACTGGTTACTACTTTGTTCTGACTGCATAAATTGTAACATTGCTTTAATAGCACTCACTAGAAAATAATTTCATTTTATTACTATTTTACATTATACCTCCAATGGAAAGATTTGTTTGGCAAATTGTGACCACAGAGGTGTTCAATGAATTTTGAAGTTAACACTTCTGAGTTGGTATTTGATATCATTTTTTTAATGAAAGGATTTAGTAATGCATTTTAATGACTGCAACCAAACAGGAACAAACATTACTGCATATAATTTTGTCTCCTGAGTCCAGATGTATGCCATTAGATACAACAGAAATACTAGAATCATTTAAAAAGAAAAAAAAAAAAAAAGGCTCATCCTCTTCTTTTTGGAACCAGACATTTTTTATTTATGTTTTCACGTAATTTTACCCATTTGAGAGTACCAGCTTTACTTATAAATTCAAGTTTTTAAGGCTAGGCCGGTGTTAGATTCCTCATGTCTCATGCTTAGTTCAGTGCCATCCCAACATAGTTTACATGCTCAGAAAAAAGTTGTTCAGAATTCTCCCTTCCCCTTGATCAAGAGAAACCTGCTGGACAGCTTAGAAAGGACCTAATCTCAGGCCTTGCTAGTGAATCAAAAACCTTGTGACTACAGTCACTTACTTGGTTCCCCTTCTTAGAGACCCATCATTTTCTTTCTAGTATTTTAAGATCAGAGCTGGAACCAAAGGTGATATGTGTTCCAAAAATCTCACAAATCTGTTGGTTAGTGCCCTCTTTCCCAAACCCCCTGATCTGGAAAAACAGTTTTTTGGAAACTATCTGCTAAACGCTGGCATGTTTAAGTGATTTGGTATTTCTCTGTAATTCCATATTTTCTATATTTCCAAAATACACACACACATGCACATATGTATATAGTCATACTTGAAAAAGTTCCACTGTATACATATATATCTTTTATAATCTAAAAGATAGTAAACCTTAAGCTCCCACGGGCCCCTCATCTTTATACCCAGGTTGAGTGTTTCTTCTAGGAAGACAGCTTGGAGCCCAAGGTGAAGGAGGATGCCTCTTTGCTCTGGGAATGGGTGAATATGGTTCTCAATCTTTTCTAGCTAGTGCCAGCAATTCTGTTTTTGCACTTGTCTGCTGCCTGTGAAATCTCTTCCTTTATCATCTTTCTTGATACTTAAGACAGTCTGTCTTTGAGTGGGCTGAGATGACTAATACTCTTTGGTTTGAGACGTGTGTTGAGAAATTTTTCAAGGCAGGGATAATTTTATTTCTGAAAGAAAAGTGAAAAAATAGGAATAGGAAGGAAGCAGCAAGGGTCAGTGACCTCCTAACACTGTGTGAGAGACTTCTGTATTCCTCACAATTGTAGGTCTTATTCATTATGTATATGAGGAAACAAGGCTTAAATGGTCTAAGTAGCTTGTGCAGGTCACTGGCAGGAAGTGATAGGGAGACAGATGAGCATTTGAATGCTAGTCTGAGTTTTCCCTACTGTAATTGCTGCCATAATTATTTTATTTTTATCATTTTACATTAGCTTGTCTTTATATTATCTTAGCAACATCTTTTACTTCCTTAGCAACCTATTGCTCCTCTTACAAAGCACCTAAAGTCAACAACTGCAGAATGTCACTGGGCTACACATAATAATGCATTCAAGAGAAATATGGTTTCTATGTTGTGTTGAGTTCATTACAGGCTTATTTCTATATAAAAAAGTCTGTTGCATCAATTTAAGGTATACATGGATGTCACACAACATAGGTAAATAACTGAAGGTTCTATTGATCATGTATTAAATCACTAGCAACATATTAGATTACATTAATAGGTGAAGTGTTCATATCTTTGCACTAATAAATTCTGCTCAGATTTTTGGAGTAGTACCTATTCTGAGACCCACACTAAAAGAAAAGTCTTGCCAAATTACCAAATCCCCAGAGAAGCACAATTGAATTATAACTCTTTTGTATAAGTTCCATTGTATTCTGTTGCAAGCAGGAAAAGCCCTGATTATTAGTGGCTTGAACTCAAAGACATTTATTCTTTACATAATAAAATCAGAAAGTCACTAGATTTAAGTTAGATTCAGGAGTTCTACAATGGCAAGGATGCTGGATTGGCATTTCTGTAGTTCTGTTGATTAACTGCTAATGGTCGTAAAACAGCTGCCACAGTTCCAGGCCTCACATCTTTATACTTTCTCACATGGAAGTCAGTATGCATTTGTTCTATGTTGGTAGGGAGGACAGATTCTAAACGGTGGGTAAAAGTTTAAGGAAGAATATTTCAGCTCAATATAGGAGAGAATTTGCTAACTTCGGAGTCAGCTAAACCAAACCCAGAATGCTTTAAGGATATAGTGATGGTACCCATATTGAAGCTATGGAAGTCTGGATGGATTTGATGTTCATTCATTTACCACTGCTGTAAAACAGATTTCAGTATTGAAGAGAAATTGGAATTAGATATTTCTAGAGTCTTTTTTTTTTTTGGAGAAGACAATGGCAACCCACCCCAGTACTCTTGCCTGGAAAATCCCATGGACGGAGGAGCCTGGTAGGCTGCAGTCCATGGGGTCGCTAAGAGTCGGACACGACTGAGCGACTTCACTTTCACTTTTCCCTTTCATGCATCAGAGAAGGAAATGGCAAGCCACTCCAGTGTGCTTGCCTGGAGAATCCCAGGGATGGGGGAGCCTGGTGGGCTGCCGTCTGTGGGGTTGCACAGAGTCAGACAGGACTGAAGCAACTTAGCAGCAGAGTCTTTTTTAACTCAAAATCGTCTCCTACTGCTCCAATACAATTACATTTTAAATGATTGTTTCTTAAATGACAGAGTGAATTAGCATTAATGAACCCATTTTGGCAAAGCATGTTCTAACATTTCTTCATCTGTGTTCCGTAGTAGCTAACGTGGCTATTGTACCTGTGGATTGGCTAAAATGTATCTTCTACACTTCCACTTCACACTTCAGGCTTATGTTGGACAGTTGTAGTGTTGTAGCACATTTATGCATAAGTAGGAGATTTGGCAGACTTTTCCTATCTGAATTAAATTATACAGTGGTGGTGAGTTAGTGCCTTAAATCAATTATTTGTGTCATACTTATAATAATGACCTCAAATTGCCTTCATATGAGCTACTTGGATTTTTAAAGAAAGACAAAATTTAACATGCTTATAAATATGTGGCTCTATAAAGCTGTTGAATAAGGGTGCCTATTTTGGAGTTAGGGACATACCTTGGGAGGTCATTCTAATAGTAATATATTGCTGGACTTAAGAGTGAGGTATCATATCTTCACAGCATTTACAACTGGAAGAGGAGCTAATGGGCAAAGGCCCTAAGTTCTCCTTTGGAAATGTTGGATTTGAGGTGCCTTTGATAAATCTATGTAGAAAACACATGAAAATCTTGTCAATAGATAAAAAAGTATAAAAAGTAGTGTTAGTTGTTCAGCTGTGTCCAACTCTTTGCATTCCTGTGGACTGTAGCCCTCCAGGCTCCTCTGTCAATTGAATTCTCCAGGCAAGAATTATGGAGTGGGTTGCCATTCCAGCTGGAGAGAACAGATTTAGAAATTATTGGTATATAGAAGAAATTGCTCAGAGAGACCTCAGAAGGTATAAAGAGAAGCAAGTTATAAACCCTGGGAAACACTAACATTTAAAGGCTAAACAAAGAAAATAAAGTCAATTAAGGACTCCAAGAGAAAAGTACCTGGAACCAGAGAGGATTGAAGCCAGAATGGCTCAACAGAACATGATTAGTGGTGCTGAATGTGTCAGTGAGATTAACTAAGAAAAGACATGAAAAGTTTTTGCTGGACTTGGCAGTTAGGGTTATTGATGACACTCAGCTAAGAAATATTTCATTTAAGCAATGGGTTCTCTTCTCTGTTCAAATCTGAAATACATCAGTTTACTCTTTTATATTCTTCTCTCTTAAAAAAAGAAAAGAAAAGCAAGCAGTAGTCCAATAGTCCAGTTTTTTTTCATTTTTTTTGTTTGTTGGTTTGTTTCCTTTGAGGATAAGCTCCACAATAGTAGTTACTCGTGGCCTCAGTGGAGTCTTCTAAACCTGTGCTATGGTCAGTCAGGATCAATCAGCAACTTGGATTATTGCATTACAGAATATTATATTTGTGTGACAAAATGTTTTACTAAGCTGTCTTTGTGAATTTCTTTCTTAGGAATATTTTTTTTTCAGGTTTAGAGGTAGAAAGTTTTCTGAATATAGTTTATATTTCTGTAATTATTGCTGGAAAATATTTGCAGGAGTCTTATTTTATAGGCTAAACATTTTCGCCAGAGGTTGAAATAAGCAAAATCACATCCCAACATCTTCACCTGCTTAATATTGTGCCCTGGACAAAATATACAAAATAATATGTGATTATTATCTGCATACAAAGGAGCCATGTCTTTTTTTTTTTTAAACATTCAACAAGTTGGCAAAATTCAACTGCAGAAGCATTGATTGAGGGTTAGTATAAATAACCTACGGGCTTCCGAGGTGGTGCTAGTGGTAAAGAACCAGACTGCCAATGCAGGCAACAGAAGAAACACGAGTTCGATCCCTGGGTCGCGAAGATCCCCTGGAGGAGGGCTTGGAGAATCCCAGGGACAGATGAGTCTGGTGGGCTATCGTCCATGGGATCATGAAGACTCAGACACAACTAAAGCAACTTAGCATGCGCGTATAAGTAAGCTACGTGGATATGCAGAGTATTCTTCGTAAGTTAAAAAATAATATAAAAATTCTCTTTTGAGTCAGTGGTTGCTATTTACAGACACAACCCAAAAAACTAAATTTAAAGGGGCCTCTAGAGTAAAACTGCTATAAGAATCTATTAGAGAAATTTGAATCTATCAAGTGAACTACGTTTTTTAGCATTTGTGGCTTTAAATGTTTTTTTAAGTTCATGATGAAACTATATTCTGCAGATAAATATTTACTGTTAGGAAAGAGAGATCAATGACTCTGGGAATCTTGTAGAAATAAAGACCTTAATGAAAAACCTGAATTTTTACCCTTATACTATCACAGTTGGGAACAATGATAAGGCCCCACATAACACTCAATATGACCTCCAGTCCCTTCTGGAATAACAAAGAGTATAAAAACCAAGCTCACAAATTAAATAAATACCCTTAGACATTGTCCATACTTTATTACTGTTGGCATCACAGCTCTTGGTTGTGGTCAGGCTCTGTTGTTTTACGGCTTGGCCTTGTGGAGCTGAAAAAGCCCTGAGAGGCTGCCAAGTCCTTCTCCGTTCCCTGGAGGCTGCAACAAGGAGAGTTTGAAAAGAAGTGAGCTTAAATCTGCCTCACCAGTGACTCCAGGCAGCAGCTCAGGCAAATGAGCTAACATCTCTGAGTCTCAGGACCTCAGTCTTGGTATGTCCTTTGGAGATCTGCTGTCAGGAATAAATGTGTGGAACAAGTTCTATGAAATTTTACAAACAATGCAAAATCTTCTTTGTGTAAATAAGGCAAATGAGACCTGGAGAGGTTAAGGCAAGGTTGCCTAGGTAAACTGTAAGTTGATGCAGTTTCCTCAAACACCTCTTTATTGAAATATAATCATTAGTCAACAAATATTTGGATCCCAAGCTATACTACCTACTGTAGGTATAAAGATGAATAGAACCCAAACTTGGAAATTATTGTTGCTTTGAGGGAAATTATGCATACAGTGTAAGGATTTAAATAATTTTCAAAAGCAATGTAATAGTAGAATAGTTTGATTGAATGTTGTGGCAAATTTTGTAGATATTAAGCATGTTTAAGTCAGAAGAGAATTACCAATTCGGATGGAGTATCAGGTCATAGTTTCTATACAACTTGAATAAATATTGCAAAATAAAGAACATCTATTTGTGTATTCGAATAGCTGCTCCAGACCAATGTTAAAAATACTTCCTGCATGTATTTTCTTATTTGTGATATAATATCAGGCTATGTTAAAAGAAACAAGAAAATAGGTCATGACTCTATTTTGTGATTTTTACATAATTTCATGTTTGTTAGTTGATTATTCAAATCGTTTGGGCTTCTTCATAGTGCTCTGTGACCTGCGGCTCCGGAGTTCAGCAACGGGATGTGTACTGCAGACTGAGAGGAGTTGGTCGGGTGGCGGAGGAAAAGTGTGATCCATCCACACGGCCTTATTTTCAGAGAGAGTGTTGGCATCGGAACTGCACACAGTACCACTGGGTGGCAGGAGAATGGTTGGATGTGAGTATTGTCAAGTAAGCTTTCACACAGCCGTTCAGTGAGAGAGTGTTCTTCATTTCATCATTGTATTTCTAGTGCTCAATATCGTGTAAGAAAAGAGAGACATATCGGCAAGTGAAGTGCGTGAATGCACAAAACATTGGAGTGAGTGAGAGTTTCTGTGACCTCGCAACCAGACCTCTCGCGATCAAAAAGTGCAGAAACTCTCCCTGCAAGTATATCGTGATAACAGGAGACTCATCCCAGGTAAGGCAAAGAAAGGAAGTTGAGGATTTTCACTCTTAGAAAGTAAAATTGAATCTCAAATTTGATACAGTTGAAACTGGGTCTGAATTTGAATACTGGAGCGGGTAATAGTGTGTATATTAACCTAAGAAATAAAAGCGTTGGGAGATTAGATGATGCAAATACAGGAACAGTGACATACATGTTAAATTCTGGTGCATTTCTGAAGTGTCAAGCGGTGAAAACTGTGAAACCAACTACCAGGAACAGTTTGGCATCTGGCCCTGCATAGTTGGCTGCTTTAAAAAATGTTTTTCTTCCAATTTTATTTAGGTATAATTGACCCACAGCACTGTACAAGTTTAAGGTGTATATATGAAGTATATACCTTATTTATTTATTTATTTATGGAAACTTAGATTGCTGTCATATCTTGGATGTTGTAAGTAACGGTGCTATGAATATTGGGGTGCATATATCTTTTTGAATTAGTGTTTTCATTTTCTTCAGAAAAATATCCAGAAATGGAATTGCTGGATCATATGGTAATTCTACTTACAATTTTTTGAGGAAACTCTATAATATTTTCCACAGTGACTGTACCAATTTATATCTCCACCAGAAGTGCATGGGGGTTACCTTTTTTCCACATCCTTGCCAACACTTGTTTTTTTTTTTAATCTTTTTGATTATAGCCATTCTGACAAGTCTGAGGTGATATCATGGTTTTGATTTGAATTTCCTTGATGATTAATAATGCTGAACATTTTTTCATGTGTCTGTTGGCCATCTGTATGTCTTCCTTGGAAAAGTGTCTATTCAGAGTCTCTGCCCATTTTTCAGCTGGATTGTTTGCTTTTTTTGGGGGGGGATACTGAGTTGTGTAAGTTTATTTATTTTAGGTATTTTCTTATCAGATGCATTATTTGCAAATATATTGTCCCATTCAGTAGGCTGCCTTTTCATTTTGTTGATAGTTTCCTTGGCTATGTAAAAGATTTTTAATGTGCCGAGGACCCATTTGTTTGCTTTTGCTTTTGTTACCCTTGCCTAAGGAGATGTATACAAAAAAAAAAAGAAAAAACATTGCTAAGCCTGGTGTGAAAGAATATATTGCCTATGTTTTCTTCTGGGAGTTTTATGGTTTCAGGCACTATATTTAAATCTCTAGTCATTTTAAGTTTATTTTTGTATAAGTTGTAAGAAAGTTGTCCAGTTTCATTCTTTTGCATGTAGCTGTCCAGTTTCCCCAATGCCATTTATTGATAAGACTGTCTATTCTCCGTTGTATAGTCTTAGCTTTTTTGTTGTTTGATTGATCACATAAGCATAAGTTTATCTGGGGGCTTTCTGTTCTGTACCATTCATGTGTGTGTCTGTTTTTGCGCCAGTACCATAGAGTTTTGATTACTATAGCTTTATAGTATAGTTTGAAAGCAGAGTTTGGTACCTCCAACCTTTTTTTTCCCTCAAGATTGCTGTGGCTATTCAATTCAAATTTTAGGGTTCTTTGTTCTACTTCTGTGAAAAATTCCACTGATATTTTGATAGGGATTGCATTACATCTGTAGATGGCTTTGTGTAGTATGGACACTTTAACATATTAGTTCTTCCAGTCCAAATGCACATGCTACATCTTTCTGTTTATATGTGTCTTATTCTGTTTATTTCACCAATGTCTTATAGTTTTCCAAGTGCAGGTATTTCACTTTACTGGTTAAATGTAGTCCTAGATATTTTATTATTTTAAAGGAGGCTATAAATGGAATTAAACTTTTTTTATCTTTATGACAGTTCATTATTAATGTATAGAAATGCAATAGATTTCTGTACATTTATTTTGTATTCCACAACTTTACTGAATTCATTTATTAGCTCTAATAGATTTTTGGTGGAGTCTTTAGAGTTTTCTATATATAATATCTTATCCTCTGCAAATGGTGAAAATTTTGCTTCTTCCTTTCCCATTTGAATGCCTTTTGTCTCTTTTTTTATCTGACCACTATGGTTATAACTTCTAAAACTATGTTGAATAAAGGTGATAAGTGGGTATTCTTGACTTTTTCCTGTTCTTAGAGGAAAAGTTTTCAACTTTTCATCATTAAGTGTGATGTTAGTTATTGGTTTATCATATACAATTTTTATTATTAATATATTTAGGTATGTTGCCTGTACTATTAAGATAATCATATGATTTTTATCCTTCATTTTCTTAATGTGGTGCATTATGCATGTTGACTAGTGGATATTGAAACAGTCTTGCATCCCTGGACT
This sequence comes from Bison bison bison, assembly GCF_000754665.1. Classification (NCBI taxonomy): domain Eukaryota; kingdom Metazoa; phylum Chordata; class Mammalia; order Artiodactyla; family Bovidae; genus Bison; species Bison bison. The sequence continues at coordinate 1,124,572 of NW_011495031.1, forward strand.
AAACTCCACTTGAATTTGGTTTGCTAATATTTTGTTGAGGATTTTTGCATCTATGTTCATCAGTGATATTGACCTGTATTTGTATGTATGTATGTGTGTGTGTGTGAGATATTTGTCTAGTTTTTGTAAGTTTTGGTATCAAGCTAATGTTGGCCTTGTAGAATGAATTGGAAAGTGTTCCTTCATCAATTTTGGGGATATTTTGATATATTTTGGGGATAGATAGATGTTAACTCTTCTCTAAATGTTTGGTAGGATTTACCTGTGAAGCAGTCTGGTCCTGGATTGTTGTTTTTTAAGAGTTGCTTTACTACTGATATAATTGCATTACTGGTAATCAGTCTGTTCATATATTTTGTTTTTTCCTGGTTCAGTTTTGGGAGACTGTACATTTCTAGAAATTTATCCATTTATCCATCCATGTCTTCTAGGTTGTCTAATTTGTTGGTATATAATTGTTTGGAGTAATCTTTTATGATACTTGTATTTCTGTGATGTCAGTTGTAAATTTTCACCCTATGTTTTCATTTTCTT
>NW_011495031.1:1125205-1141763 GCF_000754665.1 Bison bison bison
ATTTTCTTAGTGTCTTTTCATGTACAAATATATTTAATTTGATGAAGTCATATTTATTTTTGTTCACTTATACTTTAGGTATCATATCTAAGAAAATAAGGTTACAAAGTTTATATTTTCTTCTAAGAATTTTATAACTTTAGCTGTTACATTTAGGCATGTGATCCACTTTGTATTATTTTTTTGTATATGATGTAAAGTGGGATCCAACTTTATCCTTTTGCATGTGGCTATCCAGATATTTCAACACAATTTTTGGAAAAATTATTCTTTCTGCATTGAATTATCTGTTATTGAAGAGTTATTTCTGCACTCTCAATTCAGTTACCTGACCTATGTGTCTATCCTTATATTGGTTCCACATAATCATGGTTTTATCGTAAGGTAGTTTTATAGTAAGTTTTGAAATCAGGAACTGGAGGGAACAAATTTTGCTTTTCTTTTTCAAGATTATTTGCTTATGCTGTGTCCCTCACATGCCTATGTAAATTTTAGGATCAGCTTGTCATATTGTGTGTAAACTTGAGCATCATTGAATCATGATCAAGTTGAGGAATATTGCCATCTTAATTGTCTTCTAATCCATGAATATGACCTGTCTTTTCATTTATTTAGGTCTTATTAATTTCTTTCAAGGATGCTTTAAAGTTTATAATTTTCATTGTGCAGACCTTACACTTCTGTGGTTAATTTTGTTTCTAAGAATTTTGTTAATTTTTTATGCTTCTGAAAATGAAATTGTACTCTTTTCATTTTCTGCTTGTCCATTTATAATGTGCAGAAATATAATTAATTTTTGTATGTTACAGCACATTTATTTCGTTTTTTGTGTAGATTACTTTTCTATATACGGAAGTATATCGTTTGCAAATTCACGTAGCTTTACTTCTTCCTTTAAATGTGGATGCTTTTTGCTTCTTTTTCTTGCCTAGTTTCCCTGGCTAGAAACTCCAAATCTGTTGAGTACAAGTGGTAAAAACAGACACCTTCCTCTTTGGAGGAAAATTTTCATAATTAAATATGTTAGCTATTAATTTTTTGTAGATTATGTTATCATGTCCTTATATACCTAGTTTGCTTAGTGTTTATATCATAAACATGTGTTAGATTTTGTTAAATGCTTTTTCTGCATCTATTGAGATACTTATGTGGTCTTTGTATATGAGTCTATTCTTATGATGTAGTCCATTGATTGATTTTCATATATTGAAACAATCTTACATTCCTGGGATAAATTTCACTTTGTCTTGATGTACAATCCTTTTTATTTGCTTCTGGGATTGTTTTGTTAGTGTTTTGTTGAGTGTTTTTGCATCTATATTCATAAGAGATATTGGTCTGTAGTATTTTTTCCTTGATATGTCTTCATCTAGTTTTGGTGTGAGGGAAATACTGGTCTCATCAGGAAGTGTTCTTTTCTAGTCTGTGTTTTGGAAGTGTTTTGGAAGAGTTGGTGCTAATTCTTCTCTAAACATTTGGGGCAATTCACCAATGAAGCCTCTAGTCATGGATTTTTGATTATATGAAATTTTTTGATTATTAATTCAACCTATTTACTTGTTTATGGGTCTACATGGATTTCTATACATGTTCTCCCATCTCCCCATAGTTTCTTTACTACTATTTGTTGTTCTTTGTGAATTTCTGAACTAACTGTAACATCTGTTTTCTTTGTCACATGTGGTCACTAAAGTCTCTATGTGATTAATTTAGTTTTAAACTTATGACTGGACAATTACTTTTTGAGTTATTTGGAACCAATAATCTCCAGTCTTTGCCAAGGGGCCCTGTGTAATGTGTGAGCACCTTTAACAGACAACTGTTCCTTAACTTTACTTCCTGCTTATGCAGAATCTTGACATCAGTCAGGAGTGAGAGTGTAGGCACTTCTCAGTTATTTCCTAAGTTTGCAACAGCCCTAGATAAACACTTGTCCACAAGGCTTTAAAGGCTCCAACAGAGTCATAAACAACTAGGAGGCCATGGACATCCACAAGTTTATCTAGAGCTGTTGCAAACTTAGGACATTTCTTTTCCAAGCTTTTCCTTTTAAACTTTTTTGATTTGCCCATTGATTGCCTGCTTATCCACCTCCTGTGGAAGTTGCAAAGTTAAACATAGCCTTTAATTGTGTCCAAAAATGCCCTCAAGGAGAAGGCTTTTAGCACTGGGCAAATGCTGAATAAAGTCAAATAAAGAGAGACTTGCAAGGGAGGTCTTTCAGAAAACCACCAAACAGTTCAAATAAGGATAGTTTTCTGGAAATGAGGCTTAGACAGTTCAGTTCCTCTGGTGGCTTCCAGGCTTTTGTTCCTATCTATGTTTGCAGAGGTATTGATTTTCAAGGCCACGATAGGGCTGGAGAGGGGGAATGGGAATAGGGCACCTAAAACATACAAAAGTCTTCTTCCCAAGACTTAGCCTTATTTCTTTAATAAATGCTTCTAGGATTGCTGCAAGCCTTTGGTTAGTTTACAAAGCTCAGAAAAATTTGATTTTCACAAGGTTTGCCAGTTTTCTCACTGCGTTTATAGAAGAGAACATTTTCAGACATTCTTGCTCTGCTATTTTCACTGATGTCACTCACCTCTCAGGATCAGCTTTGATAGATGGATTTTTCTCATCATAGTTTATATTTTCCTGTCTCTTTGCGTGCTAGTTATTTTTATTGTGAATTTTGATTGTTATTGTGTTGGCTACTGGATAGTTTTTATTCTTGTATCTGTATGTATATTTTGAACTTTGTTCCAGAATGTCGTTATTTTGTTTGTAAGCAGTTTGCTCTTTTCTTGTCTAGCTCTTACAATTTTTTTATGTGAGACAGGTGCGTTGTGACACTGGTCTTACATAAAGAAATTCCCAAAGCATTGTTTAGGTCTTCCCTGGTGGCTCAGATGGTAAAGAATCTGCCTTCAACGCAGGAGACCTAGGTTTGATCCCTGGGTCAGGAAGATCCCCTGGAGGAGGGCATGGCAAACCACTCCAGTATTCTTGCCTGGAGAATCCCATGGACAGAGGAACCTGATGGGTTAAGTCCATGGGATCAGAGAGTTAGACATGACTGAAGTGACTTAGCATGCTTGCACAGTGCATTGTTTAGTCTAGGGTTAGCTATTCCCCTCTACTGTGCCACAAGACCCTTTTGAATACGGTACTTATTGCTGCATGTATATAAGGTTTTACAGTCTGAATGAAGGGAACTGACACTGTATCTGGTCCTGTGTGAGTGCCAGATACAGTGATTCATTTTTTGATCAGTCCAACTTTGGCCTCAGTTGGTGTCCTCACATGTTTACACTAGTCTGAACTCTGCTGTCCCACTGGGGTCCCTTTCCTTGTTCCAAAACCTGGGCACTCTCTCAAGGCAGGAAGCTGGAGGAATTACAGGGTCACTTTGTTTCCCTCTCCCAGGGACCACTATCCTTTATTGCCTAATATCCAGTGTCTTAAAAGCTATTGTTTTATATATTTTGTCCAGGTGTTTCTGTTGTTTTAGGTTAGAAGGTAACTCTATTCCTTGTTATTCCTTTTTCCTGGAGTCAGAAATTTGTTTGCCCATTTTTGCTCTGGATCTTTCATTTATATCTAAATCACTTACCTATTCTAGTCAATGGTAATATACATCCCATTGTGTGTATGAAGATAGATGTATGCTAAACTTATATAGAGTTACAAGTATGTTAACACTAATAAATGTCCTTTATTTCAGTTAAGAACCATTGATGTTTCATTTTTCCAAATCTGTGCTTATCAGGAGATAACTTTTCATTCAGTTAAGCTATTCTTAAATATCAACAAGAAAAATAAGTGAAGTAAAAAAAGAATCCAAATGAGCAAAAAACATAGGCACTACAAATAGTCAGTCCTGAATCCAGATCCTTTCCATTTACTGGGAAAGTTGCCTAATGTCTCTGAACCTTTGTTTACCCATCTGTAAATGAGGCTAATATATAGGATTGTGTGGGGAAACTCTAAGCAGTGAACCCTTAAATTTAAGGGCATCTTCTTCACCCCTTGTAACACTGTATTTTTCAGTGTGCAGGTAACTGTGGATTTAGTTATCGACAAAGGATTACATATTGCATTGGGGTCCAATCTATGGAGAAACATAAGCTTCATGAGCTGTGGCCTATAGACTATCGAGTATGCCCTGTGCTGCCTTCCCCTCAGGTTTACAAATGCAATTTTAAGACCTGTTTGCATATGGCCACTTGGAAAGTTGGAAAATGGAGCAAGGTCAGTATGTAATTATGCATTTAAAATCTTATGAATGAGACTTTCTAGTTGTGGGGTGCATGGCTATCTGCACATCTATCTAGATATCAGAGTTGACTCATACCCCTGTTTTCTAACAATCACTATCAGTTATTTGTACAAATATCTAGTCTCTATGTTTCCTATAACTTGGTTTATGACTAATCCTGTGTCTGTTCCTCAGAGAGCCTGGCACAGTGGCTTGCATTTTGAGCAATACTTAAGCAGTATTTTTTAGTTCAGTGAAAAAGTAAATAAATGTAACATATGAGTAATACAGGTTATTTGCACCCTGCTCCATTTCCAATTTAACTGATAGAAAGCAGGTAAATATTGCTATGCAAACTTAACCTGTATCACTGAGTAAAAACTCAGGAGTTTGAATAACCATCACTAAATAATATTTATCAAGGATTTACAACATATTGCTGAGATAACTATACAAAATGAAGGGAAAGAAGTTAGTAACCAAGAAAGAATAGATTCAGTCTCTTAAGGATTAATCCCACTTGTGACTCTCCAGCCTCCTGGACGTTACTGATCATCAATTTGTTCCAAAAGGACCTAGTCAGGGAGGAAGAGATGTGTATTTACTGGCCTTATTATCCGTCTTATAGTTTACCTTCCAATTTTGCTCTATTCACAGTGCTCTGTGACTTGTGGAGTTGGGATGATGGAGAGAAGAGTGGAATGCATGGCCGATAATGGTCTGTCCAGTGATTTATGTTTAAAGCATTTAAAACCAGATGCTCAAAAGAAATGTTATGTCAGTGACTGTAAGTTAAGACTTCAAAAATATATTTAGAAACTAAGTATTTTAAAGAAGTTTTAGTTAAAATTTGAAAAAAATATTTAGAGTAGTCATACGCTCCACAAAATGAAGGTTTCTTTTTTCAGAGTATAACAATATTGGTATAATTAAGTTAAATTCATGTTGTGTCTGTAATATGTTCATTGTTGATAAGTTGTACTCACTTGTCCTTGAAGGTAAAACATTTACCAGCTGTAAAGAAATACAAATGAAAAACAACATTACCAAGGATGGTGACTATTACCTTAACATTAAAGGAAGAATAACAAAGGTATTATGTAAACAGTTTCTATTTAATTTTAACACTGACCATTGACTTTGAAACAAGCTTTTCCAGATCTTTGCATTTTCCCTTTAGATCTATTGTGCTGGCATGCACTTGCAGAACCCTAAGGAATATATATCATTGGTCAAAGGTGAAGAAGACAACTTTTCTGAAGTGTATGGTTTTAGGTATGAGCTATATTTTGCCTTCTCTGTGCATTTTTATGGACCATAAAGAGAATTAGAAGTTCCAGAGATCAGAGTGGTAGTTGAATAGCTCGCAGCGGGACAAGTAATTTAAGAGCAGGTGGACATATTAGGACATAAGCCAGATGTTGTCCATGCCTGTTCAGTAATCAAACTTTGGTTATTAACATGTACTCACAGAAAGACTGAATAAGGGGATGCTGTGGGTGAGCAATGGGACAACAGAGGAGGGTAGAATTTAAGACCTGTGTATGTTTTCATAGAAATCAAGTTCATTTCGGTAACAAAAGCTAGGAGAACTACAGCTGAATTATTTTTCTACAAACTGGTCTTGAATTTCCCATTGATCATTTTGTACATTAACCTTGAGTGATTTTTACTTCTTTCACATTTAACTTGTTGACACAAAAAATATTGAAGAGGGTTTCTTTTTCCCTCCCACTTCCAAAGTTACTATTTACATTATGGTCTAATAACTGTACCTAACACCAAAATATTCTAATGTTGTTATAGACTACGAAATCCATATGAATGTCCCTTTAATGGAAGCAGGAGGCAAGACTGTGAATGTAAAAATGACTATATGGCTGCTGGACACACTGTTTTTAGCAAAATAAGAATTGATCTTACTTCCATGCAAATTAAAAGTAAGTACTAAATCTCTAGTTGTATAATGAGAAACATTTATTTGCTGGTGCAAGTTTAACAATATGCTATATGGTATATCTGGTGACTGGGGTCTAGCATAGTACAATAATTATTTAAAATTAAAAAAAAGTGTTATTAGCTACATACTTCAATTCAACAGTATAGACCTTGGGAGTTCTTAATAAAAATGTGGTGGTAATGACACTGTTATTACTAAAGATACTGTTGTAGTAAAGATATCGCCCTTCCGAGGTATAACCCTGTACCCTAAAATTCCAAATTACATTAAAAACAAGGAAATCAATATTTTAAATGTAGTTGTATAAGCTTCCTGGAAAGGTTTAAAGTAATAATTAACATTAGTTTCAGGTGACAGTTTGTCTAATATTTTCTTATACTTTGTCTGCTTTGATTTTTTTAATGACCTTATACTAGATAAGGCAGTATTTCATCATATTGTTACAAGTGATAAAATTAGGATACACTTACAGAATTAAGTGACTTGCCCCACTTCTTGGAGTTAGTAACTGGCATTACAGAGATAAAGTCCCTCCCACCCACAATCCCAGATTATGGACCAGCTGCCTTTCTAGGAATCAATTTACAGAACAGTAAAGTTGAAGTATATTTATGAACCCTGACATACACTGACCATCAGACAGTCTACCCTCCTGGATATTACATAGTGACATGAAAAGGCAAAGAAGTTCATTTCAGAAGCAGAAACTCTAAATCAAAATTAAATCACCAAAGCCTAGCATAGTGCCTAAATCATAAAAAGAAACAAAAAAAATGTTTGTTGAGACAGTGAATGCATGAATACGTAATCTCTAACTTGCAGTCATATGATGGTGAACTATTACTGTCAGTAATAGTGGCTACCATGTGCTAAACACCCACCGTTACTGTAGTGGGTAAGGATTATGCTGCTTTGGATATGATCATAAACTGAAGTTAGACTCCTGAGTGTAAGCTGTCTTCATCCGGTTACTAGTCTGTGACCTTGGGCATATCTCTCTAAGCCTAAATCCCCTCATTTCTAAAGTAAGATGCCTCTCAAGCTTTTTCTTTCTTTTTTTTTTTATGTCTTCTTTCCTTCTTTTCTTTATTTATGTTTTGTTTTTGGATAGAATTAAGAGATAATACTTGCAACATACCTAGTAAATTCCCTGTAGGTAGTAAGTGCTCTATAAATAATGTTATTATTTAATAATATATGCTGTGTCAGCATTGCTGAGTAAATAATGGACATTTAGGAACTGATTTGCTGTTCACTAACTTTTTATTTTTCATTCATTTATCTAACAAACCTGCCATTTTGCCAGGCATTGGGCTGGGCTCTGAAGATACAATATTAAATGTATACACTTTCCACTTGCTTTCATTGTCCTTCCTCAGACTTGTGTGCCAAAACTCCAGTCTTGATTAAATTAAACCTTGCACCTGCTCTGCATCTGCACCATGAAATTTGTGTGTGGCAAATAATACACAGGCCTCCTGACTGATTTACTTTAAATGCTGACTCCTGAGCTTGCATGGACCCTACTCCATTCCTCCTCCACTCCTTTCAATGTCTAACTCACAGCTTCTTCTCCAGCTTCAAGTTCTAAAATTTCTAATACCTCCACTCTAGTCCCTAATTACTGATGATCTGTTTCCTCTCTCATTGAGAAACTAAGAACAACAAGAATGGAATTTCTGCAAACTACCACTGAAATGGTGCAGGACCCTATGGTCCTTGCCCTTCATGTTCTCAGCTTGCCTTCTGTCTGTAGAGAAACTTTAGCCAAAGAGTAAGTTTAATCAGAGAAGTGAGAAAATGCAGAAACAAAGGAAAACAGTCAAAGGAGACCAGTAGTCATTAAGCAAAGTCAAAGATCTTTAGTTTCTCCCAAAGTGAAAGAAAGTAAAGTCGCTCAGTCATGTCTGACTCTTTGCGACCCCATGGACTGTAGCCTATCAGGCTCCTCCATCCATGGGATTTTCCAGGCAAGAGTGCTGGAGTGGATTGCCATTTCCTTCTCATTTCCTTCTCCAGGGGATCTTCCCAACCCAGGAATCGAACCCTGATCTCCCGCATTGCAGGCAGACGCTTTACCATCTGAGCCACCAGGGAAGCCCAAGGGCTATAGATAATATTCTGAGCCATATCCTTTGAGCTGTCTTATAGATACTGAAACTCCCACCATGTTGAAGAAGATAACTACATGATGATCATCAGACTGTAGCTGTGACATAAGCTGCCACAATTTTGAGAACTGGCCTTAAAGAAATGGGAAGAAACTGATCCTGGAACTAAAGACTGTGTGTGTGTGTGTGCATGATGCTTCAGTCGTGTCTGACTCTTTGCGACCCCATGGACTATAGACCTCCAGGCTCCTCTGTCTATGGAATTTTCCGTGCAAGGAGTGGGTTACCATTTCCTCCTTCACGGGATCCTCTTGACCCAGGGATCCAACCAGAGTTTCTTATGTCTCCTGCCTTGGCAGGCAGGTTCTTTACCACTAGCACTACCTGGAAAGCCTGGAACTAAAGACTAACTGTACTTAAAACAATCAGGATGACTCTGATCAGACTACTGCACGACTAATTCCAAGATGACTCTCAGAGCTGACTGTGGTGTTTTTGCATGTAGCCCCCTCCCTCTGTCTATAAAAGCTTCTGCCCACTGACTGTCAGTGGTGGGGGAACCAGCTCGTGGATAGGAGCCTGCCCAGTCCTCTGGTTGCTGGTCTCTGAAATAAAGCAACCTTTCCTTTTCACCGCACTTAACTATTTGGGATTCCCTGGTGGCTCAGATGGTAAAGAGTCTGCCGGCAATGCAGGAGACCTGGGTTCAATCCCTGGGTCAGGAAGATCCCCTGGAGAAGGAAATGGCAACCCACTCCAACAGTCTTGCCTGGAAAATCCCATGGACAGAGGAGCCTGGAGGGCTACAGTTCATGGGGTCACAAAGAGTCAGACACGACTGAGTGACTTCACTTTCTGACTCTTTATTAGCTTGAGACCTGGGTTCAATCCCTGGGTCAGGAAGATCCCCTGGAGAAGGAAATGGCAACTGACTCCAATATTCTTGCCTAGAAAATCCCATGGATGGAGGAGCCTGGAGGGCTACAGTTCATGGGGTCACAAAGAGTCGGACACGACTGAGTGACTTCACTTCCTGACTCTTTATTGGCTTTAGAGTGGCAAGCAGTTGGATCCCACTTTTGGTAACATCACAACTACTAACCCACCTAAACCTTGACCTAGACTTTGCCTTCTCTCCTGGTTACTGTGGATGAACTGTTCCCGCTCCCATTTGAGGCAACCCTCTCTACTTGTGCTCTGGGTTTCTTGCTTTGAACCAACTCCAGAACATTATTTCAGCAAGCTTTCCTTTCTCTCTTACATCACCAGTTTTTCCTCCATTTCTCTAAATCCAGTGACAAATTCTTGGTTTTTATTTCACTCTATCCATCAGCAGCATTTGGCTTCCAGGAGTCCACACGCTCATCATTTGGTACCTGTCTTGGTCACTCTTTCTTCCATTTTTCTCACTGTTTCTCAACTTGGTTCTTTATCTTCTACAACAATGAGTATTGAAGAAATTCAGGACTCCATCATTTCCTTAGAGGTCTCTTTCAACCTACAGATTTCAAACACCATCTGTTAAATGACAGTCCCAAATGTATAGCTCCAATTTGGACTGCTGCCCTGAATTTCAAGAGTCAACTCCCTTCTCAGCATACATACATCTAATAGGTACCTGACAATGTATCCACAACTCAACTTTCAATGTTTCTTCACAAAAACTCCTTCTATCCCTAATTTTCACCATTTCAATATATGGCAACTATAATCTTCTAGTTACTCTTGTTGAAACATAGCAACATCTTTAACTCCCCCCCTTTCTCTCACACCTGCATGCCATCCATTACCAAGTTCTACAAGCCAGATAGGGGACTTTCATCAGAGCCTGATGATGTTGGCACCTGATCTTAGGTTCTAGAACTGGGAGAAATAAGTTTCTGTTAAGACACCCAGTCTTTGAGCTTGTTAGGGCAGCTTGAGCTAAGACACACACCAAGTCCCTCTTTGATATTCCTCATTAGCTACTACCTTGATAGAAGTCTATATTATTTTTTTCCACCTGAATTCTTATACCTATGGAGTGGCATCCCTGTTTACTCTCGTAGCGCTCAAGTTCCTTTTTACCTTTCCTCCTACTCCTGACCTAGATTCTCTTCTCAGCAGAGAAGCCAGAGTGATCCATAAAACAAGCCATGTCATGCCTCACACATGATCTGCTTTCATCTTTTTAACAATTCCAACCTTTGCTCAAAACTCTCCAAACATCTCCCATCTAACTCATAAAATAAAAACCTTGCCAGTGGCCAGTAAAACTCAACACGACCTTCCCAACCCATTATTTTTCTGCTCCTTCCCTCCACATTCCTCCCGTGCATGAACTGCTTCAGACACACTTGTCCCTTTGCTGTTCTTTCAATACATCAAGCATCTACCCCATCCCTCCTTAAAGCCTTTGCACTTTCTGTTCTATCTGCCTAGAATGATTGTCCCACAGTTATATGTTGGATTTACCACTTAATATTTTTTGAGTCTCTGCTTATATATACTTTCCCAACGAATGCATCCTAGACCCTCTCCATGCGTAAACTTCCTTTTCCCCTGTCCTTTTCCTGGTTGTTTATTTTTCCTATAGCAATAATCACCTGTAACATATGATAGTATCTACTCTGTTACTTATCTCTCTCTCTGATAGCACTCAGAGTCCATCGGGCCCTGTTTCATTCACTTGCAGTACTTATAATAATGCCCAATACATAATATGTTCTGAAGAAATATTTGCTGAATGAGTCAACTTTCCTCAAGAAGCTATCTTGAGGAAATCTTGAAGCCAAATTTGTATTAACCAAAGAGAGAAAATGGAGTTTCAGGAGGCAAAGACATCTTGAACAAAGCATGGGATGGTGAAGCATCTTGGTTCCATCAGTGATTAAGTAATCCAATTTTGCCTAAGCATAAAATGAGTGGATGTTGGTAGCAGTTTGTTAAAGAATTTCCCAGAAAGAAGATCACAAATGACAATGTATACTAAACTATACATTGAATTTATCTTTTTTTTTTTTCTTTTGAGTTATGAGGACCTTTGGGGTAAAAGTATAAGCAAAGGAGGAAACAGACTTATTTGGAGGGAAAACAAATTTTATCCATGAAGATGATTAGAAAGCTAATATTATTAATAATATAATATTTCAGATAGAAAGTGATGAGGGTCTAAATTATTAAGGACAAGGTTTAAGACAGAGAGCATGAGAACCTGAGAGGAATATTAAAGAGGCACACTCTGTGATTTTCTAGCAGACAGAATATGGGGATTTGTGGCATGAAATGTTAATTGTGACATGAAAGGATAATTGCATTTAGCTTGGGACCTGTTATTGTTCAGTCACTCAGTTGTGTCTGACTCTTAGCAACACCATGGACTGCAACATGCCAGACTTTCCTGTCCTTTACTTTCTGGAGCTTGCTCAAGCTCATGTTTATTGAGTTGTTGATGCCATCCAACCATCTTGTACTCTGTTGTCCCCTTCTCCTCCTGCCTTCAATCTTTCCCAGCATCAGCATCTTTTTCAGTAAGTCGGCCAAATATTGGAGCTTCAGCCTCAGCATCAGTCCCTCCAATGAATATTCAGGATTTATTTCTTTTAGAATTGACTAGTTGGATCTCCTTGCAGTCCAAGGGACTCTGCAGAGTCTTCTCCAACACTACAGTTCAAAAGCATCAATTCTTGGGCTTTCAGCTTTCTTTGGACTCTTTAAGTGAAAGCTATTTTGGGGTTATCCAGGTAATGGTGTAGGAGACCACAGCAAAGGATGATTTGAAAATTGTGTCTGTTTGCCTCAGCCTAACCCTAAGTGACATACATAAGCAATGGGTAAATGTTCAACAATCAACTCTTAACAACCAGGAAAAAAGTTTGATTTGTATTATTTTTCAGTTTCTTGAGGTATATATTCCCACCACGACCAATTTTAAGCTACCATCATGAGCTCATTTTGCATGCAGATAGGAAAAGACACACCAAACTTGTTCTCATGATTGGGTACAGGCTGACCTGGCACACCACGGAAGGCCTCCTGGATTTGGAAACTACTCTTAGAGATAGGATAAATATTTCCAGAGATGCTACCTTTGGGGATTGCCTCTAGGGGACTGGTGTCATCACTGGGGCATGCAGTGGTCTTGCAGTCTTCTTGAAAAGTATTTGAAACAACGTTAGCAGAGGTGAAATCCACTGACTGAATGAACATTAGTTGTAATATTAAGTGGTTTAAGCATCAAAAAGTGATTGGGCCAGCTTATCTTCAGGGTTTCTCCTATTTTTGAGCCAAGATCTCTATTTTTTTGATACTTTATGTAGAATCCCCAGCATTTTTTCCAATCAAGAAATTTTGTTAACACCATTAGAAAAAATAAAATAGGAATGAAATAATAATATAATGTAATAATATAAGAAATCAAAGAAATAGCATACTTTTTAGCTGGGTGTTTTTGAATTCCCTAAATGAATTGATAATGTGTACTCTCTATAAGCACTTGCATATTGCTTTGTCATAATTTATCTTTTTTAAAATTTGTTTGTTTTTTTGGTCACACCACAGTTTGTGGAATCTTAGTTCCTGGACCAGGGATTGAACCTGGTCCCTTGAGCAGTGAAAGCACTGAGTCCTAGCCACTGGAATTCCCTATTTATCTTTAGTATGTGTCTTGGTGTGTTCCTCCTTGGGTTATCCTTCCTGGAACTCTCCGTGCTTCCTGGACTTGGTTGACTGTTTCCTTTCCCATGTTCAGGAAGTTTTCAGCTATTATCTCTTCTAATATTTTCTCAGGTCCTTTTTCTCTCTCTTCTCCTTCAGGTACTCCTATAATGCAAATATTGGTGTATTTAATGTTGTCCCCAAGGTCTCTGAGGCTATCTTCATTTCTATTCATTCTTTTTTCTATATTCTGTTCTGTGGCAGAGATTTCCACCATTCTGTCCTCCAGGTCATTTGTCCATTCTTCTGCCTCAGTTACTCTGCTGTTGATTCCTTCTAGTGTACCATTTATCTCTGTTTGTTTGTTCTTTAGTTCTAGGTCTTTGCTAAGCATTTCTTTCATATTCTCAATCTTTGCCTCCATTCTTTTCCCAAGATCCTAGATCATCTTCACTACCATTATTCTGAATTCTTTTTCTGGAAGGTTGCCTATCTCCACTTCATTTGCTTGTTTTTCTAGGGTTTTATCTTGTTCCTTCATCTGGGATATAATTTTATGCATTTTCATCATGATTAACTTTATCTAATGTGGTTTTGTTTTAGCTGCTTTGAAACTATCCTTCTTCTTGCTTCTACTTGTTTGCCCTTTGATTGATGAGGCTAACAGGCTTGTGTAAGCTTCTTGATGGGAGGGAATGGTGATTGTAAAAACTGGGTCTTGCTCTGGTGGGCAGGGCCTTGCTCAGTGAAGCTTTAATTCAGTTATCCGCTGATGGGTGGGTTTGTGCTCCCTCCCTGGTAGTTGTTTGGCCTGAGGTGACCCAGCCTGGAGTCTATAGGCTCTATGGTAGGGTTAATGGTTAACTCCAAGGGAGTTTACACTGGGGGACCTTCCAGTGCCACCATCCCTGTGGTAAGTCCCTGCCAACCCATGCCTCCACACCTATTTATATTTAAATAATGCTTCTTCTAATTTTGTTCCTTGACCCCACTTTATCTATTTTAGATATTCACTGTGATCTAAAATACAATAGAGCACATATTTAGCTTTTAAAACATCTGGATTAGTTACAGATGTCCCTGCCATTTTTAGGGCAGTTTTTGAGATGAACATTTTTATGTTAAATAAAATTTGAGAGCCTAATCTATGTTATATATGACAATTGTGCAACAGTTTTGCTTAAGTTTTGGATTAATTATATGAATGTATTTAAGAATATAATGTGAAGACTGTATGTTTTGTATTCAATGAAGATTTGAATACAGTGTCTTAGTGCTGAAAAGTTTCATTTATTATTTTCTAGCTACAGACCTTCTTTTTGCCCAGACAATATTTGGAAATGCAGTTCCATTTGCCACAGCTGGAGATTGCTATAGTGCTGCCAGATGCCCACAGGTATTTCATATTTGTTTATTATTTTCTCACTGAAAAAAATTAATAAAATTTGTCCTCATTTATTTTCTTGACCACAGTACTGCAAAAACATAAGTAAATAGAAAATGCTAACTTCTTAGATGAAATTTATTGCAAAGCTTATAGATAAACTTTGGAAGAAAAGCATCTTTGCTAATATTGCATTTGTTTGAAAGGTATAATATAAGAATTTAAAATAGTTTGGATCCTGTTTCTCCTTCCACAATGCTTTATTATTTTTAATCTTTCCACTTAGTTCCTAGAAATGAATAGACATATATTACAAGGTAAAGAAATGCATCACAAGCATGTGACTTTCATTACACTGCTACTAACATCAGTTATTTTAGCTTCCTGGGCCTGTAACATTCTCAGAATAATTTTCTATTATTTGTGAAGTAATACATTTCCATGTCTTCTTGGTTTTATTCTTTCTTTTCCAGGGTCCTCTTCATATATTTTTTTATGTCACCTTTGAGATTTCTAGTACAAAGTGTGTTTTCTAGAAGAAATTTACTATCTCATTTTTAATAAAGGATTTTATAGAGTTGTTATGAGCGAGCAATATTTTTATAATAAGATGGAGAGATAAAAGCTAGGTGAATATAGCATCATTAGGTAGATTTATTGAAAATTTTAAAATCATGCACAGGAGGACTAATTATAATATTGATGTCATTTTGAAGACAAGTAGTCAATAGTTTGCTTGTATTGTCTCTTCCAGGAATTTTGTATTCACAGTTTCCATCAAATGGCATAGAAGATATGCTTATTGTTAAAAAAAAGAGGACTTTTTCTGTATTAGAGAAGTGCACTTAAAGGAGGTCACTAGAACTATAGGCTCAAATGAACATGAAAAAAGTTAACTGAGATAAATATATAAATCTTAGACCCAGAAATACAAATAGAACCTGGTAAAGGGATATGAGGGCTACCCTGGTAGCTCATTCCAGTACATTTTAGTCAGTTCAGTTCAGTCACTCAGTTGTGTCTGACTCTTTGTGACCCATGGAATGAAGCATGACAGGCTCTCCTGTCCATCATCAACTCCCTGAGCTTACTCAAATTCAAGTCCATTAAGTTGGTGATGCCATTAAACCATCTCATCCTCTGTCATCTCCTTCTCCTCCTGCCTTCAGTCTTTCCCAGCATCAAGGTTTTTTCCAAAGAGTCAGCTCTTTGAGTCAAGGGGCCAAAGTATTGGAGCTTTATCTTCAGCATCGATCCTTCCAATGAATATTCAGGACTGATTTCCTTTAGGATTGACTGGTTTGATCTGCTTCAGTCCAAGGACTCTCAAGAGTCTTCCCCAGCACCACAGTTCAAAAGCATCAATTCTTTGGTACTCAGCTTTCTTTATAGTCCATCTCTCACAACCATACCTGACTACTGGAAAAACCATAGCTTTGATTAAACGGACCTTTGTCGAGAAAGTAATGTCTCTGCCGTTTAATATGCTGTCTAGGTTGGTCATAGCTTTTCTTGCAAGGAGCAAGCATCTTTTAATTTCATGGCTAGAGTCACCATCTGCAGTGATTTTGGAGCCCAAGAAAATAGTCTGTCACTGTTTCCATTGTTTCTCCATCTATTTGCCCTGAAGTGATGGGACCAGATACCATGATCTTAGTTTTTTGAAGGTTGAGCTTTAAGCCAACTTTTTCACTATCCTCTTTCACTTTCATCAAGAGGCTCCTTAGTTCTTCTTCGCTTTCTGCCATAAGGGTGGTGTCATCTGCATATCAGATGTTATTAATATTTCTCCCAGAAATCTTGATTCCAGCTTTTGCTCAGTTCAACTCGGCATTTTCCATGATGTACTCTACATATAAGTTAATGAAGCAGGGTGGCTATATACAACCTTGTCTTACTCCTTTCTGGAACAACAGACTGGTTTCAAATCGGGAAAGGAGTATTTCAAGGCTGTATAGTCACGCTGCTTATTTAACTTATATACAGAGTACATCATGAGAAATGATGGACTGAATGAAGCACAAACTGGAATCAAGATTGCTGGGAGAAATATCAATAAACTCAGATATAAGATGACACCACTCTTATGGCAGAAAGTGAAGAAGAACTAAAGAGCCCCTTGATGAAAGTGAAAGAGGGGAGTGAAGAAGTTGGCTCTAGTGCACTGGGACGACCCAGAGGGATGGTATGGGGAGGGAGGAGGGGGGAGGGTTCAGGATGGGGAA
>NW_011495031.1:1141863-1143543 GCF_000754665.1 Bison bison bison
TTGGGAGAATGGCACTGAAACATGTAAAATATCATGTAAGTAACGAGTTGCCAGTCCAGGTTCGATGCACGATACTGGATGCCTGGGGCTAGTGCACTGGGACGACCCAGAGGGATGGTATGGGGAGGGAGGAGGGGGGAGGGCTCAGGATGGGGAACACATGTATACCTGTCGTGGATTCATTTTGATATTTGGCAAAACTAATACAATTATGTAAAGTTTAAAAATAAAATAAAATTAAAAAAAAAAAAAAACTAAGATCATGGCATCTGGTCCCATCACTTCATGGCAAATAGATGTGGAAACAGTGGAAACAGTGACAGACTTTATTTTGGGGGGCTCCAAAATCTCTGCAGATGGTTACTACAGCCATGAAATCAAAAGATTCTTGGTCATTGGAAGAAAGTTATGACCAACCTAGACAACATATTAAAAAGCAGAGATATGCTTTGCCAACAAAAGTCTGTCTAGTCAAATCCATGGTTTCTCCAGTAGTCATGTATAGATGTGAGAGTTGAACTATAAAGAAAGCTGAACACTGAAGAATTGATTCTTTTGAACTATAGTGTTGGAGAAGACTCTTGAGATTCCCCTGGACTGCAGAGGATCCAGTCAGTCTACCCTAAAGAAAATCAGTCCTGAATATTCATTGGAAGGACTGATGCTGAAGCTGAAACTCCAATACTTTGGCCACCTGATGCAAAGAATTGACTCACTAGAAAAGACCCTGATGCTGGGAAAGATTGAAGGCAGAAGAAAGGGACAACAGAGGATGAGATGGTTGGATGACATCACTGACTTGATGGACATGAGTTTGAGTAAGCTCCAGAAGTTGGTGATCGACAGGGAAGCCTGGCTTGCTGCAGTCAATGGGGTCACAAGGAGCTGGACATGACTGAGTGACTGAACTGAACTGATATTGATTTGGCATACTGTACAAAGAAAATTTCAAATAAAGGTTTTGACTTTATGGTTTGTAGAGAAACACAAATGCCAGCTACGAAGCAGGAAAATTCCTTTACTGAGTAAGTGGTTGAAAAGAGCATCTTTTGTAATACTAATTATCCATCTTCCACTGTATTTAATGAAGATGTGGCCTGTGTTCATTTTCTTTCCCCACAAAAATGCATTCAGTACTGTACAAGCACAAATCTAGGCAAAGGAAGTGCCTAGATCACAAGTTTTGAGAAAACTCCAGGAGTTAATTATAGACAGGGAGGCCTGGCAAGCTGTAGTCCATGGGGTCACAAAGTGTCGGACACGACTAAGCAACTGAACTGAGATGTTCTTCTGGAATTCTTTTATTTTTTTTAGGATCCAATGTATGTTGACAATTTGATCTCTGGTTCCTCTGCCTTTTCTAAATCCAGCTTGAACATCTGGAAGTTCTTGGTTCACATACTGTTGTAGCCTAGCTTAGAGAGTTTTGAGTATTACTTTGCTAGTGTATGAGACGAGTGC
This sequence comes from Bison bison bison, assembly GCF_000754665.1. NCBI lineage: Eukaryota > Metazoa > Chordata > Mammalia > Artiodactyla > Bovidae > Bison > Bison bison. Next base: position 1,143,325 of record NW_011495031.1, read on the forward strand.
AGTTGTGTGTTGAGGAAACGTGGTCCAAGGAGAAGGGAAGGGCACACCACTTTACTATTCTTGCCTTGAGAAACCCATGAACAGTGTGAAAAGGCAAAAAGATACGACAGTGAAAGATGAACTCCCCAGGCAAGTAGGTACCTAATATGCTACTGGAGAAGAGTGGAGAAATAGCTCCACAAAGAATGAAAACAGTGCCCAGTTGTGGATGTGACTGGA
>NW_011495031.1:1143643-1150740 GCF_000754665.1 Bison bison bison
ATTGCCTATCTTTGGGACTGGAATGAAAACTAACCTTTTCCAGTTCTGTGGCCACTGCTGAGTTTTCCAAATTTGCTAGCATATTGAGTGCTGCACTTTAATAGCATCATCTTTTAGGTTTGAAGTAGCTCATCTGGAATCCATTTTAGTTCGCTGATCCCTAAAAAATTGATGTTTACTCTTTCCATCTCCTGTTTGACCACTTCCAATTTACCTTGATTCATGGGCCTTCCATTCCAGGTTCCTATGCAATATTGCTCTTTATAGTAGTGGACTTTACTTCCATCACCAGTCACATCCACATCTTTCAGTGTCATATCTTTTTGCCTTTTCACACTGTTCATGGGTTTCTCAAGGAAAGAATACTGAAGTGGTTTGCCATTCCCTTCTCTACCTGACCACATTTCCTCAATACTCTCTACCATGACCCATCTGTCTTGAGTGTCCCTGCATGACATGGCTCATAGTTTAATTGAGTTAGACAGCACTGTGATCCAAGTGATCAGTTTGTTTTCTGTGATTGTGGTTTTCATTCTGTCTGCCCTCTCATGGATAAGGATAAGAGGCTTGTGGAAACTTCCTGATTGGAGGGAATGGCTGTGGGGGAATCTGGGTCTTGCTCTGATAGGGAGGGTGCACAGTAAATCTTTAATCCAATTTTCTGTTGATGGATGGGACTGTGTTCCTTGCCTGTAGTTTGGCCTGAGGCCAAACTTGATGTGGAAATGGGGTTCCATTAGCTCAGTCAGTAAAAAGTCCTGACAGGAGCCTGCCAGGCTACAGTCCATGGGGTTGCAAGAGTCAGACAAAACTTAGCAGCTAAACCAAATGGTGATAATGGCAACCTCCTTCAAAAGGACTCATGCCAGGGCTGTTGTATTCACTGCCCCGACCCTATGGCAGGCCACTGTTGACCCACATCTTCACTGGCTACTCCAGGACACTCACAGGCAAGTCTGGCTCAGCCTCCTGTGGGGTCACTGCTCCTTTCTCCTGGGTCCTGGTGCACACAAGGTTTGGTTTGTGCCCTCCAAGAGTCTGTTTCCCCAGACCTGTGAAAGTTCTGTAATCAAATCCCACTGGCTTTAAAACTCAGATTCCCTGGGGGTTCCTAAAGGAAATCAGTCCTAAATATTCATTGGAAGGACTAATGCTGAAGCTGAAGCTCCAATACTTTGGCCACCTGATGGGAAGAGCTGACTCATTGGAAAAGACCTTGATTCTGGGAAAGACTGAAGGCAGGAGGAAAAGGAGATGACAGAGGATGAGATGGTTGGATGTCATCACCAACTCGATGAAAACATGAGTTTGAGCAGGCTCCAGGAGTTGGTGCCAGACAGATAAGCCTGATATGCTGCAGTCCATGGGATCACAAATACTTGGACATGACTGAATGACTGAACTGAATTGAACAGGCAGCTCACCTGCAAGCAGGAGACCCAGGTTTAATTCCTGGGTCGAGAAGTTCCCCTGAAGGAGGGACAGGCTACACACCCCAGATTCTTAGGCTTTCCTGCTGGCTCAGTAGGTAAAAAATCCACCTGCAATGTGGGAGACCTGGGTTTGATCCCTGGGTTGGGAAGACCTCTGGAAGAGGGCATGGCAACCCACTCCAGTATTCTTTCCTGAAGAATCCCATGGTCAGAGCAGCCTGGCTGACTACAATCCATGGGGTTGCAAAGAGTCCGACATGACTGAGCGACTAAGCACAGCACACAGCACAGTGATATGAAAGTGACTTCAATTCAGTTCAGTTCAGTTGCTCAGTTGTGTCCGACTCTTTGTGACCCCATGAATTGCAGCACCAACTCCTGGAGTTCACTCAAACTCATGTCCATCGAGTGAGTGATGCCATCCAGCCATCTCATCCTTTGTCATCCCCTTCTCCTCCTGCCCCCAATCCCTCCCAGCATCAGAGTCTTTTCCAATGAGTCAACTCTTTGCATAAGGTGGCCAAAATACTGGAGTTTCAGCTTCAGTATCATTCCTTCCAAAGAACACCCAGAACTGATCTCCTTTAGAATGGACTGGTTGGATCTCCTTGCAGTCCAAGGGACTCTCAAGAATCTTCTCCAACACCACAGTTCAAAAGCATCAATTCTTCAGTGCTCAGCTTTCTTTACAGTCCAACTCTCACATCCATACATGACTACTGGAAAAACCACAACCTTGACTAGATGGACCTTTGTTGGCAAAGTAATGTCTCTGCTTTTGAATATGCCATTTAGGTTGGTCATAACTTTTCTTCCAAGGAGCAAGCGTCTTTTAATTTCATGGCTGCAATCATCATCTGCAGTGATTTTGGAGCCCCCAAAAATAAAGTCTGACACTGTTTCCACTGTTTCCCCATCTATATCCCATGAATTGATGGGACCGAATGCCATGATCTTTGTTTTCTGAATGTTGAGCTTTAAGCCAACTTTTTCACTCTCCTCTTTCACTTTCATCAAGATGCTTTTTAGTTCCTCTTCACTTTCTGCCATAAGCATGGTGTCATCTGCATATCTGAGGTTATTGATATTTCTCCCAGGAATCTTGATTCCAGCTTGTGCTTCTTCCAGCCCAGCATTTCTCATGATGTACTCTGCATATAAGTTAAATAAATAGGGTAACAATATACAGCCTTGATGTACTCCTTTTCCTATTTGGAACCAGTCTGTTTTTCCGTGTCTAGTGCTAACTGTTGCTTCCTGATCTGCATACAGATTTCTCAAGAGGCAGGTCAGGTGGTCTGGTATTCCCATCTCTTGAAGATTTTTCCTCAGTGTATTGTGATCCACACAGTCAAAGGCTTTGGCATAGTCAGTAAAGCAGAAATAGATGTTTTTCTGGAACTCTCTTGCTTTTTTGATGATCCAGAGGATGTTGGCAATTTGATCTCTGGTTCCTCTGCCTTTTCTAAAACTAGCTTGGACATCTGGAAGTTCACGGTTCACATATTGCTGAAGCCTGGCTTGGAGAATTTTGAGCATTACTTTACTAGCGTGTGAGATGAGTGTAATTGTGCAGTAGGTTTTTTCATTCAACCACCCTAAGTCCAATATGACTCATGTAGACCATGTAGTAATGTCTAAACTGCCCAGTATAATTGTAAGGTACCAAAACAATGTTGAGACCAAAAGATTTATTTGTACTTGACACTGGAATATTATATTTATTTAAAATTTTCTGCCTGAGAAAGATAAAATTTTAATCTATCTAGGAGTAGAATCAGGGGGAAAAAGGGGAAGGTCTAAGTCATGTTTTTTTTTTTTTCTAATTTTATTTTATTTTTAAACTTTACATAATTGTATTAGTTTTGCCAAATATCAAAATGAATCTGCCACAGGTATACATGTGTTCCCCATCCTGAACCCTCCTCCCTCCTCCCTCCCCATACCATCCCTCTGGGTCATCCCAGTGCACTAGCCCCAAGCATCCAGTATCGTGCATCGAACCTGGACTGGCAACTCGTTTCTTACATGATATTTTACATGTTTCAATGCCATTCTCCCAAATCTTCCCACCCTCTCCCTCTTCCACAGAGTCCATAAGACTGTTCTATACATCAGTGTCTCTTTTGCTGTCTCGTACACCGGGTTATTGTTACCATCTTTCTAAATTCCATATATATGCGTTAGTATACTGTATTTATGTTTTTCCTTCTGGCTTACTTCACTCTGTATAATAGGCTCCAGTTTCATCCACCTCATTAGAACTGATTCAAATGTATTCTTTTGAATGGCTGAGTAATACTCCATTGTGTATATGTACCACAGCTTTCTTATCCATTCATCTGCTGATGGACATCTAGGTTGCTTCCATGTCCTGGCTATTATAAACATGCTGCGATGAACATTGGGGTACACGTGTCTCTTTCCCTTCTGGTTTCCTCAGTGTGTATACCCAGCAGTGGGATTGCTGGATCATAAGGCAGTTCTATTTCCAGTTTTTTAAGGAATCTCCACACTGTTCTCCATAGTGGCTGTACTAGTTTGCATTCCCACCAACAGTGTAAGAGGGTTCCCTTTTCTCCACACCCTCTCCAGCATTTATTATTTGTAGACTTTTGGATCGCAGCCATTCTGACATGTTTTGTAAAGAAAATGAAGAAGGTAGCCAGGAAAAGGGGTTAGATTAACTATCATTAAGTATGTTGAGAGTGCCATGAGAGAGCAGTGGCATCGGTATGTGTTACTCAAGGAGATATTAATGGGACAGAAGATTCCAGCTTAAGGTAAAGAAGACTTTTGTCAGAGAGAGTTTTCCAGTGAGGAGACACTCTGCAAAATCTGAGGCCTCAGTAAATCACTAATTTTTATCCATATTTTTGTAAATTGATCTTGTATTCTGCAAGCCTGCTAAATTCATTTATTAGTTGTAATAATTTTTTGTTGGATTCCTTAGGATTTTCTGTATACAGAGGAATGTTATCTACAAATAGTTTTACTTCTTCCTTTGCAGTCTGGATTTTTTTTTTTTTTAATTTCTTTATCTTGCCTCATTGCACTGTCTAAAACTTTGAGTATACTGTTGAATAGAAGTGGCTACAGTGGACATCCTTGTCTTATTCTTGATTGCAGAGGAAAAGCATTAAGTCCTTTATCATTTATTGTGTTAGTTGTGAGTGTTTTGTAGATGCCTTTGATCAATTTGGGAAGTGCCCTTCTATTCCTAATTTAAGTGGTTTTATCATAAATGTTGTGTGTGTGTTCAGTCATGTCTGACTCTTTGTGACCCCTATGAACTGTAGCCCACCAGGCTGCTTTGTCTTTGGGATTTTCCTGGCAAGAATACTGGAGTTGGCTGCCATTTCCTCCTCCAGGGTATCTTCCTGACCTGATCAAACCCATCTCCTGTGTCTCTTGCTTCTCCTGCATTGACAGGCAGATTCTTTACCGCTGAGCCACCAGGGAGGCTCATTATGAATGCTGGATTTGTCAAATGCTTCTTCTGCATCTGTTGAGATAATCCTGTGGTTACTGTTCATTACTATAGTGATAGTGAAATGGTGTATCACACTGATTTTTGTGTGTTGAAGCAGTTTTGCATTCCTGGGAGAAATCCTTGATGATATCTAATTCATTTTGTATGTCACTAGATTTGGTATGCTTTGTTGAGAATTTTTTGTCTGTTTACAGAAAAGATAGTGGCTTATCATTTTCTTTTTTTGTGATGCCTTTGTCCAGTTTTGGTATCAGGGAAATACTGGCTTCATAGAATAAATTGGTAAGTACACCCCCGCTTCTAGTTTTTTGGAAGAGTTTGTGAAAAAGTAATGTTTGGTGGGATTCACCAGCAAAGCCATCTGAGCTTGGGCTTTTCTTTTTGAATGTTGTTTTATTTACTAATTCAATCTCTTTATTTATTGTGGATTTTTTCAGATTTTCTAGCTCTTAAGTCTATTTTGGTAGTTTTTTTTCCCCTAGGAGTTTGTCCATTTCATCAAAGTTATCTAAATTGTTGGCTTACAATTGTCCATAGTACTGCCTTATAATCCTTTATAGTCCTGTAAGATTTGCAGTTGTTCCTGATTTCAATGATTTGAATCTCCTCTCTTTTCTTGATTTTGTTCTTTTCAAAAAACCAACTTTTGATTTTGCTGATTTTCTCTGTAATTTTTCTCATTTGTTTCTTCAGTTTCCACTCTATTCATTATCATTTCTTTCCTTCTGCTTGCTTTAGATTTAATTTGCTCCCCCCCCCACCTTTTTTTTTTTCAGTGCTTAAGGTAGAAGTTTAGGTCATTGGAATGAGAGCCTTTTTATCTTTTAATATGGGCATTTACAACTATAAATTCCCCTTTAAATACTTCTTTTGCAGAATTCCTTAAGTTTTGGTGTTGTGCATTCATTTTTATTAATCTTGAGTGTTTTCTATTATCATTTGTGATGTCTTATTTGACTCACTGGTTATCTAAGAGTGTGGTGGTTTTGTTCTTGCATCACTGAGTCTTGTCTGACTCTTTGCAACCCCATGGACTGCAGCACACCAGGCTTACCTGTCCTTCACTATCTCCCAGAGTTTGCTCAAATTCATGTCCATTGACTCAGTGATGTTATCTAATCTTCTCATCCTCTGTTGTGAATTTCCCACATTTCCTTCTGTTACTGATTTCTACTTTCATTCCATTGTGGTTGGAAAATACATTTTGTATTATTCAATCTTTTGAAATTTATTGAGGCTTGTTTTATAGCATAGCATATGGCTATCCTGGAAAATGTGCAGTGTGTGCTTGGAAAGAATGTGTGTTCTGTTGTTGTTGGGTGAAGTGTTCTCTGGATGTCTGTCAGGGCTAGTTGGTTTAAAGTATTGTTCAACTCTTCCATTTCCTTGTTGATCTCCCTAGTTATTTTATCTATTGAAACTGCAGTTATTATTGCTGAATTATCTACTTCTCACATCAATCTTTTAGTTTCATTTACTTTGTATGTAATTTATTTGAGATTTTTATTGCACATGATTGTCTGTTTATAATTGTCATAATTTCCTGATATATTGACACTTTTGTCTTTATAAAACGTTCCCTTTTATCTGTAGTATCATTTTATGTTTTAAAGTCTAATTTATCCTATATTATAGTGGCAACTCAGCTTGTTTATAGTACGTGGTATATATATTTTCCTCCCATTTGCTTTTGACTTATATAATTCTGACTCTTAATACTGTCTCCTACAGAGAGCATTTTGTTGAATTTCTGCCATTTGATTGGACTGTTTAATGTTATTATTGATATATCTGTATCTTTGCCATTTGCCATTTTGTTTTTTATATGTCATATCATTTCTGTTCCCTTTTTCTGTTTTTTAAAAATTCAGTGAATGTTTTCAAGTGTAACATTTTAATTTCTTTAATAATTTTCTCACTATGTTTTTTTAAATTTTATTTTATTTTTAAAACTTTACAATATTGTATTAGTTTTGCCAAATATCGAAATGAATCCGCCACAGGTATACCAGCGTTCCCCATCCTGAACCCTCCTCCCTCCTCCGTCCCCTACCTCCCTCTGGGTCATCCCAGTGCACCAGCCCCAAGCATCCAGTACCGTGCATCGAACCTGGACTGGCAACTCGTTTCATACATGATATTATACATGTTTCAATGCTATTCTCCCAAAT
>NW_011495031.1:1150973-1156158 GCF_000754665.1 Bison bison bison
GTATAATAGGTTCCAGTTTCATCCATCTCATTAGAACTGACAGCAAACATTATCCTCAATGGTGAAAAATTGAAAGCATTTCCTCTAAAGTCAGGAACAAGACAGGGGTGCCCAATTTCACCATTACTATTCAACATAGTTTTGGAAGTTTTGGCCACAGCAATCAGAGCAGAAAAAGAAATAAAAGGAATCCAAATTGGAAAAGAAGAAGTAAAACTCTCACTGTTTGCAGATGACATGATCCTCTACATAGAAAACCCTAAAGACTCCACCAGAAAATTACTAGAACTAGTCAATGACTATAGTAAAGCTGCAGGATATAAAATCAACACACAGAAATCCCTTGCATTCCTATACACTAATAATGAGAAAACTGAAAGAGAAATTAAGGAAACAATTCCATTCACCATTGCAACGGAAAGAATAAAATACTTAGGAATATATCTACCTAAGGAAACTAAAGACCTATATATAGAAAACTCACTATGTTTTTAATTGCTTTCTTAATAGTTGCTCTAGGGCTTATAGTGTACATCTGAATAGAATTTACTCCAGATTTATGTTACCTAATTGCAGTGACATAGAAGTATTACTCCTACATATACTTTTTGCCCTTTCCTTTTCTGTTGTATTTGTAACGCATACACCATCTAACCTATATAACAAACCCACAATACATTTTTATAATATTACTTTATATAATTTGGGGCTTCCCTTGTGGCTTAGCTGGTAAAGAATCCACCTGCAATGCAGGAGACCTGGGTTCGATCCCGGGGTTAGGAAAATCCCCTGGAGAAGGGAAAGGTACCCACTCCAGTATTCTGGCCTAGAGAATTCCATGGACTGTATAGTCCATGGGGTTGCAAAGAGTCAGACACGAGTGAGCAACTTTCACTTTCACTATATAATTTTGTATCTTTTAGAGGTAAGAAATGAGAGAACTTAAATTTCATAGAGTTTTTGTGTGTGTGTGTGTGTGAAACTTTTTGCTTCTCTTCATTTCCTCCTGTGGATTTCAGTTATCAGCTGCTTTCATTTAATTATTCCCAAGTATCTTTGGTTCCACCTGCTTCATTTGTGGCAATCTTTTCAAGTATGTTAAATTTCTGTATGTGTGCTAAGTCGCTTCAGTCATATCTGACTCTTTGCAACCTATGCACCATAGCCAGCAGACTCCTCTGTCTGTGGCATTCTCTAGGCAAGTATACTGGAGTAGGTTGCCATGCCCTTCTCCAGAGGATCTTCCCCACCCAGAGATCAAACCAGTGTCTCTTACATCTCCTGCATTGGCAGGTGGGTTCTTTACTACTAGCGCCACCTGGGAAGCCCACATTTCTGTATATTACTGGTCAATGGTATAATTACATACATGCTGGTTTAAACAATTACTTTTAAATAAGTTGAGAATAAAGAAACATACAATTATAATGTCTTTTATAGTTGCTATTGATGAAATTGTCTTTACTTGTATGCTTTACTTCTGTGGCAACTTTAAATTCATTCTGTAAGTCTGTGAGTCTAAATATGCCATCCCACTGTCCTCTGGCTTCTAGATGAACAACAGAACTCAGCAATTTATCTTACTGAGATTCCCATATATGTGCTTATTTTTCTGTAGATGCTCTCAGATTTTTTCCTTTGTTTTTGACTTTCAGCATCTTTCTTGTGATATATTTGGATATGGATCTCTTTGTGTCTACTCACTTGGAATCCGTTGACTTCTTAGATGTGTAGATTAATGTAGTTTCACCAAACTTACAAAATTTTCAGCCAGGATTTCTTCAAATATATTATCTGGTCCTTTTGGTACTTCCATCATCCATGGTTTTGTGTACTTATGGTGTCCCTCATTTCTCTGAGGCTCTATTCATTTTTCTTCATTTTTTTTTTTTTTTTTGCTACTTTTTCAGCTTGTATCATCACTATTGGTATCTTTTCAAGTTTGCTGATTCTTCTGCCAGCTCCAATCTGCTGGTTGATCCCCTCTAGTGAAATTTTATTTTGGTTATTGTACTTTTCAGCTCCAGAATTATCCTTTACGTCTTTTTATAAATATAATGTTTATCTCTTTAGTGATACTCTCTTTTGATGAGACATTATTATCATACTTTTCTTACTTTTTTAAACATGGGTTTTCTTTAGTTCTTTGGACATATTTTTAATAGCTGCTTTGAATCTTTATCTGCACACTCTGACATCTGAAACCTCTCAAAGGCAGTTTCTGCTGCCTTTTCTGCCGTTATATGAGTCATCCTTTCCAGTTTCTTTGCATGTGTCACAATTTTTTGTTGAAAATGGATCATTTTAGATAGTATATTTTAGCAACAGTGGATGCTAAATTTCCCTTCCCCTTTAGGATTTGTTGTTTGCTTAGTTGTTTATTTGTTTAGCTCCTTGACTAGGCTATTTCAGTGACATCTATTTCCCCTGTGATATGTAGCCTTTAGTGTCACTCCTCAGAGGGCTCAGCCTGGGACATGTACACAGTCACCCAATCCTTCTGGAAAGACAGTGTTTTTAGCTGGGCTCTCTTTGATGAAGTTTCTAGCTGGTCTGCCTCTACTGATATCACACTCAACTCTTACCCACTACTAATTGGTAGATGATGGCTCTGTTCTTTCAATAACATCCTGGAGGCATAAATTACTCTATGGTCTGAGCCAATTAAACTCAAGCCCCAGGGCCAGCGTAGGCTTATAGGTCAGTCTTTGAGGTCAGGTCAGAAAAACCTCAAAAAGAGACATTCTTAGCTATCTCTTTCCCTGATTTTCTCTGTTAAACTGAGATCTGACCTACTGTTTTGCTTGTTACTCTCATCCAGTTACTCCCATGCTCCTCTTAACTACACACCACTAAAATCTTTTCTTTTTTTTTTTTTTTTCAATAGCCCCTTTAGGCTTGAACTTTCTCATTTTCTGTCCCAAATACTCAGGCTACTTAAGAAAATCTGTGAAACTCTCTGTTCTTACAACTTGATTTTTCCCTGAGGAAGAGCCTTTGCACCCATTCTGTGGATTGAGTGGGTAGATCCCACTTTGCAGATCTAGATCCCCAGTCTATAAGCAGAATGCTGGGTCAGGATATTATTCCCTGGTCTTCTCAGCTTGTACTGCTCAGCATGAAACCTGTGCCCTACCAGTGATTTTAAGTGGGAATGATTCAGGCCTTGAGTTCTTGGCCAACATTGCCTGGGGCAGATCTCCTGACCACTCAGTAAGGACTGAGTGGTGGACAGGAGCTGCAGATCTCTGTAGTTCTTACCTCTGATCCAGCTTCTGTAGCACAGAGCTGGGTGAGATGAGGAGGGCTGGTGTCCTGCCTGCCTCCTGCTGCCCTTGACATATACCCTGGAGAAAGCTTATCCCTAACAGAGAGCTGGGGGAAATAAAATCCTCTATTCTTAGCTGTACCCATGAAGAGTGGAGCTATCATCTTGCTGAGGTGGGGAAAAAAGAAGACAGGCCATAGACAGGTCATGGTTCAAATGTCACAGATGCTTACTCTTCTAACCTATATTTCATAGATTTTCTTGAATGTTTCTCCAACTGTTGTATAACCTTAGGATGATTTCAGTCAGTACAGTCACTCAGTCATGTCCGACTCTTTGCGACCCCGTGAATCGCAGCACGCCAAGCCTCCCTGTCCATCACCAACTCCCGGTGTTCACCCAGACTCAAGTCCATCGAGTCAGTGATGCCATCCAGCCATCTCATCCTCTGTCGTCCCCTTCTCCTCCTGCCCCCAATCCCTCCCAGCATCAGAGTCTTTTCCAATGAGTCAACTCTTTGCATGAGGTGGCCAAAGTATTGGAGTTTCAGCTTCAGTATCAATCCTTCCAGTGAATATTCAGGACTTATTTCCTTTAGGATGGACTGGTTGGATCACATTGCAGTCCAAGGGACTCTCAAGAGTCTTCTCCAACACCACAGTTCAAAAGCATCAATTCTTCAGTGCTCTGCTTTCTTCACAGTCCAACTCTCATATCCATACATGACCACTGGAAAAACCATAGCCTTGACTAGATGAACCTTTGTTGGCAAAGTAATGTCTCTGCTTTTGAATATGCTATCTAGGTTGGTCATAACTTTCCTTCCAAGGAGTAAGCGCCTTTTAATTTCATGGCTGCAGTCACCATCTGCAGTGATTTTGGAGCCCAGAAAAATAAAGTCTGACACTATTTCCACTGTTTACCCATCTATTCCCATGAAGTGATGGGACCGGATGCCATGATCTTCGCTTTCTGAATGTTGAGCTTTAAGCCAACTTTTTCACTCTCCTCTTTCACTTTCATCAAGAGGCTTTTTAGTTCCTCTTCACTTTCTGCCATAAGGGTGGTATCATCTGCATATCTGAGGTTATTGATATTTCTCCCGGAATTCTTGATTCCAGCTTGTGTTTCTTCCAGTCCAGCGTTTCTCATGATGTACTCTGCATAGAAGTTAAATAAGCAGGGTGACAATATACAGCCTTGACGTACTCCTTTTCCTATTTGGAACAGGTCTGTAGTTCCATGTCCAGTTCTAACTGTTGCTTCCTGACCTGCATACAGATTTCTCAAGAAGCAGATCAGGTGGTCTGGTATTCCCATCTCTTTCAGAATTTTCCACAGTTTATTGTGATCCACACAATCAAAGGCTTTGGCATAGTCAATAAAGCAGAAATAGATGTTTTTCTGGAACTCTCTAGCTTTTTCCATGATCCAGAGGATGTTCGCAATTTGATCTCTGGTTCCTCTGCCTTTTCTAAAACCAGCTTGAACATCTGGAAGTTCACGGTTCACATATTGCTGAAGCCTGGCTTGGAGAATTTTGAGCGTTAGTTTACTAGCATGTGAGATGAGTGCAATTGTGCGGTAGTTTGAGCATTCTTTGGCATTGCATTTCTTTGGGATTGGAATGAAAACTGACCTTTTCCAGTCCTGTGGCCACTGCTGAGTTTTCCACATTTGCTGGCATATTGAGTGCAGCACTTTCACAGCATCATCTTTCAGGATTTGGAATAGCTCAACTGGAATTCCATCACCTCCACTAGCTTTGTTCGTAGTGATGCTTTCTAAGGCCCACTTGACTTCACATTCCAGGATGTCTGGCTCTAGGTCAGTGGTCACACCATCGTGATTATCTGGGTCGTGAAGCTCTTTTTTGTACAGTTCTGTGTATTCTTGCCATCTCTTCTTAATATCTTC